>NW_020837956.1:42609423-42911862 GCF_003676395.1 Aethalodelphis obliquidens
CCTGGTCACTGTCACCGCTGACCTCCGTCCCTGTCAGTGCTGACCTTGTCTCTGTCACTGCTGACCCTGGTCACTGTCAGCAATGACCTGAGGCCGTTTCAGTGCTGATAGCATCTGCTGACCCAGGAGAGGCCCAACTTCCCAGAATAAAAGCCCAAGGAAGCAGCAGCTGAGCCTCCAGCCTCAGGAGTGGGACGGCCCACAGCCCTGGCTGCAGGGGTCAGAATTTAGGGCTGAGCGAGCGTCGGGGGCATCGGATCCCAGCCCTGCCGTCGGAGTCCCGGAAGCTCAGAGGGAGAAGCCAGGCTCCCCAGGGGTCAGCTTCCGGGCACTGAGGCAGGAGGGGCCCCCGAGCCCGACCCCCGCGCTCTCCCCAGCCTCTCCCGTCACCTGCCTGTCACCGTACCTGGAGGGTGCGCCCAGCCCTGTGGATCGGGGCCAGCTTTGTGACTGTGAGCCCCTTGGTGTCCGAGCCGCTCCACGACATCCGACCCGATGGCAACGTTTGTTTTCCTTTCTCAGTTAGAAGATCCTCAAACCGAGAGTCTGCCCCGGGGAACGGGTGGGGCTGTGTCCTCAGCGTCACCTCTCCAGGTTCTGGAAACAGAATCCATGTTTATTTCTGAAATTGCCTTCCCCCTGCTCCATACACACATGTACACACACTCACACATGTATGCACACACACGTGTACACACACCCACGCACATGCACTCACACATGCACACACGTACACACACTCACACGTGTACACACACACGTAGGCTCCCGTGCAGGCACACACAGGCAGGAGCACACACATGCACATGTACACACACACATGCGCACACTCACACATTTACACACACACGTAGGCTCCCGTGCAGGCACACACATGCACATGGTACACACACGTGCAGGCACATTTTACTCTTGTGGAGCTCGTGAGTCTCCCACCAAATCCGAGACGAAGACGGTGCTCAGGGCAGGCAGGTTCTCTGTGTGTGTGTGTGAGTCAAGGTAGAAAATACCGCCTGCCTGGAGGAAAGCGGGATATCGAGTTCCCTGGAGGAAACACGTGGGTGTTCTTTCTGCTTTGCATTCGCTTTGAGTTCCAGTTTTAAAGGAACAGTTTATTCTAGGAGAACATTTTTTCTCAGGAAAAGTATGTATTACTTAATATTCTTGTCTCTTACCGTGGTGTTAATTTACTGTTGGGTACCAATGACGCATGTATCCTTTTTCCAACCAAACTCTGTCTTATCTAAGTTGTCATCGCCAGAACATAAACCACCTTTCAGGAGAGCTGTGCTCGTGCTTCTGCACCGCTGCCTGTCACGCTGCCACGGCCCTCGGGAAGTTCTTTAGAAGCGTGCATTTGGTTTTCTTTCATTGCCAGAAGCATTTAAGGTTGCTCAGTTCTGAAATACCATTGGTTGATCTCGGGACGTTACCTGTGGTTAAATGCCTTAATTCTCCACTCTGGGGAGAGAGGGGGAGTGGGGAGGGGGGCTCGGGCCTGGGTTTGGCTCAGAAGGCGCGGCCCTGCTCGTTTACGGCCTGGGCCTTGGCCGCGCAGTAGGGCTGTGTCCCTGGCCACCTCTGGGCCCCCCTGGCAGGAGCACCGTCACCTGGCCGCCACCCCTGGCCCTTCGGCGCTGAGAGTGCCCGGTGCCCTGCGGGCGACATGGACACGGGGCCCAGGTCCAGGAGCTCCAGGAGGATCACTGCTCCATGGTAAGTGGAAGGCCGTCCCGGGTCATTTCTAGGCAGAAATGGAACCTCTGAGGACACGAGCCAAAGCCCCTTAATGACCTGTTTGCTCAAATCAGACAGACTTGTAGGAATGTCCCTCGTGGACTGTCTGAAAGGGCAGAAAGGCCGCTCAGTCCCGTTTGTGTGGACTCGTGCGGCGGCTTCTCCTGCAAGGAGTGGAAGAGAGGCACGCTTTTTATAAAAGCACTTGGCACTGGGTGACCGGCTGAAGGTCAGAGCTGGGCTTCGCTCCCGGCAGGCATTTGGGGAGGACAGGCTGGCCCTGCGGGCGAAAGGGGACTGTGCACCCCACTTCCAGGGGCCTCGGGGCCGGGCTGTACTTAAGTGGACAGCTGGACCCCAGACGGCAGAGCCGGGGCCTCCTTCCTCTTTCTCTTCCCAGGTGTAGGGGGACCTGTGAGCTGATACCTCCCACCCCAGCCCGGGTAGGAGGCACCTGTCAGAGCTCAGCCTGCACCCAATGCCCAGGAGACACACTCGAGGGACACAAGCGTCCTGAATGAAAGACTCAGGACCTCACTCCCAAGGGACTGAGGGAAACACGCGTCCCCTGTGACTGGAAATAGCCTCCTGGGTCCTCACCTCCATCTCCGCTTCTCCTCACCTCCATCTCCGCTTTTCCTCACCTCCATCTCCGCTTCTCCTCACCTCCATCTCCGCTTCTCCTCACCTTCCGGAGACAAGCTGGACAGCATTTGGCTGAATCTTGGCTCTAAGTTTACCTCATGCTGCGCTTTGCAACTGAGGCCATTTAGCAAAACAAGGGAATATCGCAGAATCGTGGTTAGCATGCAGCCTCAACAAACACAGAAATAGAACTTAGAATCCAAAGCCTGATGGAGCTGTAGGGTTGAAAATACTGAGTGATTCCTGCCTCTGAATACATTTTCATGGGATGGCGTAGATGCTGTACACCAGAACAGAGCCTCTCTTCCATCACGAAGACGAGTTTTTAATCCACCACTTACTCTGCTAACGCAGACCCAAGTTAAGAGTGTGAGTTTTTCATCTTCTACATGTTCTATCAGCAATTTGTGATGGAAGTAATTTGATGCAATTTACTTCATGATAATTTTTTCTTTTTAAAATTTGAAAATGGGAAAAAAAAAGAATGAAAAAACTCGCTAATCAATCTTTTTGTGCCGATGTTTAAAATTCGCATCTATTTAAAGGACAAATCTACAAATGAAGGGCTCGCCGCTCAGGCGCGCTGTCCTTCCCAAGGGGCCGCTCAGGCGCGCTGTCCTTCCCAAGGGGCCGCTCAGGCGCGCTGTCCTTCCCAAGGGGCTCCTCGGCCAACAACAACAAAAGACGAACTCAGCCAAAAATTCCGCCGGGTCAGTGAAAACGAAAAGGAACACACACACAAAAGCCTGGGGCTGGCCGGGGTTGTCCCGTGGCCGGAGGGGCAGGGGGGTTTATGATGGAGGTGACCAGAGGTCCCGCCAGGGAGGAGCTGGTGACACGGCTGCAGCACAGGAACTGGACTCGAGGGGGTTTCCAGTTCCTCGCATTCCAGCAGTTTGGGCATAAAGAGCGTCTCTGTCCAGACTGGATCCTCGTGACCTTGTGAAGCAGAGAGCGTCCAAAGCCTTGACCCCGAGAGCAGTTTGTCCGAGGAGGCCTGCTGCTGATTCAACGTCCTGGAGGCCTTGCTCCCGTGTTTCAGAGCACCCAGAATACGTCTTCAGGACTCCCCGTCGGAACTGTGGCTCCAGTCTGGGGAACACGGCAAAGGTTTTGTCTGCTTGGCTCACGGCTGCAGTCCTGGTTCTAGAATACTCTTTGATTAGGGGCAGAAATCCATTTGAGAGCGGTTCACCCACAACCCCGTGAGCTGAAGCCCTGGACGGCTCTGAACTCCTGAGCAGGGAGAAGCCTGCTGATGCTGCAGCTGATTCTTCTCAGCGTTACTCTACCTGCGTCCCAACGCATGCAATGGGCAGGGAGAGGGAAAGGGTGAGAGAAGCAGAGGCCAGGTGGTGACGGTGGAGCTGCTTCTTCCGTTCAGCTGAAGAGTCTTCAAAGGTGGTTTTTCTCCCCAAGGGGAGAAAAGAGTTCTAAACCAACACAGGCATTTCTATACCTATTAGCATAAAATGATGCTAATTTATCACACTTAGCATATTACTTATGAATTTGAAATGGACGCTGTAGACATACTGTAGGTAGCAGCTTACTTTAACTTTTAGAACGCCGTTTATATTTTCCTTGAATATTCTGAGGCTATATATGTTCCTCTTACCATTGTTTGGGTTTTCAGGCATCACCAACAATTGTATGTCAGTGCACATGCTGGAATACATTCAGGCTTGGGAACTTCAATTATCCATTGACCTTTGAAATTAATGACACCAAAAATACTGAGAAAAACAAAATTAAAAAAAGAAAAGAAATTAATGACAAGGGGAATAACAGTGAGACTGAAGGCTGGGCGGGGAGTTCCTACAACTGTGAACACGACCCTGAACTCTCTGTGCCTGAATTACCTGCAACAGTTAATGGTTAATGGCCCTGAGCATAGCAGGGATTTCTCAGTGCTTTCTGAACAAAGAAAAGAATGTCTTCTAGGACAGAGCTGTGAGTCACCTGCACTTCAAAAAGTCACGAAAGTCTGTCCAGACTGTCATCACTTTGAGAAAAAAAATACAAAAGCTGTATAAAGCCAGTTACATTTGTGTTCCTCCTTATTGCTATGACTGTTTCTGGAAGCCAAGCCCCCAGGGTGCTGGTGTCTGGAAGCAGCGCCTCTGGGAGCTGATGAGGCCACGCGGGTGGGGCCTCATGATGGGATTGGTGACCTTATAGCACCCCTTCCTCCGGGTGAGGACACAGCGAGAAGACGCCATCTGAACCGGGAAGAGGGGTTGGAGTCTGCAGATGCCTTGATCTCAGACTTCGGCCTCCAGAACTGGGAGAAATGAATGTCTGTGGTTTATAAGCCCCCGGTCTGTGGTTTCTGTTACAGCAGCCCGAACAGAATAAGACGCTCACTCTTATCCAGATTTCCAAGTAAGCACTGTTTTATCAAGAGTGAGGAAATTCTAAGTCACGTGGGTATTGCCTTTGAGTTTTAAAATAAAAACACACAAAAAAGGACACTATAGGCCAGATTCTGGAAATCCTGCTAACGTGGTACAACCACCATCACATTTATGAATGGTCCAGGGCTTTAAAGTAAACCAGCTTCCTAGTTACTATACAAAAATCTAGAATTCCTAACCTGTGGTAGACAGTCGTAGTTTATACAAAACGTGTTATATTACAAAATGATGTCTATTTGGAACCAATATGCCAACGTTCTTCTGGAAGCATGAAGGCCACATCCCATGTCTGAACTGACCCACGAGGGTGGATCTCGGCTACTACCTCGGCCGCCGTCACCTGTCACGTTGGCCTTCTGAGGCCACCTGGCCTCGTCTGAGCCCACAGCCTGCACTGGGTCCTCAGCCGCCTCTTGCTGTGGCTGTAGGACCAGGCACAGTGCCTGCCCCGAAGAACCTTCCGCAAGTGTTTGTTGAATAAATAAACCTACCATCAGCTGTTCACCTCAGACCTCCACGTTTTTCTCACACTAGCTCTGTTGACCTGTTCCTCTGTTCCCTGGATCTAGAGTCTTTTAACTTCAGTGTAGTGCTATCTTCTAGAACATACGCTGTGCTAGTTTTATCCCAGGGTTAGCCAGTTGGGAGCTTTACAAAGTTTCTAGGGTGCGTTTTCACCAATCCCATCTCTCTTTCTGACTTAGCTGTGCTTCTGATGGGTGGCCTGTGTCCCTTTCCCCGCAACCGCAAGTCTGCAGGGCTGCCGAGTGGCCCAGTGTTCACTTGTCCACGTTGGCCATGGTGGGCAGAAAGGCCTCCTGAGGTGGGAATCCTGTGTCCACAGCCCTGTGTCAAGCAGGGTCTTGGCCACTGAGAGGAAAAGGCTTTTCTGAGTGAAATCAAGTTGGCCGTCAATGACCCCTGCATCTTTTTATCTTTCTTTATATATATATATATATATATATATATATAGTGGTGTGTATCTGTTAATCCCAAACTCCCAATTTACCCCTCCCACCCACCTTTTCCCCTTTGGTAACCGTAAGTTTGTTTTCTACGTCTGTGGGTCTGTTTCTGTTTTGTAAATAAGTTCGTTTGGAACATTTTTAAGATTCCACATGTAAGTGATATCATATGATATTTGTCTTTCTTGGACTTACTTCACTTAGTAGGACCATCCCTAGTTGCTGTACAGCACAGAGAACTATATCCAATGTCCTGGGATAAACCATGGTGGAAATCCAAAGGAGAACTTGCCATTCTTGGGGAAAATAAAAGTGGTGAAGCTCTGGGGCTCTTCGACTGTAAGGAAATAGAAATGGAAACGAGATGTGGGTCTTAGCAGCGTGTGTGCTGTTGGCGCCTCCACGTGAGCTGGAGGACTGTGGTGACGCGGCTTATTTCACAGGGAAGGCGAGTTTCCTCAGCCACAGCTCTCCCTGAGCGGAGGCTGTGCTCCTTGTCAGATGCAACAAGTCCGACCCATCTCTGGAAACTAGTGACATGTTTTATTGGTATCACAACTATAGGATCATTATAAAACCACACAAAGTCGCAATATTGTGCAGGAAATATCCATTTCTTAAGAAAATAATTTAAATTTCAGACTCAACAGAAGCACTGCTCAGCTGCTATACATGTATTTTCTGGCAATACTCTGACTGTCTATAAATACCGGATCCACCGAGGCCACCTTCGCCGCTATGAAGGAGTGGATGCAGTGTAGAACAGCCGTCAGATCCTGAAACTCCAGCTCCTGCAAGAAGAAATAGAATGTACTTATATATTATAACTATTAGAAAAACACATGACAGAAAATTTAACAGATTCTATGTTCTTAGAACCACAAGGAAGTTACTCAAGTAAGTACAAATACACACGAACTAAGAAAGGCGGCTGTAAACATGAACACACTGGCTTTCTGGGTTTTTTGCACTGATATCCTGACGATTGGGTTTAATTCTTGATTTTCTTGTAACTAACATAGGTCAGCGCTCAGGTCCTCTTCCGCATCCTGACTCCATCTGTGCCGGGCTTTCAGTCACCTGACCAGCAGCACCAGGTCGGGACTTTGGCCTCCACTGAAGCCTGTCAGAGCTCTCACACAGCAGGGCTCACCGTGTCCCCAGTTTAGCAGAATGAATCGTGCTACACCCTGTGTGTGTGCACGTGCGCCTGTGCACATGTGTGAACGTATGTGCACACATGTGCCCCTGTACTTACGTGCCCGTGTGTGTACGCTCTGCATGCATGTGTGCCTGTGTGCGTGCATGCACACGTGTGCTGTGAGTGTTCGTGCACATGGATGTGTGTGTCCGCGTGCTCGGCAGGTGAGCTAGAGGCTGGGGCACATGGCCAGCAAGTTCTATCTCATGTTCTGTGAGTTTCACCCACTGAACCCTGTCACCCAGTTACTTTCCTCTGCAATTTATTTGTCCCAATGAGCTCGATTTTTATAGTCTTTTAACATTTCATGGTGGCTGAAACACTGATTTTAAATATGATCTACAGCTTGGCATAATTATCAGATTTTAAGTGTTTTAATACCTTGATCTTTTCCTTAATTAGCGGAAACTCTCAGGAAGCCATGAGGGTCTATACTGGGCTCGTCAAACTATGAAGACTGAGGTCACCCAAACCTGAGAAAACGTTTCTTCTTTTATGATCCTTACTCTCAGGAATGTTCCGTCTATCACAAGGGTGACACTTTCAATGAACGTGTAAGTGTTAACGTTGCCCGGATGTCCTCAATACATCTCCTCGCGCAGAAATCACATTTCCTTAGGGCACTACCTCTATTTCCATCTTGCTGTGCAAACTGCAGACATGTGTCCAAAACTGTCTGTGAGATGACAGACAGCCCTTCCGAGCAGCGGTAGCCATCCTGGGCTTTTAGTTTTCGCTAATTGTCATCTAATGGCCCAGTGCACGAGGGGGAAACTTTAAAGTCTGTAACCGTTTAAGAGACCAGTTTCCACTCAGCTGTAGCAATTCAGACACAGACTGTATTTCAAGGGGAGCCTTAACCACTGCCCTTCCCAAAGGATTCAACATGGAAGCCGATCAAAGCTATACTTGAAAGGGATTATTGTTAAATAAATGAACGCGTCTCTAGGATAAGTGAATACGCGCTGTAACTTCCCTTAGAAAGCGCCCCAAAGGAGTGTAATTGGATGTGACAGTTAGCAGGGATAACCACGCACACAACACAATTTACCACGTGTTATTCTCCAGGGAACTCAGCTCGGGGCCCAGCCGCTGAGTGTGGAGACGGGCCCACTGAGGGGATCCGATACGGGTCTCCCACTGTGGACTCTGCGGCCCAGGCAGTGCTGTGCCAGGGCCTCTGAGCTGCAGCATTTGCTGATGGCTGTGGTGTTTGTAAATACTCCCCACGGACTGAGGACAGGCTGGCAAAGTTCCTGAAACGTCACCGAGTGGCTCCCCGTGGGGTGTGATGCACACGGCCCCGGACGGAGCCGGGCCAGCACAGGAGGCGTGGAGGGAAGGCGTGGCTTCCGGTACAACATCGGCACCCAGCCAACGCCGGTCCTCTCCCAGCCATCTGTTAATACAGCATCGTCAGCCTCAAAGGTCAGAAGTGAAGTAGGACACCCGGGTAAAGCGCCAAGTTCATCTTCCAGAGCAGGAAATGGCGGTTTTAGGGGTTTAAGTAACTTCTGCGAGGCGACGAGGCGGACTAGTCACAGAACTGGCACCGAAATCCAGGACAAACTGGTCCAATGGGCCCTCGCTGGTTCCTGACAAAACCTTCCAGAAGAAACCTAGTGCACTGGCTCTTACACCGAGCGGTCCTGAGGCATCAGCGCCTCTTGGGAGCGTCCTGGAAAAGCAGATTCTCAGGCCGCATCCCCTTGGTGCCTGGTGGTCTGTGTGCCCCTCGGAGACGGAGGCTCTGCGGAGGGGATGGCGTCCTGGAGGAGCTCAGGGAGCAGGGTGGTACCTCACAGAGGCACCCGGGCCTCATCAACCCCGGAGGAGACGCGTCCAGTGGGCGCGGCTGGGGCCCCAGAGGGGGGGGGGGGGAGGGGCTGAGCTGCCCTGGAGGCATCCAGCAGGCATGTGGCGGGTGGAGCCGGGCAGGGAGAAGGGTTCAAGTGCAAGGTGACGCAGAAGCTGCCGCGAGTCATCCGGGAGGTCCAGAGAAGATACTCCACAGCACGGCTACACTGAACCACTCATCTTCCATATGCAGACAGAGCCGCCTGCATTGGAAGTACTGCCACCTAGGACTCGCATAGCTGGAGAGGAGAAGCCCATTCCTGGCTTCGAAGCTTCAAGGACAGGCTGACTCTCTCGGTGGAAGAAACATTCACGTACTGAGGTCTGGGGAAGTCGTTCTGGCTTGTACGTGAATTAACGTAAACTTTATGCCGACTTGAACAATCTGTTTTGTACCATATTGAACATATATTGTGATGCCAGCGCTTCTCTCCTGGGCTGGTCGTGGGGATGAGGCAGTCGTGCTTAGGAAGGACTGAGCACAGCGGCGGCTTGTAACGTAACGGGTGCGATAAAAGATCCCCCCGCCCGCCGGCCGCGGTGAAGGCCTGACGGCCCAGGAAGGCTCGGAGGGAGGGGTGGGTCCCCAGGCAGGTGTCGTAACCAAGACGACCCTTGCACAGAGACCCTCGGACACAGCAAACCTTTGACCGATGTTTTCCAAGCAAATGTCTACGGGAAGCACAACGTCCAGGAAGAAAGCCGAGAAGTGGCGTCAGAGGCCAGCAGGTGAGAAGCGGCGAGGCGGCCGGGTGATGCTGGGCTCTAACCTGGATGCAGCGGGACTGGTGCACCTTCCCTGTCCCCATGCGGAGGAGGGGCACCTTACTGACCCGACCACGCAGGGGACCTGGGAGGGAGGAAGGAGGGAAGAAAGGGAGCGAGGAAGGGAAAAGAAGAGCAAAGAAAGGAAAGCTCTGCTCCGTTCCAGCTTCCGGGAGAACAGATTAAGGCCAATTTCAGACCCATATTTGGAAGGGGCTGCACTCGCGTGTCCCCTATTCTGTCGAGGCCCCGCTTCACTCCATTTTCAGGAGGAACCTGGCCTTGTCTCCCTCCACCATCTCTCCGCAATCCGACGCCGCCACGGTTACTCGCTGAAGCCGGCAGCGGCGTGATGTACCCCTGCTCAGCCCCCGCCGTCCACGTCTGACCATCTGTGCGACTCGCGACGCCGAGGCATAGTTTCCAGTGGAGTTTATCCTCCCGGATCATCACAGAGTGAAGAACACCCGCCTCTGTTCCTCCTAGAGACAGGATTCTTCTTCATCACACAGTGTGCTGCCTTCAACGACCAGCATCCGCCTCGTGGATTCTCAACTGGGCTCGCCGGAAACCTTCGTGTGCAGAGGTCTGTAGTCGTCGGGGATTTTCACGATAATTGGAACAATTTTCTCCTTGGAAACTGATAACAATTTTTGTGAGTGTATCTGGTAGTTCTTTCAATACTAACTTGCTCTTTCTTTCTTCATTAATTTATTCATTTAAAACACATTTACTAAGTTCTGAAGATAAAAAGCTAAAGAAAAGCTGCCCTTGACGGCCCATTCTAGAGGCAGAAATGAAATCACAGAGGAACGTGTAAACTACAAACAACGGGCATAGGAAGGGGGTTGGGGGGTAGAAGGGCACCGTCCCTCCCTGCAGTGGACCCCGAATTCAGTCCTTGTAACTTAACTGTGATTCGCTTATAACCTATTAAGTAGATCAGCAGGCAAGTAAATCCTTCATTTCAGAAAGCTTCTTTATGCTACACTCTTTATTTAGGAGAAAGACGTAGAAAACAGGAAAACAAATGCTTTCTTTAAAAAAGACTGCAGCCCCAAAGCTCCGGCCATTGGCCTCACTGTGGGCTCAGCCCAAGTCCCGGAAGTGCACAACGTTTTTGTAAATAATGGATAGAAAAAATAACCTCCCGTCTGTGCTCCCAAAGCCCCGGAAATCCTCCCTCGGATGCATTTTCTCTTTACGCCCATCCCTGAGGCGGCGATCGTTAAACATCCCATGAAGATTCTCAATAAACACTCAAAGGTTAACTGCTCCACGACTATCACTCCCGTAAGGAAACTCAATTAATAGGAATCGTTTTCTCTGAAACTCTCGGTTCACTGAGGACATCATGCCACTCTCCCTTCCACTGGCCATAGCCCTGGGTCCTATTCAGAATTCAGCGCCCGGCTCTTGGTTTAAGTCCAGCGGTAGCTACAGGTGTTCTCACGGGTTCTAGATTCCTGACTGGCGTTTCCAACCTTCCCTCTGTCTCACAAGCTGTAATAAACGCAGAACCTCAGCCTGAAGCAGTTTTTTCAAACCCGCCGCCCGTGCTTATTAGAGGCTCTCCACGTGCACGTTTCCTGCTCCGTGTGACAACATGGAAACTACTTTTGTCCCGTTTCATCCCCACTTGCAAGGCCCCGGGAGGGGCCTGAGCAAGGGGCCCCTGGTCGTTGTGCTACCTGCTGAGACCCCGGCCCTCCTCTGCCCTACTCTCTCGCACCCCACGGCCCCGGAGGGGAGGCACGGGGGGCTGCTGGAGGTCCTAGGATCTGGGGGGAGGGTTCACGTGGACATGGGTTCAGTTTGGGTCTCCTGGGAGGTGTGATGTGTCTCACACTCATTTCTGTGTCTAGTTAGCTTACCGCATTTGCAATTTTGTATATTTTTTCATAAAGAGACACCTGCAGACTGTTTAAGCTTCAATTCTGCAAATCCTGTATCCGCCCCTGTGGCCTCCACGACTTTCTAGAACTTTCTCTTTGCCTGAAAATGGAAACTGAAGCTGCCTAAACTGAGGGCCACAAGGAAACCGAGTCTGCTTCAGTACACACGCCCCAAAGTTTACGTCACCTGTTTCAGACTGTCTGGTTTAGACCATCCAATGCCCCTACTCCCTTTACCAACACAGATAACCAAGAGTTGACTAAACATCAAAAATGAAAAACTTTTAAATCGAATGAAACAGGAGTCCCTGTGAAAAGGGAATCCAGGTGCCACGTGACCGTGTCCTGGGACATCAGGTGCTCTGCAAAGTCCCTGGAACCCGTGAGCACAGGAACCCAAGGCGCACCGGGGGGCTAGCTTCCTAAGTGGCCCCCCGGCTCACACGGATGGCATAGGACCTGAGCCTGGAAGGGGTCCTGGGGCTCCTCCTGGCCGCAGTCCCTAGGGTGAAGGGCCAATCAATGCGTCAGCAGAGGAGGACCTGCTGTGTTAGCTGCATCCATGCAGATCAAGTACCAACAATCACTTCCAGCATCCCTCCCTCTCCCTGCTCTCCTCGGACCCCCTCTGCTGGTGGCATGTCCACTGGACTCCGCTCAGGGTGGCGTGACTGAGAGTGGCCACGTCTCCATCACAGCCCAGGGACCCGTGTCCCTGCCAGCACCACCGTCCCATTGGCTGCCCTGTTGTTCACCTCCAGACCCAAAAGCCTTGACAGTGGTTACAGTCTGATTTGATTTCATCCACTCCCTAAACAGAATAATGTCAAGCGTTTCTGCACAATCTCAGTTTTACTTAAAAAGTAGATGTGGGTAAAAAAAAAAAAAGTAGATGTGGTGCACTATGTCATTAACCTCAGTGAAGAGGTTACAAATTGATACAGTGTCCGGACATAACAACGTCACAGGAGCTGCGTCCCTCCGACGAATTTCATCAAAAAGTGCGTGCAAAGTGCTGACAGTCAGTTTCCAAACAATATGTGTTTGCAGGTTTTGCATTTTTGTTTTCTCTTTCTTTTGGTTTTGTGTATGGAACTTACCCTTCAGTTTGTCTTTAGTTTATATTAAAACTGGGTTGTTGACAACACAGTTATACATAAAGTAAGCAAAACATCAACAGTTGCTCATAGTAAAATGACGGTTCAATGCAATGACTTTGTAAGTTATGTCAAGATCCTCTGAATTAACAGTAGTTTGTTCCTGGTACCACAGACAATC
Source organism: Aethalodelphis obliquidens (assembly GCF_003676395.1). Classification (NCBI taxonomy): domain Eukaryota; kingdom Metazoa; phylum Chordata; class Mammalia; order Artiodactyla; family Delphinidae; genus Aethalodelphis; species Aethalodelphis obliquidens. The sequence continues at coordinate 42,622,184 of NW_020837956.1, forward strand.
CATCACTTAAGGCGGTTTGTAAAACTCTTCCTTTAAGGATCGACTTCCCCTGTGTTTTTAAATATTGTTTTCTGCTAATACTGACTAAGCAAGTTGTGACTTTCAGTGGAATCAAATAACGTTTCGATGATTTTACAATTTTAGGACATTAAAGCCTCTAACAGGAGACATACTACGGGCTCCTGTGACATCCTTGCTGATTTCTGAGGAGGGTTCCCACTCCAATTCTGATTATTTTCCCTCCACCCTCGGATGCTTGGTTCCTCGGGTGAGGCTGGGCTCAGGTGGGTGAGTTCCTACCTTCATCTCGATCTGCTTGGTGTCCAGATTCTGAAACAGCAGCTTCACCCGAGCTTTCCCATCATCTGAAGATCCTTTCAGCTGAGAGAATTTAAACCTCCAGAGCACATTCTGTAAAGGAAGGCAATTATCTAGTGGTTTAGACACAAGAGCTCACTTCTTTCATTAACATCTGTCAATATGTTAAATAATCTATTTAAATAAATGCAGACATTTTCTCCATTATCTTATGTACACTGAGCACGTGGTGACTTAGAATCTCCACCTTCTCTTTCCGAGTATAAGAGACTGAGCCCCTCAAACCACCAGACTTCCTGGGGGTCCCTGCCGCCAAGCTCCACGGAGGCTGTCCTGGTGCCCGAGCGCCCAGGCCCCTGTGGTCTCCTCTTCAATCCCATGCTACCCGCACCGCCTTTCTCCTGGGTTTTCCTTAACGTTTAAAAGCATCATAAGCGCTTTGCTCCCTTTTCTTCTTGTAAAGCTTAAAAGAATCCACTGCAAGGGCCAGGTCTGGCTACAGAGAGTACATGAGACGCGGTCAGCAGTGCAGAGAAAACGAAAACCTTTCTCCCACCCCCTCCCCAGGCTAAGTTCAAATCACTCAATGTTGGTTTCTCCTGAACCAAGCTGAAAAACATAGGTGTATTACCTCTAAATACTAGTGCAACAATTGCTTCATGTTTGCTAAGGTACTTTAGAGATGATGAGTGCTCTATAAACACTTGCTCTTCAATTAAAAAACAAAGGCTGCAGCAAATAAAGACTTAACGGCTGCCTTTTATAAAAGCCTTTAATTATAGACTCGTTATGATAATAAACCTTTATCTTCCCAGAAAGAATCCCAAGAGAGGACAGCAATTATTTTTTAGCAAGCTATAAGTTTGTATTAAAAGCAGTTATTTTGAAATAATGAACATACGTTTCTCTAAGTATCACAAAAGGCCAAGAGGCTGGGACGTGGGCAGAGTTTCAGAGGCGCTGTCATCCCGTCGGCCCCCCCGCCCGTGTGTTCATACTCGCACTGGCCTCGAGGCTCCTGGCACATGTTTCTTTTATATTGAATCTTGCAGCAGAACAGAGGCTCTGCAGCTCGCGGTCAAGTGTCACCACGTATGTTCCTTCTCGATGCCGAGGAGTTGGAACCCCGTGGGGTCTCGGGGAACAGTGACTCCAGTGCTTGCACTTTCACACTAAGTCCCCACTCGGGCACCAGGGCCCTCTCAGGTCAGAGTCACTGGACCCACCCAGGATGAAGCCGCTAGAAGCCGCTTCCATCAGCACTGCGGTAGCAGAGGCTGCAGGAGGGCTGCTGGCCCACTGACATAAGCCAGAGGACAAACCACAGCAACAGCACAGCCCAGCCAGGAGGGCCCGGCACCGGTGATGAGACCGGCGGCCGGCGGCGGGGAGCGCTCTCAGGCCGCCTGCAACGCCCCCTCCCAGGCAGCTCCCATCTCCCAGGGCGTCGCCCCGGCTTGCCCTTGGAGGGCAGGGAAAGACGGCTGTGATTTCAGCCTCAAGGATTTTGTGGAAACAGCCCAAATCTCACCTGCCTTTAAAACTACCCACCCTCCAGCTGTCCTGCCAGGAACCTGTGATCACAAGGGCGTGTATCCGGAGGAGCCGGAGGCATCTGACAGCATATAATGGTTTTGCGAAATTCCTCACCGAATAAGCGAGACCCGGACTGCTCTGAGAACATCACCTGGTGTTCAAATTTGCTTATGAAGAACAGCTCAGTGGTCGTAAGATTCTAGGAATAACCTACCCAGCCATCATTTACATGGTATCATAAATGGCTGTCAAAAAAAAAAGAGGCAAATCAGCACAGGACTTAGAAACAGGGCAGCAAATGCGGGGAAACAGCTAAAATCGTTGACGGAGGGGGCCGTGGGGCGTGAGAGTGATAAGGGGCAGTTCAGAGGACTGCTTTTCCATGACACATCTGTTAGTACTAATAAGCCTTTTAACACTTTGTACACGTATAGTTTCGATTAAGGTAAAAATTAATAATATTCATTCTAAGCATGAGAAAACCACCAGGCAAATCCCAACAGAGGGGCAAATTCTACAAAATACTGAACACCTGACCACTGCTCTTCAGAACTGTCAAGCTCATCAGATACCAGGAAGCGTGAGAAACTGTCACAGTCAAGAGGACCCAGAGACATGGCAACTAAATGCTATACGGTGTCCTGGATGCGATGTGGGAAGAGAAGAGGGGCGTGAGGTAGAAACTAAGGAAATCTGAATAAAGTGTGGACTTTCGTTCATGATAATTTATCAATATTGGGTCACTAATAGTTACAAATGTACCATACTAATGTAATTTGTTAATAATAAAGGAAACTACGGGCAGGATATATTGGGAAAAAAATAGTATAGACAAAAAAGTGCAGCAATCCCTACGTGAGAGCCCTGCTTATCGTTTGAAGAATCCACAGTGGTCCTTACGATGAAGTCCTTTAGCTGCCATCATCGTTAGCTGTTTGGTACGTTATTTTTACACTGAAACTGTCCTGCAAGGTGATATGAGGGAAATGCAGCTTGTGAGACGTACACACACAGCTCCTTTGCTTAAAATCATGCACTCGTGTCACGTGGTGGCCCATCTGGGGTGAGGTAAGATGTCCTAAATGTGGGAGCTGGAGGACAGCCTTCGGGGGCGGCCCCCTTCCCTTCCCGCAATCAGGAATCTTCAAGTCACTAATGGTGGCCTCTCGGAACTCCTTCTCAACTTCTAAGTACCTATAAACGGTAATTTTTATTTAAAAAAAGAATTTCCATTGCCATTATGGATGACCTTTCTGCACATTTTATCTACAAGTGGTTCCAGGTAACCGTCTAACTTGAGGACTCTGAGCTTTGCTGTGCGACTGGACTTTCCAGGCCAGAACCTGACACGCTGTCCACTCACAGCTCAGAGATGCCGCCTTGACTGACCGCTAAGCCCAGCAATGTCCTGGCTGGTTCCGCAGCCTCGGGATGTGCTTGGAGGGGCCCTGGGTCTCCCCGCCAGCCGTCTGAAGGCTGGAGGGAACCCTGATCTCTAGAACTCAATCTTGGAAGACAGAAAATGTCTTTCCAGCATTTCAGTAATTAAAGAACAGTTTTACAGTTAAGCGAGTGTTACAGGAAACATGCTAACGTTTATGTTTTATTTTTATGACTCTGCAGGGGGTTAATGATGATAACCTTCCTCTGTAGCAAATCTGAATTATTTTAATTATTATTACACACTGATAGTGGATAATTGACATAAATTGATAATAAACTGATAATTATAAAAACATTCAACAATAACCCAACTAGCGGTTCCAGAGACTTTATGAGAAAAGGATGAGGCACTAGAGCAGAGTCACCGGTTGGCATTTTCCTGGGCGGTCCTGTGGAATCCCTCTTCACTCCTCCACTCAGGCCAAAGCCAACTCTTCATTTCCCCTCCTATGGGAAAGTCAACTCCCGGTTTTTTCCCCAAAACTATTCTTTCTGTTCCTCCACCTCGGTCTCAGCTCAGCCCTGCAGCATCATCAAGTTTCAGCCTAACAAGCGGGTGACGTAGGGGCTGAGGCCCATGACGAGGACCACCCCCCACCCCCCGATACAGAGATGTCAGTTTTCTGCTGTGCACGGGGACCATCAGAAGGTAACAAGAAAATGTGGATGCACGTTGACATTTAGAGGCAAGGCGAACGCCCCAAGTAATAAGTAAACATGGAAAGAAATTCCCTTTGTTTCCAGGTCGCAAACATTTGATGCCGTGCACACGGGCAGCAGCAGAGTCCGCGGCCCGTGGAGGACACGCAGCCCGGAGGAGGGGCTGGTCCGTGGCCCCGTCCACGTGTGGTCTGAGGTCCACACGCAGTTTTCTAAGTCTTGTTACGTCCTCTCCCACTTCTGCTTAATTACAGCGCAGATGGGGCATTGGTTGGCCCTAAACCAGAGGGATCAATACAAAATAGGTCAGTTTGGAAATGGGCAGAGATGTACTTCTTTTCTATCAGGGAAGTGCGGGGGCCACCGAAGATGGAGCTCTAGTTCATTCTGGCTTAATATCTTAAGAACAGTTTGGAAATTTAACAATATTAGATAATGATCCTCTTACTTTGCTGTGTTCAGCTTCACCCACACATCATGCACAGACGGGGTCCCGTGGCAGAGGAGCGCCAATTATCTGGTGAAACTAGGCGTGATAGATCCAATCTAAATATTTTGGGGCCCCCAAATTTTTGCATGATGACTTCCATAAAGGGCATATGGAGAGTACCTCATTTTCATAATGTTCATAATGATTTCATATTCAGTAATTATTTAATTATTTTCATAATTATTTCATATCAATCTAGAAATATTGAAATCCTATTAGTACTGGACTTGCAAATGTCATCCTACATTAAAAGACACATCAAATGAAGTAAAAGTATAAATATTTTATATATTTACAACCCACTGGTATACTCTTCACTGTTAGGTTGAGAAAGCTTTGTTTTTCAAAACTAATTCAAATATTGTAAGTTCTGAAAATAAAATTTCAAAAGGAATCCATGAAACAAGCCTCCGGAATAACCTTCTTTTTTCCTTTGTCAGTTTTTGGTTTCATTTTCCATTACTGTCTACTGTTTACTGTGTAAAGAAATGTATAAGTATTAGGCCAGAACTTCTTGAAATAAAGAAGTAATCACAAGAAAAATGGGGAGTCAAGAGTTCACCTTCAAAGGGGAACAGGTCAGGAGAGGGTTCTGGAGTCTGAACCAGAGGGTCGGATGAGCAAAAAGAAGGCTTAGTTGGAACTTTACGAAAACGTGACTGAACAAGAGTGGACCGGACGCGAGTGGGAGAGGGCTCCGCTGAGCGCGGCAGGGACGCAGAGCCTGCGGTGCCCGGAACCCGCGGCGGGCGAGCTCCAGGCGGGGCTCAGCCCTGACGTGCTGGCCGGGAACACCGCAGCTGCCCACGCCTCCCGCAAGCCCAGCGGCTGCAGAAGCCGCTCGCTCTCCACCCGGGGGGCCGCGGGCAGCCCCGCGTGTTGGGCAGAGCGAGGCAGGCAGGGCCACCCATAAATACTGTTTCAACTAGGAGAGCTTCGTCGGGTTACGCGGTTCGGTTACCGGGACATTTAACAGAGCAGCCCGGCCGTGCACAGCGGTAAGAACACAGTGTGCCTGTTTCAAGTCTTATTCGATTAGCGTGAGGGCGAAGTGGGGAAACGTGCGGGGTTCAGGGCTGGGAAGAGTCTCCCAAGGGCCCCGGGCCTGGACCTGCCTGCCTGCCGCCGGGAAACAGCGGGCCACGCACAGGGCGACGCCCTAAAGACAGAAAGACCCGCGGCAGCCAGGGAGGCAGGGAAGCTCGGTGGGCAGGTAGGAGAGAGGGTGTGGGCGTCGCAGGCCACCCACGGGCTCCCCAGACCCCCCCAGCGGCTCCGGGGGAGCCCCTCCAACGCGGCCAGACCTAACCCGGCTGCACAGGCTGCAGGCCTGTGGGACATGGGGCCTTTAGGGAAGCGGCTTCCCGTCCTCGGTGCCGTGCCAGCGGGCTCTTCTGCGGGCGCCTTGGGAACATCAGCGTCTGGGCCTCGGGGTCCCCGGAAGGGAGAGTGCCAGGCACTCGCTCCCGACCTCTCACAATCACTCACACCCCTCCCCGGCCTGGCCTGGCCCCGGGGGGTGGGTGCGGTGTGGCCCCGACAGAGTGAGGCCGCACAGCGGGGACCCCGCGGGAGACACGGTGACCCCGGCCAGCTCACTGGGCGCCGGGTATTATGCCAACCGTGACCAAAGAACCAGAGCTGCCGGCTGGGAACAACCTGCGCACGGAAAAGCTGACAAGGAGTAGAGGCTTTGCTCCTGGGCTGAGCAGCCGGGGAACGGGTACTGGCTTCAGAAGCGCAGCCTGAAGGGGAACTCTGGAAAGCCTCGGGTTAGATGTCCTGACACACAGGGTTCCTTGAACCACAAAGCAAGAAACAGACGTGATAAATCAGAGTTGCTGGTTGACAACTGTGTTCAGGGCTTCTCCCTTCTCTGGGGGAGATGCTTTGTCACTTCCCTGTCTCCGAGGACACGTGGAAGGAGGTCGTGCATGTCTGGCTAAAGGCCAAACAGCATGAACAGCGAGTCATGGAGCCCGAGCTGGTGGGAACCGTGGGTGGACCAGGTACGTGGGAGGATGCCCGCACGGGGTCGGAAGCCTTGGCCCCCTCTGTGACCTTGATGTCGGATGGCAGACAGGAGAGCCTTCTCAACTCCAGTTTTATGCAAGCAGACCTCTCGTCATTATAAACGGTCTGTGGACCCCTACTGGGGAAACATCTAACCATCTTCCTGGGAGGAAGGAAAGTGACAAGAGCACAGTGGGTTTCCGGCCCAGAATTCTGTGACGGGTGTGGACTCCTGCCCAGAACGGGGTTCCCTACTCGCTCTGCGGGGCCGCCCCGTGCATTGTGGATGTCTGACCTCATCGCTCTCCCCTCCCCGCTAGATGCTGGCAGCAACTCCCTTCCAAGCCGACATTTCCGTGTCCCTGGCAGGTCTCACTCCTCTTCCCATCACACCGGTGCTCTCCCCTCACCTCTGCTCCTAATTAGCAGACAGTGGATTTTAAAAATATCGAAGGACAAAATACTGGCTTCATGTTTGCAACAAAATTCTCAGCACTTGTGTGGTTGGGTGAACACCCAGGCCCCTTCGAGATGCTGATGGGAGTGGGTCTCATTTCCCATCCCTCACGCTGGTTGTTCAATGTCCAGTGAAACTGAAATCCCGTCACGGCTCACAGGTGTGGAATCAGCACCTGGTCAGCCCCACCAGGTGTGGGGCGTCGACCCCTCAACCTAACAACCCAGGTGTTAGGTCCGGCAGGGGTAAGGGGTCTCCCCAAAGGGCTCAGTCGCTGCGGAGGGTCCTCCCCCTGAGCGGGAGAGCCCTGCCGACCTCCCGCTCCCCACTCCAGACCCCTGGCACCTGCCCACGGGCACCACGTGGTGTGGTGTCAGCCCTGCCCGGCTCTGGGGCTTGTGAGATCCTGGGACCCTGAGCTTTCAGAGAGAAGGTCCACCATGAAGGATAACTTGCACAGGACACGAGACTGTCGGGGCTGGTGATGGCTGAGACGCACACAGGTGTTAATGGCCCTGAAATGTAACAAAACGCACCGCTGATGGGCGCCGACCCCCAGATGCTTGGCCCTTACCTTTGTCTTGCTGTCAAAGCAGGTGAATCCCAGAGCGAAGTCCACCGTGAAGCACAGAGCGTCTCCTTGCCAGCTGCACATGTACGTTTTGGACTAGAACAAAGTATTAACTGTGAGCAAACATTCTTCAATGATGAGGTTTAACATTAATCGGGTAGTTACAATACTTCCCCCCCGTCAAAACCTATTTTTTTAAAAGTGTTAGCGTGTCAGCCACCTGGAGGGAACCTGGAGGCCCGCGGTCACACGAATCCTGGGACACGGCTCACACGGGCAGCGTCCCTAGCTTTTGGTCTGTCAGCAAATTGTAGAAGTCGGACCACCTGCATGGGCGTCACTCTAACTAGAAATAAACCAGCAGAGGACACAGAGTTCCATTCGCTGAAGCCTCTTTGAAACACATCCCAGATCAGTAAATCCCTGTTGGGACTCATTCCAGAAGGACCATCCCTGTTGCACAAATGGGGGGTATTGTTCTGCTCCTACAAATTGCCTCGGGACAGGTCAGGCTGGAAGTGTGTCCTGGAGAACCTAGACCCGGCTGTTCTTGGGAAACCGTCCGAGAGGAGTCTGTTGTAAAACGAGAACAAAGGACAGCAAAAACGGCAGCAGCGACGTCACCAAAACCCAAACCAAGGACCGAGGACCCCTCACAGGTGGCAGATTGCTGTGAGGGGCCAGCATCCCACGCTCTGGGGCTGGTTCAGGTAGGGCGGCCTCAGCTGTCACGGGAACTTCTGTGGGCCCAAACCAAACTCCACGGGCCACCTGGTTTCCAGGGACCAGCGCTGTGAGGACGCGGGCACACGCAGGCACATACACACATGTGCACACACAAGCACACGCACGTGCACACAGGCCGCGGGCGCACGTCCACACTTCCAGCCACGTCGGGCAAAAGCACAGAAACGCAGAGGCCTGTGCTCTACTGTCTGGGCACCGCTCTTAACATCAGGTGTGACTGCAGGAAGGTGAACCCTGAGGTCCCGGGAGCACAGTAGTTACAACCCTGAGGTTAACCTGCAGGTAAAACGCTCCACTCAGCGGGGAACCTCACCATCGGTCTGGACAGGAAGACGTGGCAGTGCCCTGTTCCCTGAACCCGCAGGCTTGTGACTTGCTGGCTCTGGGGAGTGTCAGTCACTGTGTCTTTTCAGCCCCGCCCTGGGTCTCCTCTGTGGGGACTCCGATGACACGGGGGCTTCATCCCCCGTCCGCCTCTTTACTCCCTGAGCCTTGCCTCCAGCGGTCCTGCTTTTCGCCCTGAAGCTTCCCTGTGTCTGCTCTGTAACTCACCGCCTTGATCGCTTTGCTGAGACTTTCCAGTCTCCATCTGTTTCAACGTGTTGGCTCTTGTTTTCGAAGTGCGGTTATCGGGGCTGCTGGAAAGCACCTGTGGACGCTTCTGACCTCCTATGGGCCTCACGTTGGCTTCTGTGGTCGTCTCCGTTCATTCCAGATCTTCCAGGTTCTTGGCAGGAGCAGTGACTGTCGATCGACACCTGGCTGGTTTTGAATTTCGAGTCCCTTAATCTGTTCTAAACCCTCTGTTCCGCCCGACTTTCTCTGACGCATCTTCCTCAGGGGAGGGAGCCGCCCCGTAGCCGGGTTCCCCGCTTGGCCTCTGGAGACGCAGGGCTCCTTTTCCTGCCGGGCAGCGATGGGCATCGGCCACGTGGTCCCCACGGACAGCCTGGGGGCGTTCCTGACTCGGCCCCCCAACAGCACTGGCAGGGCTGGGGGCCTCGTCCAGCCCGGCGCATGGGGTCAGGTGAGCATGTGGTCACCCTGGAGGAGGGAGGCCCCGACCCAACCTGACCAGGGTCCTCGCAGGACGGCGGCGGCAGAGCAAGTGACAGGGGCCACGCAGCAGCGCCTAGCCATGCGCGTCCCCGTGAAGACGAGTGCTCACGTGACGTCCGCGCTGCACGCTCACGTGACTTCAACGCTGCACGCTCACGTGACAACGCTGCACGCTCACGTGACGTCAGCACTGCACGCCGTCTGGGACGCGAGGACTGATGCTCCCGCAGCCCGGCTCCTCTCCCGCGGGGACACGTAGTGGGAAGCGGGCAGGAGTAGTCACGACCTTCAACGGTGGGACCCAGGTTTCTGTTCATGAAGGTGGATCAGAACACGCCACCCCTCTCAGGGGAGGCGTGGAGGGAGAAGCTAGAGGCGGCTTTGATTTCCCCGGAGCTGCCGCTTGAGGCTCCGCGTTGGGCAGGGACCCGGTGCTGGTGTCACGTGAGAACTGCGTCTCGGGAGCCCCGGGAGGACCGTGTTCTGAACCACTTCTGGGGCGAGTGTCCATCGCCTTGTGTGTCCTGCACTTGGGCTCGGAGCGGGAAGGCCGGGGGCACGTCCCCTTCCCTCCCGCCCCCGTGAGCTCAGCCCTCTTCTGACGTGAGGATCTGTTTCCAGGGACACTCTCCGAAGACCGTGCTTTTCTGAGAAACGTGATCTGTCTGCAGACCCCGGGCCGGGCAGGTGTGCGTCCTGCCGCGCGCTCCCTCCGAGCGGGGCTCCCACGCCGGCAGGGCATCCAGGGAGGGCGCTTCGGGCGGGTCAGTGGGTGGCTGAACAGCGCAGGGGGTTCAGGCACCAGGGGCCGCCCCGGAAGACAGGCAGGTGGTCCGTGCGGGTGGGCTGCTTGCACTTCGTCCCCTAAACAAAGGGGTGACGGTGGCCCCAGCATGCTCGGGTTTTGTGAAGATCAGGTGATCAGTACCTGTGTAGCTCATAGCCGTGCTTGGTAAGTGTGAGCACCAGACGGGTGAGCAAAGGCTTCTGTGGGTGCTCGTCGGTCAAATTCTAAGCTAGGTGAACAGACCCTAACGCAGTGCTGGGTGATGTCAGGCGCCGCCAGGCTCGCTAGGGAGAAGCTGCGGGTGAGCTCTCCACCCCCGGCAGGGGCCATGCCCTGGAGGCGTTTCCTCCTGTCATAGCACTTCGGGGGTGCGTTTTCCATGTCCTTATGTAATGCCTTTGGGGAAAGTTAAAACTAAGGAATACTTGAGGCAGGAAGATGGGTAACTATTTTTTTTTTTTTTTTTTTTGCGCTGGTCTCTCACCGTCGTGGCCTCTCCCGCTGCGGAGCACAGGCTCCGGTCGCGCAGGCTCAGCGGCCATGGCTCACAGGCTCAGTTGCTCTGCGGCATGTGGGATCTTCCCGGACCAGGGCATGAACCCGCATCCCCTGCATTGGCAGGCGGATTCCCAACCACTGCGCCACCAGGGAAGCCTGATGGGTAACTTATTGAAGAGGACATTTCCTTTTTAAAGAGTCTCTCTCCCCATATAAGTCTCTGCACCCTTTGGGGAAATGAGGCTGGGAAGCTGATGTCCTCCAGGTAAGTGGGGAGCAGAATCCTCGGTGAGCAGGTGCTGTGCTGGCCCAAGACACAGTGACCTGCTGTGTGTGGCGTCCGTCCCTCTGATCCTGGGCCGTTAATCTGAAAGGAGCCTGGGCCAGACCCACCTGCTGATCTTGGCGAGTCTCCAGGGAGGCTGGAGCTCACCTGGGGATGGGGAAGGTGGCCTCAGCCTCTTTGGGAGCATGTTCGACCACGAGAACACTGGCGCTGCTGAGTGCCATTGTGGAGCCTTCCCTGTAGTCTACTGGTGCCAGGTCCCAGCTCCAGCCACCAGCCAGTCGGCACCAGTCCTGGGACCCTCCAGGCTGAGCAGCCAATCCTGTGGGGACCCAGGTCCACCCACCAGAAAGCCAGCACCAGCACTGGGTCCCGCCAAGGGATCTGGTGCCACAAACAGGCCTGGACCAGCCCTCGGCACCCCCAGGCCCTGCACCTAGTTGCATCGGGACACAGGCCCACCATCAGCCTCCAGCAACCTCTGCACAAGGCAGGGCGTGGCAGCCAACAGGGCCAGGGACCAGCCCAGCCTGTGACCGTGCCCAGGCAGTCAGCCAAACACCCCGCACACGGAGGTACCACTAGAGCTTACAGCTCTGATGCCCAGAGGGGAGTGTGCTGCTAGAACCCTCAGGATGTCTCCTACATAAGGCCATGTCTCCAAGACTGGGAAAAGTAACTGACCCACCTGATACACACAAGTAAACACAGAGAAGTAGGGACAGTGAGGCAGCAAAGGAAGATGTTCCAAAGAAGGAATAAGATAAACCCAAGAAGAAGAACTAAGCAAAGTGGAGCTAAGTGATCTACCTGATGAAGAGTTCAAGGTAATGATCATAAAGATGCTGAAAGAACGCGGGAGGAGAACGAACACAGTGAGGAGTTTAACAAAGAGTTAGAAAATATATGCAGAAGAACCAAACAGAGCTGCAGAATACTAGAACAAACAGAAAACACACTAGAAGGAATCAGCAGTAGACTAAAGGATACAGAGGAACACATCAGTGAACTGCAAGACGGAACAGTGGAAATCACCCAAGCTGAACAGAAAAAAGAACTTTAAAAAATGAGGACAGTTTAAGACAACGTCTGGGACAGCCTCAAGCATATTAACATTCAGATGATAAGGGTCTCAGGGGAGAAGAGAGAGAGAGAAAAGGGCTCAGAACATAACTGGAGCAATAATAGCTGGAAACTTCCCTAACCTGGGAAGGGAAACAGACATCCCAAGTCCAGGAAGCACAGAGTCTCAAACAGGATCAACCCAAAGAGGACCACACCAAACACACTGTAATTAAAATGGCAAAAATTAAAGTTAGGGAGTATCAAGAGCAGTGAGAGAAAAGCAACAAATAACATAGAAGAGAATCCCCAGAAACTCCGCAGGCCAGAAGGGAGTGGCAGGACATGTTTAAAATGATGTAAGGGAAACACCTACGACCAAGAACATTCTATCCAGCAAGGCACTCGTTCAGCTTTGATGGAGAAATCAAAAGCTTTACAGACAAGCAAAAACTAAAAGGGTTCAGCACCACCAAACCACTTAACAAGACATGTTAAAGGGATTTCACTAAGTGGAGAAGAAAAGACCACAACCAGAAACATGAAAATTATGAAAGGAAAAATCTCCCTGGTAAAGGCAAGCATACAGTAAAGATAGTAGATCAACTATTATAAAGCTAGTAGGAAGATATTTAAAAGGTAGTAAAATCATCTATATCAACAGTAGGTACTTAAGGGATACACAAAACAAAAGAATGTGAAATATGACGTCAAAAACCTTAAACATAGCAGGAGGGAGTGAAAGTGCAGGGTGGATAGAGTGCATTCAACTTAAGAGATCATCAGTTTAAAATAACACACTCACAAAACCACACACACACATGCACGCACTCACAGACACACACTCTCACAACACACGCTACACAATACACACACACAGACACACACACACACATAGTCTCTCACACAACACACACACAACACACTACACAACACACACGCACTCACACACTCTCACAACACACACTACACACACACACATGCACACAAACACACTCTCACAACACACAACACACACACAGTCTCTCACACAACACACACACAACACACTACACAACACACACACACACACACTCTCACAATACACTACACAACACACACATATGCACACAGACACTCTCACAACACAGTCTCTCACACGACACACACACTACACAACACACACGCACTGACACACACATTCATACACACAGACACACACTCTCACATACTCTCACACACAGACACACACACACACACACACTGACATACACACACATATATATGTTGATATATACATAAACTTCATGGTAACCAAAACCCAAAATCTTCACAAACACACACAAAAAAGAGAAGGGAATCAAAACATAACACTAAAGACAAGTCATCATACCACAAACGAAGAGCAAAAGGAGAAAGGGACAAAAGAGAACTACAAAACAACCAGAAAAATAATTAACAAACTGTCAATAAGTACATACCCATCAATAATTACTTTAAATGTAAATGGAATAAATGTTCTAATCTAAAGACACAGAGTGGCTGAATGGATACAAAAACAAGACGCATGTACATGCTGCCTACAAGAGACTCACTTCAGATCTAAGGACACACACAGATTGAAAGTGAGGGGATGGAAAAAGATATTCCATGCAAATGTGAATGAAAAGAAAGCTGTGGTAGCCATGCTCATATCAGACAAAATAGACTTTAAAATAAGACTGTTGTAAGAGACAAAAATGGACACTACATAGTGATCAAGGGATCAATCCAAGAAGATCTAACAATTGTAAATATTCAGGCACCCAACACAGGAGCACCTCGATATATAAGGCAAATATTAACAGCCATAAAGGGAGAATTTGACAGCAACACAATAATAGTGGGGACTTGAACACCCCACTTACACCAATGGACAGATAAGACAGACAAACAAGAAGAAAATACTAGCCTTAAGCGACACATTACCAGATCTGTCTGTCTATCTATACGCCATCTATCATCTATCTATGTATCGGGGGGCGGGGAGAGAGAGGAGGAGAGAGAACGAGCACTAGGGATAGCACAGCAGCTTAGGCAATAGCAGCAGATGATGGACACTGCCTGAAGGACGTGGGAACACAGGTTATTCACACAGCTGAGTGGAGGCCAAGAGATCAGTGACAGAGCAGTTCTGGGAGGGGAGGGACTCAGAGACACATGTATAGGTGTGGATGTCAAAGGACCGGGTATTTCTCAATGCTAGTGCTTATGTATATATATATATAGATGAACATCTCACAGAGAATGTTTAGGAAGTGTTGAGTTGTGTGACTTACAAATAAAGCTGAATATTTCCATCAAAAACAGAAATGTTTATTTTATAAGACAATGTATGGATGCAGTATTTGGAATTGGTGATTTTGTTGGCAGGGCCTTTAATGTTCTACTTGTTTTCTGAAAACTTAGCTCTAAGTGAAATCTTAAAAGATAAACCCAGGCTTCCCTGGTGGCGCAGTGGTTGAGAGTCCGCCTGCCGATGCAGGGGACGCGGGTTCGTGCCCCGGTCCGGGAAGATCCCACATGCCGCGGAGTGGCTGGGCCCGTGAGCCATGGCCGCTGAGCCTGCGTGTCTGGAGCCTGTGCTCCGCAACGGGAGAGGCCACAGCAGCGAGAGGCCCGTGTAAAAAAAAAAAAAAAAAAAAAAAAAAAAAGATAAACCCAAGTTAGTCTTGTCTTACTCAAGATTACATGGAGTTCTTTTTCTAGGGAAACAAACATAAACTTTAAAAGAAAGTAGTTTGGAGTCTTACGCCAGAAGGCAGTAGATGTCAAGAAACGTACCCTATTTTTTATTTTTTTATTTTTATTTTTTTTACCCTATTTTTAGATGTTTCATAAGTTTTTGGGAGGCAGCTGATCTGTGATATCATATGTTGGAGACTTTGGGTTTATAGTGAAAAACTAGGACAGGATCCCCCCATTATTGAGCTTGGATTCCAGATGAATGCTTGGACTCGTGATTCTCAGCCACATTTTCAGGTCACGTCAGTGTTCCCTTCCTGTCCTCATCCATCAGAACCAGAATGGTTACAGCCTGGAAAGAGGAAGGTTTAAAATGCGAACAAGTAATAAAAGCTAATTTGGCTTTGCTCTTCCATGATGGGAATGCTAATTGGAGGACAAGATTGACCCCGAAATAAATTCAGGAGCGGAAATAGAAACGTTATGAGCAGCGCTCTGAGTTCTCATTTAATTAAATTAAGCTGTGATGGTTTTTAGAGAAATGAGTTGCTGAGCTGTAACCTACTCCGTACTCCAGCATCTTCCTGGGAAATCCTCAGAAGAGCTCATCTGGGCCAAGAACAGCACTAAATAGCGCCTCTCACAGTCACACAGATGTCGGCGATTCGCTCTGGAGACTTGCAAATATTTACTGTGGAGATTACTCAATTTAGGCTTTTCAAACAAAATTTCCAAGGAGAGCACAGCTCCAGTAGTCTAGATATGTTTTCTCATCAGTGGCTGTCGGTGTTCAAACAGCTGGAGAAGGAACACGGGCTCTTTAACTGTTTAATCCCCGAACGGCATGGGTGCTGCGGTCCACTCGAATCCCTAAACGCTGCTCAGCGGCTATCTGTTCCGCACGGGTGGAACCCAAGGGTGACCAGGGTCCTTGAGGCCTGGGGTCACACTACATCCAAAAGGAAAGCATGGAAAACTAGGGTGTGGACGGAGGAGGGGCCGCAGATGCAGAAGGAGCCGCGTGGGTGCTGCAGTGTGGGAGGGTCAGGGGCGCAACATGGGGTGGTCGGTGTGCCCCGAGGATCGAGGCCCACAGTCCGTCCAGGGCCCAGGCAGTTTCGTGGGCCCGAGCGGCCCGCCTGGACCTGCCTGCAGTGTTGTCCCCGGCTGCATCGACGCAGGGCTGCAGGAACACGAGGACGCACGCTCTCTGCCACTGACAAGTTAGGTTAGGATCTGGGGGTGGACAGGAGACACACAGGAGCCTGGGACGGTCTCCCTGCTGTGCGTTCGTGCTTCCGGCCGAAGGACAGCCGGGCGGCACCCCCAGGCCAGAGTGGAGGTCCGGGGGGCTCAGGCAGACAGGAGGACGGGGTGGTAGAGCCCTGACCCACAGCCTGATCTCGAATGCTCGGGAAGACCTGGGTTCAGGGCATCAGCGCAGGGGAGGGCACAGACCGTCTGCCGTCCTCCTGGCTGCGGCGGGGCTCGGGGGCATCTGCGAGGCCTGGAGGACGGGCTGCCCTCTGGGCAGCAGCTTCCCCGGCATCAGAGGATCTGAAGCCCCAGCCCCGGTGCTCCTTTCAGCTCAGCCGCTGACCTACTACGGCCATGTCTGCCTTAACGTCTGCATTTCGAGCATCTTGATTATATTTTAAACATAACTTGGAAAGTGGAGGTGCAAGTTCTTTGTGGTAAAGGGATGAGCAAAGGGGGCTCAACTCACTTTAATGAACAAAAGTAGAGGCAACACCAGGAAATGCAGGGGTGCTCTGCTGACAGGGCTGGCTGTGAAGGGGGAAAACACGCCAGGAGCAGGAACTAAAGACACCCGGGCTGGAAAGACGTTCCAGGGAGGGCTGTGCTGTAAAGCCAGGGAGAGCCACAGTGAGTTATGCGTGACGAGATTCTGCAGATACAGAAGCTGGATTCTCTTGTTTGGTGGAATTTGGGAGGATTATAATTTTAAAACCTCTACCGCACAGATGCCGCTTAGCCCACCTTGAAGCCCGGCTTCCTCAACAGACTGGCCGGAGTTCTGACTTCAAAAGCACACAGTTGCACTTTCTTACATCCACGGTGTTTCCAACTGAAAGAGTTGTCAGTTCATGAGCAATAAATGAATGACAGATTCCCTGGGAAGATGTTCACATCATCAGAGACAACTACGAGTGAGCAAGGGTATCTCGGGGCCCCAGAAGGGACCAGGCTTGGTTTCCGTGAACGTCTGCGTGGGACCCACCGTGTGGACCACAGATTTCAGAGATCATCACACAGTTGAAGGGACGCTCCCTGCTCCCTCCTAGCACTGAGCATCAGGGGACTCCATACATTTTTACATCCCGAACGAGAGATAAACGATGGCACGGAATCTTTCCACATTCAAAGCAGTGCTGATGAATGAAGGAACTGCTCCCAAGTCCTCGCCCAGAGCGACTGACGCCAGGCCAGGAGGGAGAAGGAACCCAGAACTTCCGTGTGGAGCTAAACCCACTCCACGATGCTGCATCTGTTTTCTCACTTCTAGCCATGCGAATTCCCCCATGAAGGGCAGCTGCTACTTCCAACAACGCGGATCACGACCCACACTACCTCATCCACTTAGTCCCTACACACCCCGATCTGGGAGAGATTTATTTGCTGTCCTGAAAAGGGAGAAGCGACCCAGTCACATGAGCTGTTTTATGTTCCTGTTGGATCATTAAGTTTGAGAGGAAGGGCCATTGAGTGCCTTAAACTACGACACAGGTCCCGGTGAATCACAGTAAACACGGCTGGCGAGCAAACACCAGGGGCCTGACTGCGCCGCTGGCTGAGGGCGTTTCCCTTAACGGCGCAGGAGGCCCTTCCCTCACAGTGAGTAGAGAGACTGATGCAACCGAGATGAAAGCTCTGCCTGCTTTCCCCTAATTTCACCCTCTTCGTCTGCCGGGCGCACTTGACGTAGGGACCCCGGCGAGAAGCGCCCAGCTCCTGACGACGCCTGTTTTCTGGAATGCTCGCTACAGCTGCTCTAATTTACGTCTCCGGTGCCCAAGCAGGTTTAATCAGAGACGACAGCGAGTCGCTCACCCCCGTCCTCTGCACGTCCAGGAAGGTGGCCCTCTGGAAGGACAGCTCCCACGCTGCGAGCTCGCTCCCCAGCTCCACGCTGAACACGTGGCTCCTGCCGTGGCCGACGAGGACGCTGAAGCAGAAGGGCCTGTGCTCCCCGCAGGTGGGGTCCTGGAGACCCAGGCAGAGGCTGGTTTGGGCCCAGCAGTCATCCGGAAGCCAGAACTGAAACAGAGAGGGGGGCACGCAGGTGAGAGGGGACGCCCCCCGGGTGACCGCCCGGGACAGAGGGGCCTCTTCCAGGCTGGGGGCTGGGGCCGCACTCCACCAGGCAGCCTCCTGGCCACGCGCCTGGATTCAGGAGCGGCGTCCCCCGACGTCGCTGCCGTGGAGACGGGCCTGTAAGTCAATATCTGGGAGTCAGTTATGTCCACCTGCCAGTGCTCTGCAAGCATCTTGCACCTACATCAGTGGCCACAACTTCTGCTTCTATGCTTAGCTTTAAAGATAAAGAAAAAAGTCACGAGACGTTTGTGCTTAAGTTGAGCACAAAATCAGCAAACACTGAAGACAGCGAGACCGCACGACTCTCTCCGCTCTGCCGGGGTCCCTGAAGGGTCCCCACCCCTCAGCCATGTGCGGAGCACCTGGGGTCCCCCAGGGGCACTGGGCCACCGAGACCTAACTACGTGAGCCCAGAGGTCCTGGCCACACAGAAGACGTGTTTTAGAAATAGTTTCAAAAGCAAAGTTTGAAACAAGAAAAAAGAGCCGTTATTCAGTTCCTGATTAAGCATTTAAGCAGAAGACGTGACTCAGCCCCAGCGTGTCTGTGGGTCACAGACATACCGGGCGGATGTCCCGGCAGCTCTGAACCTCGGGGCGGCGGGTCTCCGCCACAGCCTCGCCTGAGTCATGAACGCACCCACCCAAGGAGCAGCTGTGTCGGCTTCACTCAGGGATCAGGAGAGATGGGGCCTGGGGCCTCAAACGAGTCCGCGTCTCAGGCCGGAGCCTGCTCTTCCCTTCCTCTGTGTCTCTCTGTCTCTGTGTGCGTGTGTCTCTGCATCTCTGTGTCTCTGTCCCCTGGAGATTCATGTCTGTCTTCGTCTCCCGCTCACCCACCCACTGCACAGACACCCTGAAGAGTCCGCGCCAGGCCCTGCACTAGGGTGGCCTCTGCCCGCACGGCCTCCCCGGGGACGGGGAAGCAGGTGGACATCCTGCCAGGGCTGCTGAGCAGCTGAGGGGACATGACGTGAGCCACAGCCCGGTGGCAGCAGGAACAGAGGCTGCCCACAGGCCAGGCCTTCACCCCCCGACTCCGAGCTATTCAGATCCACGCGGGCTGTCCCGCCAGGCCACACCCACGACTCACACTGGTGGCCAGAGTTCATTCCCAGAATCCCCGTGCCCCACCTGTGGGCTGGGCTGGTTTTATGTGAAATACACTTCTGCCCACTGGGCCCAGGCTTGTGAGAGCAGTGGCTCCTGACGGGGGTGGAGATGGGCGCACGGGCTCTGGATGCCCCCTGCCTTCTCAGGGCCTCGTGGCGGCTCTGCAGGCCCCAATCCGCGCTGTCCCCGCTTCCGCCGCCCAGGGACCTGTCCTCATGCGTCACTCAGACACTTGCTGCCTTGTGGTGTGCGACGTGAGGGTGCGTGCGCGTGCGTGTGTGTGCACGGGTGTGGTGTGTGCTGGTGCATCTGTCCTGATCCTAAATGAACACGGTACAGAGGCTGCACCTGTATTTTGGGGCCGCCAGATCCTTGGCCTCAGCCTGGCATATGCACAGAAACCCTTCAGGAAATAGGATATCAGGTCCTAAGTCGAGAAGAGCAAGATGTGAGTCACTGGCCTGACTTCTCAGGAACTCCGTCCATAACTACTGACCTTGAGTGTCAGGACTGACCACCAAAGAAGGACTCTTAGCAAGTGTTTGGGCGGGTGGCACCGTCGACGGTACAGCTATGTTCTTTCCTGTACTGGTGTAGGTGGGGGGCTGTGCGCTGCTATAGGAGAAAAACAGGCTTTGGAGTCAGACAGACAACGCTTGGGACCTTCCTGGCCAATTATCAGCTGTTACCTTGAGCTTTTCACTTCTCTCTAAGCCTAAATACCTGAACCATAAAATGGGGTGTAAGAGAGTGGTTGTCATGGGTTTAAAGGACAGCACGGATGAAGCGCGTAGCACCTGCATCCTCGCCCATGTGGCTGGTTTCTGTTTACATGGAGCCCACCGTCCACAGGCAGTGCGGAGTCATGGCGTAGACTGAACGTTCACATCTAACGTATAGCGAACTGTCTCCCGACAAAGTCAACGACTACACAATCCAGCATCAGGTTTCCAGCTACCCGCTCCTGATGTGGCCCCCCTGCCCCAGACTGTGAGAAGACAGAAACCATCCTGGGTTCACTTTTCAGACAACAAAATGCAAAGACTATTTTAGAAAATTACCTGGATTTTTTCCTACTTCTATTTATTTGAGACGATTAGAGCAACAATACAGGAAACTTAAAAGACAGATCATTCTATTATGATCTATCTTTTGTTATCTAATTTGTTTTTATATTTCCTCCATGCAATGTCTCTTTGTACACATAATTCTATAAATGTGTAATGTGATTTTAATGGAGGACTTGACATATACGACCCTATTAGGACTTTATTTCTCAGTGGTCATCTGACAGTTCTCCTAATGTTCACTACTTAAGAATATCATTAAATATTGCCATGCTCACAGCTATCTGACTCTTGCAAATTCCTTGTTTTGAGTCAGTTCTGAGGAGTGAGCTCATTTGATCGAGCAGTGAAGTGTCTGTCAGTCTTCATTTGAATGGACAAACCTCAGCTCTACGCGCAAGAACAAATAGAAGAGTTAAAAATAACGTTTGAACCACCTGAGGAATCCCAAGAAAGGACACTGAAGGATTTCATAGATGTGATTACTTTCTGCACCTCAAACTGTTGAGCCTCACAAAAGATAATGCGCTGTAGATGCTGCGACGTGAGTGAAATCACTGATCGATACACAGCTCATTTCCCCGGGTATTTTCTGTAGCTTCTTTTGGAAACAGGAGCTCAGTTCTTATGCACTGCAATGTGTCGTTAAGACTGAAAATCGGGAGCGATTACAAAATTAAAGGTCCCTGAGCTGCTGTGGCACCCCCCAAATCACTTCCCGCGGGCTGACCAGTGGCAAAGGCCCCTTCCTGACTCTGGGCCCCCCCTGCCGTCCCCGGAGCATTTATGGTAGGAAACCCATCCCTCTAAACCTCTCTCTGCCCCCTGGAAGTGCAGATCTTTGTAAAGCCTCCGCCGGTTCTACAGGGCGAGCCTGGGTGCTATCCACGCCCCTGGGGCGCGAGTGCCCAAGAATGGGGCCCGTCTTCCCGTCTCTGTGGGCGGGAGCCCCCCCCCGCGGGACCCAGGCCAGGCTGCACAGATACTTCCCTCCACGAAGCCGGGAGAGGGGCTCGTCTTCCTTTGGGAGGGGCCACCCGGCCACACTCGCCCCTCACCCAGCTCGGGCCCCCGCCCTGTGCTTCAGCGGAGTGGAGGTCGGTCTCTGCCCCCAGCGACGTCCTCCTCGTCTGTTTAACTTCGATGGGTCCAGGTTTCCTCTGACAGGACTTGAGGAGAACTGTATTCTCCTTATTCACAAGGCTGCACTTGAGAGGTGGCTGGAGAACAGGTCACGGGAGGACACTCCAGAGAGCTTCCCGCGAGGCCAGCGCTTCTGACAGGGGAGGCAGAACAGGATTTAAAGAGGTGGCATTTCAGGTCAAAGGTCGCGGACCGTTTACATTTTGATAGACCCTTCCTCGCATTGTCACCAACCTTTCATCTTTGACAGTCTAATTGGCAAACATATTATTTCACGGTTTCCACTTGCATTTCTTTTTCACTTTAAAAAAATTTTTATTTTGTACTGGAGTATAGCTGATTAACAATGCTGTGTTAGTTTCAGGTGTACAGCACAGAGATTCAGTTATACATATACATGTATCTATTCTTTTTCAAATTCTTTTCCCACTTAGGTTGTTACAGAGTACTGAGCAGAGTTCCCTGTGCCCTACGGTAGGTCCTTGTTGGTTATCAAAATGTAAACAGTCCACATCCTTTGACCTAGAAATTCCACCGCTCTAAATTTTTCCTGGTGATACACTTGCACACGTGTGAAATGAGTTATTACATTGTTTGTAATTGCAAAAAAATGGGTACAAATTAAATATCCCTTGAGAAGGGCTTGGTAAAATGAAATATGATACATTCATGGAATTGAACACTGGGTAGCGGTTTCAAAGTGGGATCATCTCTTTGTGTATATTGAAGAAATATCCACAAGATAAACTGTGGAGCAAAAAGTGACGTGTGGGACAGTGCGCATGCTTCCATCTGCAGAGGGAAAGAAGAATAGTGCACATATAAAAAAATAGAGTCGGATTCAGCCGAGCTTCAGGCCGAGGGAACCTGGACCCCACCTGCCTCCAGTGAGGCTTCTGGAACTTACTCCCCCTCTGTGCTTCTGGGTCTCGCCTGTCAGATGGAGATGACAAGGATTAAGTCCTCGGTTGGGGACAGGATTAACTCAGGATGTAGATGGAGCACTTAGCAGGGCTCCAGGAGGCTCACTCAGCAAAGATAAGGTATTATTCTCAAGATCCTTTGCCAAACATATGAGTAAATTTGGTTCCACTGAAAAATGCAAACGGAATATTCTTACGTTGAGAGGGAATATTTATGCAGGAGGAGCCTCACTGCTGAGCAGTGTTTTTATGATTCACTGTGTGGAGGCTGTTTATGATTTAAGTCACGATTGCAATCAAGTCTGATTGATTCAATTTTCTCATCCCTTTCATGGTGAGTGTGAAATACAGACACATAATTTTAAGAACTGGAAAAAGGAATTTTGGGAGAGGAGGAAGTGTCATAGAAAAACACCACCACAACTACAAAATTTGATTTCTGGACTAAATATTAATGACGATACTTTGAAATGGTGATTATGAAAACAAATCATTAAAAAAATTCTATACTAAAGTGCTAGTTCTTACAATAATCATACATTTATTTCAATTTTTGAAACCTGAAGTAAATATTACAGATAATTTAAAATTCATACGTGCAAAATGACCAACATCAACAATTAAAGGCACCTGAGAAAAGGGGAGATTTTGTAAGATCACTGTTTAAAGACTCCCAACAAGACACAGAATTCAATCTCCTTTTTTAAAATGTTGAATGCTATACATTTATTATGATTATTATTTACCCTGCATTGAGTTTAATACTTTTGCTGTAGCCATCCTCCTGGCTAATTTCACGATTTCAGTTACTTCATAGCATGTTTATTGATTAAAATTGTAAGGCCCATTGGCCCGGGTGAAAGGAGGCCCGGGGGGTAAGAGAAAACATCGACCAGTATGAGGTAGGAGAGGCATTGGGACATAACAACCTCACCTGTTCTGGGAATCAACAAGAGACTCTAACTTCCTGCCCAGAAAACAATGGGGCTGACGGGAAGGGAAAATGGGCTTACGCCCCACAACAGACCAACCAACACCTGGCCCTGCTGTATCCTCACCAAATAAGGAATTACCCTGTATAGCAAACCACCCCCTCCCCTAGCAAGCCGCCTTCTGCTTTTACCCCAATAGAAATCCCCCTCATCCGGTACTGGGCGCGACTTCTCTGGCCCCTTTCTCTCGGACCAGTGAACCTCGCCCGGGAGCAACTTCTCTGGCCCCTTTCTCTTGGACCAGTGCACCTCGCCCGGGAGCGCTCCCTAATAAAGCTCACTTGAAGCTTTCCTCTGTCTCACGGTGCCGTTTGTTAAGATCCGACCTTACAAAAATTTTTTTTCAATTTTTCTGAAAAGATATGCTGGATAAAAACAGAAGAGGCTCGATAGTTTATTAATGAAGAACACATATAAAATATGATGGTCCTATGAAGACATCCCAGTACCAAATGAACATCTCAGATGTCTGGAAAGCCATATAAACTAGTTGAAAATATAAAAAGGCCAGAATGAAATAATAAGGCACCTACATAAAAAAAAGAATAAGGACTTAAAAGTTCCTCTACGATACTCTTGTGGAATTCTGATGAATGATTGTGGGATGAAGCTAGATGTTCATGTTATTTTACTATTTCAACAGACAGTGGGAAACAAGTATTTCTCTCACTCTTTAAGCCCAAAGATCATCTTGTTAATATGAAAGCATCTAATGTGCAAAGGAAACTTACCTTGTGAACTTTAAATAGCACCTCACAGAGGTTATAGGTTTTTTCCGCTCGGACCCAGTCTAATGTGCTCACCTGCAAGAAATATAAAACAGACACATGAATCCTATGTGCTCTCACCCAGAATAAGGGGAACTGTGTGAGGTGACGGAGGTGCTAACTAACTTGATTGTGGGAACCGCTTAACAGTGTACATGGATATCAAATCATCACACTGTACACTTTAAATATATTCCATTTTTGTCAATCGTACCTCGATAAAACTGGAAAAAAATGTGAAGTATACATGCAAAGACACATGCTATTTTTAGTATGAGAATTTAAACATTTACAACAATGGAGCTAGTCAATGTGTCTTTACCTTCATTAAATTCTAAACCAGGAGCAGGACAGTTGAAAAACTAAACTATATGCCACAGCAAGTTTTGCTGAGTAATTGCACGTCCCCGCTGTTGGCGTGAAGCATGGAGATGTTTAGATACATTATTGATACAAGAACCCAGTAATGGCGGAACTTATCTATTACACACAATCGGGCATAATTTTAGGAATTCATTTTGGATGTCTTTTGCATTATTTTAAGGACCGATTTTAGGTTAAATTTAGAGACTCCTCACCCATTCTGCTACGCTCCTAACTTCTGTTAAGCAGCTACTATCTGTGTGTCTGCATGGCCATCTGTGGTTTGAGCTGTCCCCTTCCATTTAGTTTTCATTGCTGATGGTCACTTTCCTTTCCCCCCTGGAAGACCCCCTCTCCATGCCCGGCTCCCATGCTCCTGGTGGGTGACTGCTCAGTCCAGGGTGGAGGTGCCCTCGGAGGTGAGTCGGTCCGTGCGTCTCACCCTCTGGGCCATGGTGACTGTTTCAAGGAGAATGTGCCACAGTCAGAGACACAGCTGACACCGAGAAGATGCTCGGACTTCTGGGATGGACCGCTTCTTCCATGGACTTAAAGCGAAACACTTCCACCCTGAGAGCCTTTGGAAGCTGTGTGGGGACCATGTGGCCATCAGTCACTACGATGTACCCGCACTGGTCATCAGCTGTGACACACACACACCCGCTAAGGCAGGATGGTGAGAACAGGGAAGATGGGGGGCCTGAGCTCTCTACCTGCCACTCACTTTCCTGTAAACCTAAAACACAAAGTTTATTAATTAATTTTCAAAAGCAGGTCTTTCTCTTCATTACCTTCTGCTTTGACAATTTTCTATTTTTCTGACCACATCTGATTTGAAATAGAGCAGAGAGTGTAGCTCCTCAGATGTAGTATCTTGGCGTATTTTAATATTATTGTGGAACCCTTGTGTGGCCCCAGGACTGACACAGAGAGATATTCTATATTAGATGCAGAATTGTCTAATATGCCTTCAGGCTACAAATCTTCACTTAAATTACTTCTTTCAAGGTAAATATTTTATTTTAAATGATAGAATATACTCCCCTAATTGACACCCTTAAAATTACTTCTAGTATTTCTTGCATATTCATAGGTAACTGCTATATAATTTATATGTTAATGTTATAAGATGCTATAAAATTGGTTTTATAAGTGTTATTTAACACATTTTAATGGTGTCTGAAAACATGAGTAGCTGAAACATTATTTCTCAGATTCCAATTTGCAGATCAGAAATGACAATTCAGGCTAAGGAAGGAGAGCTGAGTGCATGAGAAAGGCCAGGGAATCCTGGTTTAATGCAGCCTTTCCAGCATGCATCAGCACACAGGAGAGACCTGGGGTCACCACTCCCCACCGCCGGCTGTTTACTCTTCGTAGGTAACTCAGCCCCAGAAAACCCACTGCCTTCCCCCGCCCCACGCTGCTCCTTTCCTGTCTTCCAGCCCTTCTCCCTTCTGTTTCCTCGTTGCCTTCAACATCTCCCTCTCCCTCATCTTGAAGGAGCTCAGAAACCATCCTTGAAGACAGGACTTTCTCTTTAATTTTTCCTAATTTATTTGCCACAGTCTCTCTGGGCCTTTTAAAAGTTCATTTAGATATTCTGACACAATGTGTTGGCCACAAGGCTCCATCAGTGTGGTCGGGCTTTCTCGGCAAAGACTGCTGGCCCGGGGATGGAGGAGTGAGGCACCCAGGCTGGGGGGGTCTGAGAGCAGATCAGCAGGGACACTTGTAGATTCACTCCCCTGGAGCCACTTATTCTCATTCCAAAGAGAAATGGACCAGAGGCTTGCCTCCCACGCCCTCCCAAGAGAGCTGTTTATGTTGCCTGAACTCAGAGAGGCTTAAGGACTTCGAGCCCCTCCCGTGTGGCCCAAACCTCTGTGTACACAGAGCCCACCAGCCTCACTCGCCCTCCCGTGAGGCCCGGTCGGAGGGAAGATGCTGTGACCAATTAACAGTCCCCCTCACGGCCACGACCTCACATTTCATGTCAGAATAAAGGAGATCAGTAAACGTATGTATTAAAAACTTAACATACGGTTGTTTCTGATTTGGGCAATTTGCCTCCAGCGCGAGGATACAAAAATCCAAGGTCAGACAAAAACATGTGCAAATACTTAGGTGCAAATTCACTCGCCATATTTTGTGTATTGCGTTTACAATGAGAAGTTGCTGAACATTAAGAGTAAAATTTCTTCTGTTAAATTCAAATGCGCTGGAGTTTCAGACACACTTATGAATACATACATTAAGCCCCTCAGCGCTCCGTTTCATCCTGTGAGGTAGTCAGCTAGCATTTACCACCCCCATCCTTAAACTGAGGAAAGTGCTGAATAGAGGGTGAGTTAGTGCCTGTGGTCCCACAGCCAGGAAACAGATTCTGTTTACAGCCCAAAGCTTCCAATCATTCACTTACAACTTTTTCTACTTCGGCTCTTTTCCCTAACATTTTGCAGAGTAAATATTTCCATTGTCTTATAAAATCTTTCAGGCCCCATTTTCTAATACGCTTGTGTTATTCTGGATAGTACAGGAAAATGATTTAAATCAGCACAATGCCATTGTGTAGCGGTCATTTTGATTTTTTTTTTTTTTTCTATTTAAAAAGTTACAGTGTTTCTGGTTCTGCATGAAAGGAGCTTGAGCATCACCACTCCTAAGTAACCATCAGCGTGAAGCGGAGTGGGTGGGAAAATCAACAACTCATGTTGGATGCGTAACAGAGGGGAGGACACAGGGCCAACCGTGGCCCCCAAGCACATATATATTGACAGCAAGTGGATGGAGAAAATATTCCATGTTAACACTAATCAGAGGAAAGTAAGGACTATTACTCTCCTACAGAGCACACTTTACAATAAGGAATGTTATCAGGGATAAAAAGCGTATGACATAAAGATGAACGGTCAATTCTCAAAGGAGACACAACAATACTTAACATGTGTGCACCTAACAACAGAGCGTCAGACCATGTGAGGCAAATACAACCTCCAACCATGTGAATGGAACTCGAAGCTTCCGCACTAAGACCAGGAACGAGCAAGGATGCCCCCTTTTCACCATCTAACTGGAAGTCCTTGCTGTGCTATATGGCAAGAACCACATGTAAAAGGTGTACAGATTGGGAAGGAAGACATAAAACCGTCTTTGATTGCAGATCTTCTCTGTAGAAAACCTGAAGGAGTTGACCAAATGAAACAAACCAAAAACCTCCTGGAAATAATAAGCAATTATAGCAAGGTTGCAGAATATAAGGTTTACATACAAAAGTCAATCACATTCTTGTATGTGAACAGTGAACAATCAGAATTTGAAATTAAAAACATATTACCATTCATATTAACATCCCCAAAATGAAATACTTAGTTATAAGTTTAACAAAAACATACGAGATGTATATGAGGAAAACCACAAAATTTCTTTGATTAACAAAATCAAAGAAGTAAACAAATGGAGGGACATTCTATGTTCATGGACAGGAAAACTCAACCTTGCCAAGATGTCAGTTCTTCCCAACTTGATTTACAGATGCAACACAATCCCAACCAAATTCCCAGGAAGTTATTTTGTGGATATTGACAAGCAGATTCTAAAGGTTATACGGAGGCAAAAGACCCCAAACAGGCAACACATTTGAAGGAGAAGAGCGAAGTCAGAGGCCAGAGACCACCTAACTATAAGATTTACTGTAAAGACAGTGCGGTATTGGTGAAAGAAAAGACAAATAGATCCATGGAACAGAATGGAGAGCCCAGAAACAGATGAATAGACTCATCTGATCTTTGCTAAAGGAACAAAGGCAAAACGAGGGAGCAAAGACAGTCTTTCCAACATATGGTGCTGGGACAACTGGATATACAAATACAAAAAATGAATCTAGACATACATCATACACCCTTCACCAAAAGTAACTCAAAATTGATCATAGGCTTAACTGTAAAATACAAAACTATTAAAAAGCTAGAAGATAACACAGGAGAAAACCTAGATGACCTTGGGTGTGGTGATGCCTTTTTAGATACAACACCAAAGGCACCACTCATGAAATAATAGATAAGCCGGACTTCATTAAAATTAAAAACTTATGCTCTGCAAAAGACAGTTAAGAGAATAAAACAAGGTATAGACTGGGAGAAAAAAATCTCAAAAGACACATCTGATAAAGGACTGTTAACCAAAATATACAAAGTACTCTGAAAACTCAGCACTAAGAAAACAACCTGAGTAAAAATGGACCAAAGACCTTCACAGATCCCTCACCAAAGGAGACAGGCAGATGGTCAGTAATCACGTGAAAATGTGCTCCATGTCATGTTGTCAGGGAAATGAAAAGACAGTTTCTCAGCTAAAGACAGTTTGTGAGAAGACAGTTTCTCACAAAACTAAACATATTCTTCCCATATGATCCATCAATCACACTCCTTGGTATTTACCCAAAGGTGATGAAAGTTTATGTCCAAACAAAATCCTGAACATGGATGTTTATAGCAGCTTTATTCATACTTGCCCAAACCTGGAAGCAACCAAGATGTCCTTCAGTAGGTGAATGGATAAATAAACTATGGTTCATCAGACAAGGGAATATTTTTTCAGAGCTAAAAAGAAATGAGCTCTCAAGTCATGAAAAGACATGGTGGAAACTTAAATGCATACTATTAAGTTGAAGGAAGTCAACCTGAAAAGGCTACATTCTGTATGACTCCGTCTGACCTTCTGGAAAAGGCAAAACTCTGCAGACAGTAAAAAGATTAGTGGTTGTCAGTGTTGGTAGGTAGGGAGGTACAAATAGGTGGATCAAAGAGGATGTTTAGGGCAGTGAAACTACTCTCTAAACCACAATGGTAGACACACGTCATTGCACATTTGTCGAAACTCATAGAATGTGCAACATCAAGAGTGAGTTGTAATGGAAACTGTGGACTTGGGTGATAAGAGGTGTCTACGCAGGTTCATCCTTGGTAAAACACGTACCATCTGGGGGGATGTTAATGATGGGGAGGTGTAGGGCCTGGGATTAGAGGGGAATCTCCGTGCCTTCCCCTCTATTTTACTGTAATCCTACAACTGCTCTAAAAATAAAATCTTTGAAAAAAAATTACCCAGGCTGTTTCATGTCTTTATATGTTGTGTTTAATACACAGCCTTTTCATCTCAAAGCAAATTACAAGGTGAATTATTGTCATGTGGTTACCTTTGGAAATGGGTATGTGCTAAACTATATACTATGGTATCACACACACACATCTACACACACACACACATCTACACACACACACACACACACACACACACACCCCAAAAGGAGCCATGAGAATCCTGCCTTCATGCTGACTTTGGAAATTTTTGTGGTCCATACCTTTCTGATCTCTACCTAACTCTTGTATGTACTAACACTGTGTACTCAAACGTTCTCAAAACACTTGACTTTAATAGGAAAATATTTACATACTTGTTTTATTTAATTAAAATAGAAACGGAACCGCTAGCATTTTTACCTTAAATGATATGAATGAACTCCTGGAAATCTTTCCAAAACTCTGGGAGATGGAGCGTCCACATCACCCTGTCTCCGGCAGGGAAACTTCCACACCTGAGAACTCGCCGTGCAGAACTAGGGCTAGCAAGTGCACGGGCTGAAGCCTCCGCCTCTGCGGGCACCTGGATGGGGGCCTCATGCACGATCCCTCACCCCACGGCTTCCTTTAAGCTGCAAAGGCTGGCAAGATCCTAATGTAATGTCTTTGCTTCTCGTGGAATTTGCTCGTTGTTATTTGAGGGTTTCCATCACAAACTGTTTTGAGATCTGTTGGCTTTACTGCCCTCACCTGCCCCCAAATCTAAAGGGCTGATTTTTCCTCTGTACAGTTGACCTTTGAACAGCACGGGTTTGAACCGCGTGGGTCTACTTTTACATGGATTTTTTTCAACAGTAAATGCATGTAGTAAACACTATGTGACCTGAGGTTGGTTGAATCTGCGGACGCAGAACCGTGGATACAGAGGAACTGCATATAAGGAGGGTGGATTATAAGTTATACTGAATTTTCCACTGTGTGGAGGGTCAGAGCCCCTAAATCCTGCATTGCTCAAGGTCCACTGTATTCTCTTCAGAGGATTTGATGATATTTCCAAATCACATAGCTCAGCCACAGAGCTTTAATGCTTATTATTATTTATATTAATAGCTATATTAGATATTTATTTAAATACTTAATATTCACTTTACAGACTACCCAACCAGTAGCCAAGGGGCATCTTCTTCACGTTCGGCGTGATGCTAGATTCAACGGAGCCACGTTAAGAAGCTCCCAGGACGGCGGAAAATCAACAAATCGGTTTGCAGCATTTACTAACAGAGAGAAACTCTCCATAAGCCATCTTTCAACCTCACAGCACCTCTCAAGTAGCCATTTACTTTGTACTTGCTTATAGGTGATATTTAGTAAGGAAATTTTAAAATTATATGAAGACATCAGGAAGTACACAAATAAATCACCTCAGTCTAATTTTTGGAGCAAATATTTATAAATACTACTGGCTTCATCCTTTCATTTCTTCCTGGGAATTACTAGTACTGATTACCCTGGAAAATAGAAATTATGCAGATTCAGGAGAAGCAGATGGCTTCTGCAACTTGTGACCATGCAGAATCCAGTGAGATGACACGGAGGCTCATCTGGTCTCGCAGCATTAAGGACCATCTACGTACTGATGCCTCCAAACTCATCCTGCCAGACAGATGTCGTCCCTGCACTAGAAACAAGGGTACCTAACTCTACTCGAAAATCTCCTTGGGGCATCTCTAGATGTCTCCGGCTCAGGAACCCCCAGCGCTCACTATTGTGCCCCCTGTGGGGCTCCGTCTGGGGTGCCAGTGGCATCCCCACACGGCTGGAACCACAGCCACAGGCACCGAGTGGTCTGCACCTGTGTGCATGTCTCAGTGGGCTTCTTAAATTCTGCTGCGTTCTAGGGCTTCAGAGGCTGCGACGTGCTATACTGATGGGATGTACGATTTTACATTACACCTAAAAATCACAGTGTGAAACTACAGGCTTTCTTCAGGACAAGACAGTTTCCATATTTCAGTGATGTGAGACTCTAATCTGCTAGCGGGCAAGTTTGAATGGATGCGAAAAACTTACATTAGCCTCTGGCTACCCTAACTCCAGTGTGATCCGTAAATGAACGCGGGGCTCATTCAGTCTCACAGGTCTGCATCCTGGACATCACTTCCAGACTCCCCTGGGGTCTCGCTTTTCCTTTACAAGCAATGGCATGAGATAAACATATAAAAAAAGCCTCCCTCTTTTTTTGATGTCGACAAAACTATAATTATCAAAAGATGTTGCTGCTGATGACTCTGAGAAGAGATGGGGGCGGGGTGGAAAGTGTCTCCTGCAGAGACTGTTAGGAATGCGAGTTAGTGAAAGATGCGCCTGCCAGGAAACGCCTTTACTGGGAGAAGGAGATGTCAGTTATAGGAAAAGACGACAGGGCAGGTGTTTCTTTCTTCTTTTTTTTTTTAAATTGTGCAATTCAATGTTTTTTCGTATGTTCACAGTTGTGCAGCTATCGCCACAGTCAGCTGTAGAGATTCTCGTCATCCCCCAAAGAAACCGTGTACCGCTTAGCTGTCACCCCCGTCCTTCTCCACCCTCTCAGCCGTAGGCCGCCACTAAGCTACTTCCTGTTTCTATGGATTCGCCTGTTCTAGATACTTCCTATACATGAAATCATACAATATGTGGTCTTTTGTGACTGGCTTCTTTCACAGGTGTTTCTTTACTACAGGGTAACGCCGCCCTTTCTCCATATCAGAGATGCAACTCTGTCTCAGAGGAATTAGAAATCAGGTAAGGGAGGAGACCCTGGGCAGAGAGAAGAGTGGACAGAGAGACAAGAGAGTGATAGACAGACAGACAGACAAGCATTTCCTGCAAAGCATCTGCTTTCTGCAAACACCTTCTGAACGGGCCCCGCAGAAGAGACAATATGCTGCCGGATCCCACATAATCCAGAACCAGCAATCTCCGGATTTCCAGAACGTTCGCGATACGGGGCTGATGGCCACATGTAACTATCAGCTCACACGGGAGGCTCACGTCCAGCTGCAGGGAAGTGGAGTGGCTTTGCTAGGATTATGTGCAAAGTAAGCGAAATCTCCCAGGGCGCAGACGCTGACGGGCGATCCGAGGAGCGGTCGCCAGCCCAGCACTGGATTCACCCAAACCTCAATTTACTGGTAAGAACTGGGCCAGTTCACCTCGGCTCACGGAGGAAAGCAGGGTTCCTCGCGCTGCCCTTTCCATCTCTGAGGGTCACCTGAGCACCTCCACCAGCTGCACCCAGAATCAGGGGGGGCAGGCGTCTGTGAAAAGACGCGGGGCATCCCGTGTGTGCCTAGAATACCTGTAACGCAGAAGACGTTGTCGCCAAACCAAAGGAAAGGGGGGAGTAGATTGTGAAAGCTGCTCACCGGTGCCGGGGAAGCCGGGCGGGGAGGGACCCCGGCCCTGACGGGGGCACATGGGGAGGACTCAGCCCTCGGCCAGGCCAGAGCAGAGAGCTGAGCAGATTTCAAACTTCTAGGAACGATATTTACGGCAGCAGAAGGCCTGCTCCGGGCAAACCCGAGCAGCTGAGGTCAGCAATTGATTTGCATGATATATGCTGCTGGTGACACGGATCGATGCAAGAAGATGGGCCCTGGGATTTTAAAGTAAACAAGCCAAGCCTGGTGTTAATACAGATGGCATTATCCATATGGTGCTGTGGAGATCCCCTGAGCCCCAGATGAGAATTTCTGTCCATGAAATTGACACTGCCATGGGAAGTGGATGAAATCGTCTTTCACTGTAACAGGTACAGAAATCTGATTAAATATTTAAAGCATTTCTCATAATTTAGAATGTTGTACTATGTAGGGAAAACTTATACCCTGAGAATATTAATTAACAAGAAAAGAAAAATTAGGAGAACTCTCAGGCGTGTGACCTGGGACATCAGTCACTTCCTCCCCCAGTTCTGCAGGGGGGAACCCTCCTTCCAGGTACATCGGGTGCAGGTAGGGTGACCCTTTCCTCCTCTCCCAACTGTCACAGGCCAGCGGGAGGTCCCTCTGCTTGGAGCCTCATGGTACTGATTCTCGATGCCCCTCCCTGATCCACCAGTCACGCCCCAGCCGCCTTCCATGTCACTCACTGCTGTAGGCAGAATTCAGACCATCGGGGTTATCTGTGGTTATTCTTATGTTTACTTTGTTAGACAAAACCATAGAAAGTTACATTTAGCAACAAATGCTAAATAACATTATTGCATTTGAGAAGAACTCAATTATCATGCAGATCTGTAGATAACCCTCCAGCATCAGTAAATTCACAGCCTTGGTTTATGAAAAGCTGAGTCCCTGGTGGAATACTGGGTCCTGGGGAGAGAAAAGAAGTCCCTGGGAAGAATGGTGAGGTCTGGTGGCATCCGTGCTTTAGTTCCCAGTGTTGTGTCACTGGTAATCCTTCAGTTTCAGCAAACAGACCACAGTTCCGTACGGGGTCAGCCCTCAGAAACCTGGAGGGAGGCTACGTAGGAATTCTCCTACCCTGTGCGCAAGGTCTCTGTCAATCTTTTCTTCAACCATTTATTGAGGTATGATTGACGTTCAGAAAGCTATACAAATTTAATGTATACAACTTGATGAATCTGAAGATGAGAAAACACCCAAGAAAGTATCACCCCCGTGTTTGCCATAAACGCATCCATCCCTCCAAAGTCAGAGAGGACACGTGCTGTGAGGGTGTGAGCAAAGGGACCCTCGTGCACTGTTGGTGAGAATGTAGAATGGTGCAGCCGCTGTGGAGATGGTACGGACGTTCCTCAGAGAGATTAAACACAGAACTGCCGTACGATCCAGCAATCCCACTTCTGCACATTCACCCAAAGGAAATGAAACGTGAGCCTCAAGACCCCTGCCCCCGCATGTTCGTCACAGCACCGTTCACAGCAGACAGGACACGACACAGTCACAGTGTCCACTGATGGATGGGCGGATAAAGAAGATGTGCTGTGTGCAGACAAGGGCACAGCATTCAGCCTTAGAAGGAAGGAAATCCCTTTATTTATCTGTAATGGCAGAAAAGTAACAGCACGGTAGTAAACGGCATCTAACTGTTTCGATGCCTGAAGCTATCAGGTTCTGCTGCTTTTTGCAGCTCTGATGTTTGGACTCACACAAGGTGAAATTGCTTTAACTGACAAACTTGGAGGCAGGGCACACACATTACATTTGGTCAGTTTTGGGAAAATGGCGCTGGTAGGAATTAGAAAATGAATTGTAAACTGCAGCATTCACCGTTAAATTTCTATCACGGGCCCTACTACATCAGGCTGTTTGTTTATTTTTATAAAACTTGGAAGATATGAGGGAAAAATAGCTTTTGAAGTTTCATTATTTGACCGTTAAATTAGAAATGTCTTAACAGAAGGGTTTTCTTCTGTTTTGTTTGTTTTCTGGATTCTTCAGCTATATATGTGATGCTCTAAGTCATCTAAGCCTTTACATCCCCACATCCCAGCCAGCTATTTTAAGCAGGAAAACACTCTAACGTCTTAACGGCTGTTCGATGGAAGGAAAACCATGGACTGGTGGATTTACGGATTTAGAGTAAGAAAAGCCAGCGGGTCCACACAGGAGCCCTTTCCATCTGCGTACGTAGGGGTGGAGGAGGACGGCCGGCTGGTCGTGCACCCTCTCTGGCCTCTTCCAAGCGCTAGATCAGATCCTTGCTTCTCTTACAAGAATGGCCTCGTCGGCATCCCTCCCAGAACCCCGGAGGCCTGCTTACCGGAGGAGAGGTGAAGACGTAGAAGGACGAGCCCTTCAGGGCCAGGAACTTGGATCTGAAGGTTTGAGAGGAGCCGGCCCCTCCCAGTCTCTCGCTGACCCACCCCACGTGGACGACCTGCGGAGCAAAACCTTCAGAATTAACAACCAGGCCTTAGGAGAAGCACAGGGCCACCGGGGCGGAGAGAGCAAGCAACACACCACGGGCCGCAGACGGGGACGGGGGAGCCCTCAGCCACGTCCAACCTCCGATCAAGTGGACGCCACAAAGATGTGTAATATCTGGGGTCAAACGTCCAGGCTTCTGCACTGGGCCGGGCTCGAAATTTGAGCTTCTCAGTTCTCTTAGTTTGGGCCAATGCTGGACGTCTCAGCTGCCTCACACTTGTGCCTCCCATATGTAGATTTTTACAACCACGGTATTTAATTACATCCTATCAGGGGTTACTATTTGTAATCTGTCTATGAGGTTGCAAAACCAACTATTGTATTTTCCATTTTTGTAGTAAATATATCGTTAATACACGTGGGAGAAATGATTGTTTCTTTACAGTTCAACTTCCTAACAACAGTGAAAATAACACAACAATATTAGATTCCCACAACCGGCACTGACTATCTAGTGACACAAAATGCAAACTACAACATATCAGAATATGTTTAAAAAGTTAACAGAAATAGTAATACAATTTAAAAATTGAGTGCATGAATTTAAACCAGTACTAAGGTAAACTCCCCGTGTTGTCTCAGCTAAAACTGTAACGTGACACGTACTTTGCACATTTAAACAAACTTAGCAGTAAACTATCATAGACAGGCCGAGCGCTTTAGGGGATGAACATCCTCTGCGCTGTCTGAAGGGGCTGCCCTCCAGGTCTGGGGACCGCAGCCCTCGGGAAGCGCCCTCACTGCAGCCGCGTGAAGTGACTCGAGCCGCGGGGGCTCAAGGTAGGTCATTTCCTTTCCATTTTTACTTGCTAAATCACTGACAGCTTTCACTCACGCCTGGTGAAAGACTTCCCAGGTCAAGATGCCAGGTAAAATTTTACAAAAATCCTATTTTCAGTGTTCCTGGTGATGGAAAAGAGAAAATTAAAGAGTATCATTCTACAGAGAGTGGCAGCCACAGCTAACCAGTCCAGGTGTTGAGCAGAAGTTGTCTAGCGCATCAGTGCCCTAGATACAGAGCTTCGGAAGTAACCCGAATGCTCCACCGGCTCATGGACTCGTCTGTTCCCTCTCGGTTTAGCTATTGTCCTGTGAGGCTTAGGGTCACATCAATGTGATACAGTTTTAATGTTATAACAGAGAGTTTTATTATTAGTAGACAAGACAACCTTATCTCATGTGTCCTTGGACTCATTTAATGTTTCTGGGTCCGTTTTCTCGTCATAAAATGGGACTAGGATTCCCTCACATGGTAATTTCGAGAATTTAACGCTGTACCACAGAAAACTCCTTCCCAAAGTACTAGCAGGCAGGAGGCAAGTAACACCCTGCTCGGATGGAATCAGAACTCTGCGGAAACAACACAAATAGGACTGAGTGCTTGAATATCGTGTGGATTTGAAACTGATTACACACGTTACTTAAAAATGTCTGATTGACTTTTCTCCTTTTTGTCCGGTAGGGTCACACAGATACACTTTTGTTCATTATAACAGTAGCATTAATACTGCTGTAAATCATAAGACGTGCTCAATTTCCATGATGAAAACAAGCTTCATTTTAATCAGGTTATTTGTTTTCTTACTGCTGAGTCTTAAGAGTTCTCTGCATATTTGGGGGAAGAAACATTTCATTTTCTCTAGCTAGTTCAGCAGCTCCTTGATGTTCTACAATTAACACAAATTCAATGGGTGGTTCGAATTCCACACTCACCACTGCACAAGCACAGTGATTTGTATATTTATAGAAGACAGGATCCATTTTAAGCACAGTTACTAAAAACAATGAACTGCAACTGGATTGAGTTTTACACAGTGAAAAACAGGGATTTGTTCAGAGATCAGCCTCTGTTCCATGCAGACGGGACGTGGGGCATTAAGCGGCCGTCCTAGTTACCTTAAGTTGGTACAAGACCACCTTGCTGAGCATCACCCAGGGGCAGTGGGTGTTTGGTAACGTTTTACAAACCAGTCATCACTGTAGGTCTCAAACGGCATGGTTAGCAGCATGGGCATATTTTTTTCTTAGTGCATTTATCAGCGCTCATGAGACATCCTGTGGTTCTGGACAATATTCACCCCGTTATCCTATTTCTGAGAGGGCTGCCTTCTCAGTAGTCGGGTGGGGACCACAGGTGACACTCAGTGAAAGCAGCTCTGGGGGCAGGAGCTCTGGACGTCAGGCTACACCAGGCCCGTGAAGGGCTCTGCGTTTCACGTCCTTATCTTCAGAAGTGGACGGATGCCGCTGCACACGCCTGTTTTGAGGCAGATGCAGCCGTTTGCACGGCGATACTCAGCATCACATGATGTCAGATCCTCTCGGCATCTCTAAGCAGGATTAGGGCTGTCTTTTCTGGGGCTCTCACGCTGCTTCCCTCTGGGTCTGCGTTAGACCACATGCTCTCTGAGGATGTCTTTACCTGTATCTACTCCACACCCGCAGGATTGGCAGGGAGGGCTCGTCCCCTAAAATTTCTTGAAAGAACCCATGTGTGGCTCTTCATCTATCACTACCTGTGACTTTATGGGAAGTTGAATAATCACAGCAGGGAGGACCTGCGTATTGTCTCCATCGGGTTGGCGGACTGGAAGCCTGTTGTTTTACTGATTACCCTCAAAGTGTGGAACCAGCATTTCTAGAAAGCACAGGAAATTGTTTAAATTCTAAATTATTGCACATTTTTAAGTCAGCCACAAGCTCAACTATCTGCTTTGATACTATATTTATTACCAGGAATCTTACCAAGATGCTTTCAAACTACTAAGCTAGTGAGGGCTGGTGGGAACAGAAAGCGCCACCCGGATGAGGAGCTAAGTAATGGGAAGAAAACAGCCCCAGCGGGCCTCTAGCAGTGTGGCGTGAGGGTCCCGAAAACCTGTAAACACGTTCTTCTCTCCGCCAAGAACTCCGAAGAGACCAAGCTTCAGCTTTGGGTCTCAAAGGGGGCTGTAGGGAGGACAAACTCTGCTGGGTTTTCCTTTATTTTAAAATCATATATTCAAATGCTGACAAGTCTCCCATGATCCTCTTTCTCTTCATGAAATACTTAGTCACAGACTGCAGCGTAGATTCCACAAGGGATGAATGATGTGCTGGAACCTGATACACAGGAGCTTAATTTAAGACAGGGCTGTAATAGGCACAGACAGGGAAGTGTAGATAGATGATAGGTAGATGATAGAGAGTTAGATAGATGAGAGATAGCTAATGATAAGATATATAGATGATAGATAGATAGATGATAGATAGATGATAGATATAGATAGATAGATAGATAGATGATAGGCTGTAATAGGCACAGACAGGGAAATGTAGATAGATGACAGATAGAGAGTTAGATAGATGAGAGATAGCTAATGATAAGATATATAGATGATAGATAGATAGATGATAGATAGATATAGATAGATAGATAGATGATAGATAGGTAGAGAGGTAGATAGATATGACGGACGGATGGGTACATTAGATTCACATTATAGACTGGTCGAGGGTGAGTAGAAAGCTGGAAGGGTAGCTTCTAGGCTGACATGGAGGAGCTGGGATTCTTCTTCTAGCACAGCAGCAGCCAGCGTTCCTCTGTGCGGACAGTGTGTCAAGGGAGAGATTTTCCATCTGATTCGCACTCAGCTGAGCGTTGCCTGTTTCTCTGGAGACACAGACACTGGTTGTGGAGCCCCCCCGCCCCCCGCCCCTCGGTCCTGCCGTCTTCCTCCTCCAGGGCTGGGGCAGTGTCTTATTTTGCTGCTTCTCCTTCCCACATCTGGTTAATACAGTGCTGGGCACAGCATCCAACAGGAGTTACCTACCGAACTAGGAACTCCTTTTCTGGCCAAGATGGAAACATACAGATTGTTAATGACCTGAAACATCTATAAAGCGGATGTGAAGTTAATGAAATTCCATATGTAATTTAAGTCTGCCTATATTAATTAGCAAAGAAATAAGTTATCGCTTATCTATCATGGAAACATTGGCTGCTTTAGGAAGCTTTTTTAGGTGTATGCAGTTCATAAATAATTTTAAGGGAAGCTAATTTTAAATTTCACATTATGAATTTTCTATGGCTTATTACATAATCCAAGAAATGTACATTATAATTTTATGAACACCTACTTGTCCATCAGATAATAATCGTACAACTGCTCTGTTCCTTTTCTCAGAAAAAGCTAGAATAACTTGAATTATTTAAGCCTCTTGGATTTGGTGATTAAGGTACCCATATTTCCTTTAATTCAGGTTTCTGGGAAGAAATTTATTTTGGAAAATAGATTCTTGCTGTTTTCACAGGGTGAACACATGTCCTGGTTTTCCTGGGATGATTCTAAAGTTACTCCTGTTGTCTTAGTGTTACTTTTAGGTCAGTCTCCATCCCAGAAAGAAGTGTCGCAGTTTGGATGACAAATTACACAGTCATTTTACTTATCAGATATAAGAGTCTAAAAATCTATACTTATGCCTTTTGTATTATCCTTCTAATTCTGTTTTCTTTGGTTTTTGTCAATTTCAGTGGTTGTCAATATCTTTATTTTTTTCTTATTTATCCAATATTATTTTTTGCTACATACCAAAATCAATAATTAATTGTTCAAAATGAGAAAAAAATCCTTCCTGTTTTTAAATAGGGCCCAACACCATAAATCTAAACTCCTATAATGCATACAAAATGTTTAGTTTTTGGAGAAAATGTGAAAGCATCCTCTACTGAAATCTCGGCAAATTGGGGCAGGGGTTAGTTCTTGTACAACCTCACATAGTGAGGCCTGTCTCTGATGTTTCTTTCCGGATGAACAAATTCAAGCCCTTACGTAAATTCAAAGTTATATAGAAATTTTTAAGTTAAAAAAAGACTTCAGATTACCCTTTGCAACTTTCTTCTCTTATAGATTAAGAAACTAGGGCTCAGGTGTTAATGTGTTCCAACTGCACCACCAGAGAAGGGATTAGGTGGGATTAGAATCCAGGTTTGATTCACCTAAGGCCACCAAGACTGATATCACACAAACGTGGCTTCATATATGACCAAATTTCACTAAGATAAAACCAAAGCGAAATCACTCCACTGCCTTTGAACCATGATTCATTCCATGTCCTTTGTGTTGGGAGTTTTGCTCCTCAGATAGTTTTAACTTCCCCTGAACCTTATTGATTCTCTCTTGTGAGTCAGTGGGAAAGAGGAGTTAAATTTCTAAACAAAACAGAACACGCTTTGGTTTCCAGACTGGTGCCCTTCCCAGACGGCCTGGCAGTCAGGTACAGCCGCAGAAACGCAGAGTACGCTCCAAATGCGTCAAGTTCAGGTCCTGGGAGAGCTGCTCGGGCCTCAGGGCAATGGGCATTCACGTGTGCCCGCACGCAACTGTTCCCAAACCACTGACCATGCATGACGTGTTTGGGAAGTCGGGGACGGGACGACTCCCCTCTGTGACAGGACATGGAGAAACTGAAGGAAGGGCTCCACCTGCAGGGCACTCTCTCCTGTGCTCCTGAAGCGGAGCAGGGCCCGTGGGGCTCCGGGGGCCTGGAAGCCTTTCTGTGCTCCCCGTTTCCTGTTTGTAGGAAATAGGCAGCATTCAGCCTCCAAGACCCTCCCCGAGTTCCAAAGGGCAGGTTCAAACAGTTGCTAATCAGGGAAGGGAGGGGATGCGGAGACAAGGGAGGAGCCGTCAGGAAACAATAGTGCAGCCTTGGGGCAAGGCCCTGGTTCCCCTCAAGGGATACACATAACAATGTCTTTGAGTTCTTCTGCAGAACTAAAACCCCCAACAAATGGAAGATGTTAGTACTCTTCATTCCACAGAGAAGGTCACGGTTCCGGAACCTTGAGAACCACAGGAGCCCATCCCAGACCACCAGAAGCCGAATGATCTCTGGATTGAAGGAATGCAAGCCCTGCAGGCACCCTGATACTTTCCAGCAGCCCTGCCTCCTGACCATAAGACTCCGCACTACCGCCTCCAGGTCAGGACACACTGTTTTGAGGGCATTAGCCCGCTGTGGCCCGCTTTGCCAGGCCACAATAAAAGCAATAAAGCAATAAAGCTCTTCTTTCCTACTTTACCCAAACTCTGTCTCTGAGATTCAATTCGGTGCCCGTGTACATAGGCCGACTTTTGGTAGCAGTCTTGGAAGAGTCTCTGATTCACGACAAAAAGGATCCCCCGGGACACTTTGCTAGTTTTGCTTGTGCCAACAGAAATCCAATTTCAAATGGCAAATTATTCTTGGAGACAAAAACACCAATTTGGTCTATTGTCCCAGCAGCTTTGGTAAATACATCCAGAGAAGACCGGCTTTAAGTGTGAACTAGGGGGAGGTGTGTCCCAGGGGAAAAGTCCGAGAGAAACTTCTGTCTCAGAAACACTAAGCCCAGCAGAAAAGCTGTATTTTATGCGTAAGAATATGCAATGAGTCCTACAGTAATCTGAAGACATTCATGGGACCGTTACTCATTAAATAGCTGCCCACCCTCATTTAGCCATATAAACAAAAATAGCTGTTCATAAATTTAGGAAAACATTACAACAAATAAAAGTTAGAAGAACCTTTCTTAGTGTTTCTCATCTAATTTAGAAATGTTGACTACAGGGGTTTAACTTAAAGCATGGTCCTAGTTTCCTGTCTTTTTCAGGAAACATTTGATTGGCAGGTACTTACTCTCCTGAATGCCTTTATCACTCAGCTCTCTGTAAAGGGCGGCTCTGAGTGCTATTTGAAGCAAACTGAACACATTCCTTTAGTTTGCTTAACTCGAGCCTACAAGGTATACTGCCTCAGACCTATATGAAAGACACAACCAGAAAGCTAAGCAGCTACACATCTTAAAAAGTTCACACTTACAGCTTGAACTATGACTTTATCAAAAAGGAAACAGAAAAATAATGTAGTGACTTCAAAGTGTATTTACCTGATACACAGCTAAGCACTTACAGACCTAGTACATGAGCAGTCCTTGAATTAGAAAACCAGGCGCATTACAGGTTGGCCTCTGCTCTCGGAACGAACGAGCCCAGGCTCCTGAAGGCGCAGGGCTACCACCACCGGAACACGCGGCCTCCAGGTGGATAAGGGCCAGCGCGGGCACAGGGGTGGGGTGCTTCCTTCCCACCCGCGACAGTAGCTCCCAGTCAAAGCCTCCCAGAGTGAAACCTCCTGAACGAGGACGTGAGCTAAGAAAATCACACGATGCTGCAGACTCCCGATTACACGGGTGAGTCTCAGCTGTCACACCCTCTAAGCTTCAACAGTCACATCTAGGTTGTCATTTGATCACGACTCCTTAGAAAATGTACGTGCCGACAGATCACTGATAACACGGCACACTCAGGTCAGAACGATTCCTCCTGCACTATTTCCAGGACAAACGAGCAGCTTCCCGGAGTTAACACTGAGGGTGAGGATGGACTTCAGTCCGATGTGTGCTAATGCTTTCCTGTCAAAATTTCCAAACCAAATCTCAAAAACAGAAAGAGGCTGCCTTCGGGGACATCGTATAATCAACACAAAACCCACGAATCCTACCTGGTCACAAGGAGAGCGGCACTGATTTGCCATCTTCATCTGTAGAGAGAGGGAAGCAAGGAGTCAGTATGACCATGTATTGATGTCATAATTTTTCAACCTAACTGGCAACTGGATTTAATTAGCTGCATGAAGTGTCCCTGCATGAAACGTTTCCTTTATGAGGTATTTCTTACCTGAAAACCAAACCAGAGCATGTACAGATGTCTGGCAACGACTCTCATAACAGAAAACCCAAGACTAGCGTATCGACGCTACTGTTTCAAGCATCAGCTCTTTACTAAGTGAAGCCCTGGGGCAGCGGATGCTTAAATGTCCACGTCTGAAATAATTGGGGAAAATGATTTCTGTACTACATGGTCTTAGGTAATTACAGTTTTCACAGTTCACATTTGATTCTCCCAGCAATCCTGCAAAATTTAACCAGTGAGGACATGAAGGTCCAGAGTAATAACAAGGTCAAGCCTACCCAGTTGGAAAGTGGCTTTGAATCCACAGTTCCAGCTCGAAAGTGTCTGCATCTCCTTTCCTCTGCTCTGCCCAGTGGCTGCAATGTGTGAGATTCATCTAGAACCATGCATTTCTGCCAATAACAAGCTACCACCACCTGGGTTTTTCTTTTCCTTTTATCCGTCCAGATACCTTTGGAATTCAAAATGTCAAGTTGGAAAACTGAGGTCTTAGAGAGGGTCTAGTACCTCCTATGTAGCTGAGAGCCTCTGAGGTCTTTGGAATAGAAATCTCACATTGCTGCTTCCCTGATATTTCCAAGTGCTCAGGCGAGCTCTGTTTAGTAGTCTCCAGGAGTGAGGCAGGTGTGAGACTATGCCGTGTGCATCCAGACCCCCGGGGTCCTCCTGCCACCAGCTGCCCTGGGCCACAGCAGGCCCTGGGGTGCAAATGTGGACAACGGGGCAAGTCACCTGCAGGGGCTGAGAACAAGGAAACGGGTCCACGGCCTCCTCGGGCCAAGGGCTGGTCCTTGCACGAGCCTCCCGCAGCTGTGGCCATCAACTTACTGCCGCGATACAGCGGCTGCTTTAGGGAACTGAGTACTTTATTCATGTTTTACTCTCACCCCATCTAGTTTTATTGTTTCATTTTGAAGTTTCATATTGACCTTGATCATCAAACAGATCACTCAAAGAGACAGAGCATTTTTCTTTCCTGGGTGCCTGCGGTGATCCACTGAGAAGGGATGTTTGTGGTGGAGGTGCCTCTTCATAA
Source organism: Aethalodelphis obliquidens (assembly GCF_003676395.1). Taxonomy (NCBI): domain Eukaryota; kingdom Metazoa; phylum Chordata; class Mammalia; order Artiodactyla; family Delphinidae; genus Aethalodelphis; species Aethalodelphis obliquidens. Next base: position 42,666,285 of record NW_020837956.1, read on the forward strand.
GTTTCCTTAATGTTCTGGAGAATTACGTATTTAACCCAATTGGGTTCCCCAAATAAAAACGTCACGTTACATCAATGCATTTGGATAGCGTATATATAAAATTACATGCACACAAATACTTCTGTGTAGGTGCGTGGAAAGGAAGAGGGAGAGACAGAACCAGCGGGGAGGTGTCCAGAGGTTTGATTCCGTCTACACTCTTATACCAGGAAACTTTTAGATGACTTAATCTTTAACTTTTTTAGTCAAAGGTTTGTTATGTTGAAAAAAAAGTGCATGTTCTTGTGTTTAATGTTATTACCAACTGTTTCAGGATTCACCATAAGTAACAAAACATCATAATTCTTTTCGTGGATTAAAGAGCAAAAACAGGGACATGGAAAGTCTCCGTGCTCACTTTTTGCAGCGTCAGGTCGCTGATGTTGGCAGACACGGCCCTCAGCCAGGCGGTGCTCTCCTGCGCGGTGTAAAACCAAAGCCTTCCCGAGCTCGCCCCATCCAGGGCCTGCACCTCAAATGCACTGGACCTGCAGGAGGAGGACAGGAGATGCTGGAAGGAGGGCCCTGGGATCCGATGCCCCAGGACCGGGAGAAGGCGGCGCCCACTCAGCCCTGCTCAGCACCGACCTGCAGTCACCGCGGGAAACACAGCTCACAGCCGTGGGCACAGCCTAACCCATCTCCGTATCTTAGGTAGGTTTACTGAAATTCAGTTCAAAACGCTGAAATCCCTATTTCTAATTTAATAAACACATGAAAGGCAGCTCCTGTAGGAAATACACTTGCTCTTAGAGCAGGGCTGGAGTTACTGTTTTGTGGGGTCCTTAGCAGTGATTCTTTCGGAGACCACTTATCATGGTCTGAAGGCTCTTGACCCCGTGATGATGGAGCAGGTCAAACACCACCATTCCTCAGCGTCGATGGTATTTTAGGACCACACGTATATACGTCTGATTTACAACAGAGCTTTTGAAGAAGTTGGTTCTCCTTTATTTTTAACCATGAGAATCAACCTGCCACAAACCCACCCATGGCAAATCATTCATAACGGCGACATCACTGTCTCTAATTCAGTAGTTCTCCCCTATCATGCAAGCCGTTTTTTCCAGAGATAATTTCCATATAACTATTGCTATAGACTGATGTGTGCATTCCCCAAAACCTACATGTTAAATAAAGCCCTAGTCCCCAGTGTGGGTATATTTGGAGACGGGACCTCTAAGGAGAGAAGCTTAGGTGAGGTCAGAAGGGCGGGCCTGATCCAACAGGACTGGGGGCCCTAGAAGAAGAGGGCCCAGAACTCTGTTCCATATGAGGACACAGTGAGAAGACAGCCGTCAGCGAGCCAGGAGGACAGTGCTCACCAGACACAACCCTCTGGAACTTTGATCTTGGACTTCCAGCCTCCAGAACTGTGAGAAAATAAATTGCTGTTGTTCGAGCACCATCCCCCCGCCCAACCCCCGCCGTCTGGTGTTTTGCTAAGGCAGCCTGAACTGACGAACACAACCCTTACAACAAAAGAATGTCACACGTCTGTTTGTTTTCTCTTAAGAAAAATGCACACTAACCCTTGCAGCTTATATCTCCACGGCCTTAAGAAGACAACTGAAAGGCTAAAAATGACAAAACAAACTTTTTTTAAACAAGGTTGGCACTAAATTATGTTTTAATAGTCTTTCAGATGTGGGTTCAATCATGGTTTCATACGGGAAAGGATACAAGGGCGGGAGAAGGAAGTAGAGACATTATAAACCAGCCCTGCACGTTCTTGGGCCAAATCTACCAACCAGAGTTTCTCTGATTAAACAATCCGTCTGTCTTTTTTATAAGTAGATATCCCTGACTATGTACCATTCCCACCCTAATCAGCACTGCTTGAATCAGAACATAAGGTTCATTTACAGACAAGTGTGTTATTGTCCCTGCACCCCGCACCCACCCGGGCTCAGAAATTTTACCTGGCGAGGGGGTGAGGGACAGGCAACAAAACCTACAGCTCCTGGTCAATTTCCACAGGAAGTGACTTCATTTGCAGTAGAATGTGGAGAAGTTCAAGGTCACAGGCACTTCAAAAACAGGAGCAGTTTGGTGAAAGGCAATTAGAAAGAGTTTCATAAATTAAATGAATACAGGCTGAACTGCTGGCCGGCTAATTCTCGGGAGAAAACCGGAGACTAAAACAGCTGGAAGGAGCTCTCCTGTGGTCAGAACAAATCTCAGACACCGACCCCAGGAACTAGTTCTTCAAAGGAACCCAGATTTGACTGGAATATTCTGCCGATCCATTATACCACAAAGCTTTGCTGAAAATGATAGACCAATCCGCTGGAAATGAGTGAAGTTGAACAGCCGGGTGTGGTCACAGGAAGAAACCAACCTCGGGCTTAACAGGACTGCGGGGAGAGCGGCGCCCAGACTTCACTAAAATGATCCAGCCGGTCACTAAACAATAAACAACAAACCGCGGGTAGGGGTGTGGCGTGAGGACCTGCACCCGGAGCTGCTGGAGACAGGACAGTGCGCCGCGCCGCCTGGGGAAAAGCAGGCACGGAAGGCGTCTGCGAGGTGACCAGACGTCACATCAGGCAGAAGGACTTCAAAACAGTCATTGTAAACACGTCCAAGAAACTAGAGGAAAGCTTGCTTAAAGAAGTAAAGGTACAATGACAACGTCACTTCAAATACAGAATGTTAGTAACGAGACAGTAGCTACAGGAGCGAGCAAATGAGTGCATTAGGGTGAACGAGTGTAATAACGGGAAAAATTACTAGAGAGGCTTGACAGGAGGTTCAACTGACAAAGAATCAGCAAACTTGAAGACAGATCAGTAGAGTTTATGCAATCCGAGTAAGAGACAGAAGAAGGAGCGAAGAGAAACTGTCAGAACCTCTGACACTCAAACTAGAAAATGAAGAAAAGGTCTCCTGTTACTGCACGGAGGTTCCCCAAATGTTGCCGTATCTATTTGGTTTATAGTGTTGTTCAAGTCTTCTGTTTTCTTCCTGATGTTCTGCCTGGTTTTTCCATACACTATTAAAACTGGTGTATTGAAGCCTCTGACTATTACTGTTGAATTGTTTGTTTTGCCTTTCAATACTGTTAGTTATAGTTTCATGTATTTTGGTGTTCTGTTTTTAGGTGCATATATATTTATAATTGTTATATCTTCCTGATGGATTAAACATTCATCTTTTTAAAATGTCCCTCTTTATTGCTAATAACATTTTCAGTTTTAAATTCTATTTTCTATGATATTAGTAAAGCTACTGCATCCTTGTGTTTGCTGTTTGTATATTTTTTCCCATCTTTTATTTTCAATCTATTCGTTTCTCTGAATCTAAAGTGTGTCTCTTGAAGACAGAATACAGTCGGATCTTGTTTTTTCTACTCAGTCTGAAAATCTTCACCTTCTAACTGGATTATTCAATCGTGCAAATGTAATTTTATTATTGGTATAGTTAGATTTATGTCTGCCAATTTACTTTTCATTTTCTACGTGTCTCAAATCTGTTCTGTTCCTCTTTCCCTGCTTTCTTTTATAGTATGTGAATATCTTCTAATTAAGCATTTACATTTCTTCAATGATTTTAAATATATATGTGTATATACATACAAATAAAGATCAAAACATAAAGCAAGCAGAAGGAAGAAAATAATGAAGATTAGAGCTGGACTTAATGAAGCAGAGAGAGAAAAACAACAGAGAAAATCAATGTAACCAAAATCTGGTTCTTTAAAAAGAACAGCAAAATGGACAAAGTTTTAGCTATATTGACCAAGAAAAAAGAAAGAAGAATCAAAATACTAGAATAACAGGTGAAAGTGGAGATATTACCATCAATATTACAGAAGCAAAAAGGATTATAAAGGAATCCTTGAACAATTGTATACCAATAAATGAGATAAATTAGATGAAATCCTAGAAAATACAAACTACCAAAGTTGATTCAGGGAGAAATCTGAATAGACAATATTACAAGTTTAGAAATTGAATTTTTAACCAAAAAACTAACCACATAGAAAAGCTGAGGCCCAGATGGCTTTACCACTGAGTTCTACTAAACATTCAGAGAAGAATTAATAACGATTAGTCACAAACTGTCCCCAAAATAGAATAGAACATTTCCCAAATTAGTTTATGAGGCCAATACAACCTTAATACCCAAACCACAAGTCATCACAAGAAAACTACAGACCAATATCTGTTTTGAATATGGATGCAAATATCCTCCGTGAAATACTAGGAAACTCCATCCAGGAACATCTATTGAGAATTATATACCACCATCAATGGGAGTTACCCCAGGAAGTCAGTCAGTTTGACATCTGGAAATGTTATACATCATAGCAACAGAATAAAAAAAAAAAATCACACAATCATCTCAACAGATGCAGAAAAATCACTTGACCAAATCCAAAATGCTTTCATGCTAGAAAACACTCAACAAACCACGACTAAAGGGGAGTGTTCTCAGTGTGATAAAGAGCTTCTACAAAAGCCCGTGTAGGGCGTGTAGACAGTCGGCTCTCGGAGGAAAATGGATGAGATGTGAATCCATCGTGTTCGTGCTTCAGCTGTGTGAGACAAGCTAGACGCCTAACCTTTAAAAGATCCTTGTCTACACAACGGGTCTTGAAATGCCAATTATACCACAAATGGAAATATTGGGAGAAACAAGTGGGGTAACGTAAATATGGTCATACCAAACCCACAGATCCTATACAAACATTGCTACCAGTGAGGTCATCTGTCAAGCAAAGCAATACAAATTAAACATTATATGAGCAGAAACGGCGAAAGTGTTGGCGTGAATGCTGATGATAGATGCCAACGTACCAACACAGTATGAAAACAAATTCGCACTTTGGCTTATTGTACAAAAGTCATATTAATTAGAGGCAATGACACAAACTCTGTGCGTGTATGCCCGAACGACGGATGGACATTCATGTCTCCTGATTGACTCTGAGGTTTTATTTTCTCAGCTTTTCACTTGTGCGGTGTTCAGGCTCCCCTACAACGTCCCTCCCCCGTCCACAGGCGGATCCTGCCTCATGGTTCTACGGTCATGGCATTGGCTCAGGATTCTCAGGACTTTAATCCCATGGTCAAGGTCACAGTCAGAACTAGAAATCCCAGAGTACTCGGGACTCAGCGTGCTCTGTGAGGTCACATGTCAGCTTTGAAAAATCAGCAGTAAAACCTACACCCAGAGAAGGTAGAGTATTTGGCGCGTGTGTTTCCCGGGTAGAAACGAAGCCAAGCCCCAGACACCACTGTCAAGGGCCAGGGAAGGAATGACCCTGCCCGTGCCTTTGGAAAGCCTACCTGCTTCCAGGATTCCTTCGAGACCTGAGAGGATTTTGATTTTCGAAGAGAAAACTGGTGAGACGGTTTCATACCGTGGGAAATGAGTCGATTCACAGTTTCTGGCTAAGCAAAAGAAATCTATTCCAATAAGGCTCAAAGTACGTGTATCTTAACCTATTAGAAGATTGAGGAACTGAAAGTTCAATGTTGAGTCTGCACTGCCTTTGGAGGAGGAGGGGTCTGCATCTTCTCTTCCTACCCCTTCCCCCCCCCCCCCCTTCTCCTCAGATGACAGCTCCCCCCAGCATCCTGCTGCTCCCCTCCCGTCCCCGCAGAGGCCAGCCCCCCAGCCCTGCCCAGACCCTCCCACAGTCCCTCCTGAGACACTCTGCATCAGTACCTTTACCAGGCCAGCTGCTGGAGGCTGCTGGTGACCTCACAGCTCATCTCAGTTATGTTACAGGCCTAACGCTGGACATCTGTCTGCATCCCACGTCTGCCTCCTATGGCAACAGACGATCTTCCCACACCGACCTCAGCTGTGCCGTGGAATCCCAGCATGACCCAAATCGGGCTCTAAGTACTGAGCGTTCTTAACTGCCCCTCAAAGCTTCAACATTGGAGAAAAAGAACTCAAAGTTTATAAATCATCTTTTTAACACGTTGTGTGTTTTTTAAGGAACGAAAACACTCGAGCTTCCAAAATGACCCACGGAACCTCTTACCCACGAGTCATGGCTCACGGCCATCCAGGCCCCCAGGTTCCGGCCAATTCTGACCCTTTACACCTGGACCGCATCCAGGGAGGACTGACTGCACACAGCATCTCTGCTCTGGTGAACCTGAAGGCCCCCTGCTCTGGAAGCTGAAGGGTCGGTGTCTGTTTATTTTACTCACATCGAGAGTTACGAACATTCACTAGACAAAATGAGAGAAAAACGTGTATATTCCTCAGAATTTGAAAAAAATCTCCCAACTGCCATTCACATGTCACATTTCAAGCCTGCCTCTGTGGCATGCGTGTTATCTTTTCATGGAAGCCAGAGAAATATTTTCTTTCTGCTTCCCCACCATGCAGCAGCATCTCTAAGGGCTCCATGTTAAACAGTAACAAAGACCCAACTTCAATGCAGGCACCCTTCTCCCTGTGTCAGTTTGTTTATTAAAAAGTCACTATTCCTGGAAGATTCCAGGCACAACAAAAGTCCAGCAAGTCCAGGAAAGAAAGATAACTTCTCCTGCGTGCTGCCCCGAAGGCCAACTTGCCCTCCTCTGTCACCCCGATCACCATCCTGAGACCAGGTCCGAGTCCTCCGAGCCCCTCGCCCATCATGGAGCAGGGGCTTGAGAGGTGTGAGGGCGAAGGGTCCCCTGTGGGCGGCGCCCGAGCCAGATGGCGGAGCCCCTCCCAGGGGTCCCACTGAAAGAAAGCGGAGGCAAAACCACCTCACCTAGGTCTCCCTGCTGGTCTGAGCTTATGCCTGTTTCCTGCCTGCATTTACTGCCGGACGGGAAGCTTCCAGAGAGCATGGACTCCTGGGTTTGCCCATTGCACACCCTCAGCCTGCAACATCTCCGGCAGCGCTGCACGGAGCAGGCATGCTAGAATACCTGTCGCGTCAGGAAGTGCTGGAGAACACGCAGCACGGTGGAAAAGGCTCCCACCTCCCATGCCCACTGCCCGCTGATAGAGAAACCACTGTCCTCCCAAGCCGGCCAGGGGCGCGGCCTCCTCATGTGAGAGCAGGCACCTGAAGGACCGCTCGCTGGGCCGTGGGGACAGGTCGGCGAGGTAGGTGGAGTGACAGCGCTGCAGCCGGCACGCGCGCACATAGATATAAGAATATTATACATGTATTCAGTGCACGGGGACAGGCAGCACAGAGAACCCAGGCTCTGTACTTGTCAGAGATGTTTGCAGAACCTGTGCAATCATCTTCCTTATATTCTTAAATTCTTCATGTTTGAACAATTAATCATGCATTTGAAAATTCCCCTTTCCATAATGATTGAAACCGCTTTGAACAAATTCAAAATACTGTAAGTCAAGAACAGAGAAATATCTTTACTGTCTATAAAAATCAACACATTCTAACAGATTCGGAGGCGGCTAAGATCACTGGCACTGCTAAGTCCTGACGTTTTCTTTTTACAACCGTTTTGAATAATGGAACCTGCAGCTTTATCCTATGAATAAGGACATCAGACATAACAGACACTGCATCTCTCTCTGCATTTTCTTTGTCTTTCCCTCAGGATTTCTGTGTCCAGGAGGCATTAGTCAGCCCTCGAAGGCTTTCACTTCCATGAAGCAAACCTTTCGAATCCCTGGATACCTCCTTCAAAGTCGACGGGGGGCCATTCTAATGGGAGTGACCGCTGACCCAGCATAACATTACAGCAGGTGCCACGTGGAGCAAACACTACAACCAGTTCCTACTTCTTCGTCTGCTGATTTATCTACTAGGAAAATCTGAATTACTGGGTGAAAATACATGCACTTCCTGAAAGGCTGTAATCTGCACCGGGGAGCCTCTGAGTAACGATTCCTTCCTTGAGAAATGCACATTCTACCCTCACAGCCCTCCCGTTTCCCCGCGCTCATTAGCCTTTATTTCTACATTCAAATCCATACTTCTAACTACTTAACCCTTGCTGTTTTCATCTAAACGAAGAGCCTGTTAGACCCTGAAAGCAACTGAGTCAATGGATGTTTGTGAAATGGGCAAGTTTGGTGTCAGGCAATGGATTCATTGGTTAATACTTTCTCACTTTTCAACCTTCAGTTTTATTTGCATAATAAATTGATTTTTAAACATATTTTCTTATTTATTCCACAGGAAGCTAACTTAAGAACTTATTCAAGAGAAATGGACACGGGGATGAACTTTCTGGGGGTAAATTAGATGTTTGACAAAATGTCTTAAAGGCCTTAAAACGTTTTAACCTTTTCATTCCATAACCTTACCGTACTACCTATTCTAATGAAATGATGGAATAACAATGTGAATAACAATGTATGCATAACGACATCAGAGCACTCCCCAAAATATGTTTTAAAAGAAAAATAAGCCCCGGTCTCATTATAAAGGAATACTGGGTATGCACTATGCACACCAAGAGGACAAAAGTCTCATTAAATCCCAATGTCCAGACACCCATCCACAGTGTTCTCTCTCCATAGAAAAGTCCAGACAAACATACGTTAAGGTGATAATGTAGTTTTATCTCGTGGTAGAATTTTAATGTATTAACATTTTCCCCACACATTTATATTTCCCAAATTAGCCAGAAGCAATGTTTTTAGCTGTGAACCCTATGGATATATGTATAAATGTGTGAGTGTATATACATATGTATACGCGCACACACATGCGCACACCCGTGTCCACACACACGTGCACGTGGCCCCCCTGCCAGCGACCCCTGCTCGTCACATCCGCGCGTGATCTGCATCCTTCAGAGCTGCATCTCTCCTTCCCAAAGGCCCTTCTAACAACCTGTGTCCTCCAGGTCCGACAGTCCTTCCCACCCTTGCACTGTAACACCTCACAGCTTTTGGACATCTAAATTTTTCTTCCAACTTAATTGTTTGCTAGAATATCAACACTTGGGTGACAGAAAGGAGGTTTCTTCCCCTCTGTAGCACGTGGCACTAAATGGTGGTTAAGGAATGTTTCCTGCACAAGCTCCATGGTGGAGATTCAATCTTTCCAAGTTCTTAGGGGACATTTAGAGGGGCTCAGGTGGCCAACACCAGGAGGGTGAGTGATTCTCCAGGCAGCACTGCGGGACCCTGTCTTGGAACCCTGGAACTCGCCGGGTCTCCCACAGTCTGAACTGTAACATCAGGCCACCTCGTGAAAACTGCCAGCACCTCTTCTGTGCAGTAGAACCACACAGACCCTGCCTTCAGGACTCTGCAGAGTTCATTCCTTCAATACCTGGTGCTTTGTTTTAAACACATGTTTGTTTAAGTCTGCTGGAACGGTTCCACGACTCCAGTAACATGACCATATTTTGCACTTTGAGTTTTCATCACTTAGATCTCTCTTCTGAGACAGAAACACTGCATCTCAAGGAGACACTGGAAATGCAAACTCTAACCCGAAGACCCAACACCAGTCTGGCGGCCGGGCTGAGTGCAGTGAAGGAAGAAATCTCCATGCCAGGACATCACTCAGCCAGGACAGTGTTTTACCCCCTTAGACATGACTGGGAGCATCCTTCATCCTGGACACGCCCACTGGTAACTGCTCCACCAGGAAGCCCTGGGAGTGTCCTGAATCCTGGACACGCCCACTGGTAACTGCCCCACCAGGAAGCCCTGGAAGCATCCTGCATCCTGGACACGCCCACTGGTAACTGCCCCACCAGGAAGCCCTGGGAGTGTCCTGCATCCTGGACAATCCCACTGGTACCTGCCCCACCAGGAAGCCCTGGGAGTGTCCTGCATCCTGCACAATCCCACTGGTAACTGCCCCACCAGGAAGCCCTGGGAGCGCCCTGCATCCTTGACAATCCCACTGGTAACTGCCCCACCAGGAAGTCCTGGGAGTGTCCTGCATCCTGGACAATCCCACTGGTAACTGCCCCACCAGGAAGCCCTGGGAGCGTCCTGCATCCTGCACAATCCCACTGGTAACTGCTCCACCAGGAAGCCCTGGGAGCGCCGGTCCTGAGTCTGGGGAAGGAGTCGTGGTCTCGGGGTAAGAACAGAGTGGGGGCCATGAGGAGAAGGGGGCTGACGGCTGTCAGAAGAGGAGGGAAGCAGACTGACTGACAGATGGGGCAAGGCATGGGGTCAAGGGTCAAGAGTCAAGAGTCACATGCATGCCCAGGACCACCTGCCAGGTAGAGGCAGGAATGGAAATGCAGACGGAACTGGGTCAGTTTCTGAGAGTGTGACTTCAAAAGTAATTAGAAAGTTGGTCGAATTCATAAAAAGCAGGCTTCCCCTGTACACCCCCAAGCCTGGGGTCAGTACCTAAGGAGCAATGGGACATGTTCCTAGAGACAGCAGCCTGCCTGCTCCCTGTGCCCGGGGTAGTTTGATCCGGTAGAGCGAGGTCCCTGAGGCCCTCTCCTCTCAGCAGCAGGAAACTCTGTCACTTCAGCTCATTTGCTTTGTTGTGACGATAGGGATGCTGGTGAAATGAGGACAGAGACGTGTGATCCCTCAGCAGCTGGTGGAGATGGAGGGTCTGAGACAGGCGACAGCCAACCCTGGAGATGCTCTCAGGAATGCAGGGCGCCCACAGGAGGCCCCTCGTCTATAGCGACGCCATTCTCCCACCTTAAAACGCCCTCCTATTTACTGTCATTTCAAACTTCGAGAGCCTATTACATTTCTATACACAAAGGGAAGGAAAATCAATTTAACGCTCCAAGGGGAAGGCTTGCGATGACACCGGCCCTACTCGGATAAGAAGAGAAGGCCCGAACGTCCGAGGGCTGAGGCTCTGCGGCATCTCTCAGTAGCTGGGGCTCTGATCCCCTCACGGTCACCCTGGATAATCCTCGGCGCTAAAATAAGAGGTGCTACTTTGAGACACTGCCATTGGATGCACCAGGAAAGAGAGAGAGAAAACGTTCTCCGAGGCAGCGAATCCAGCAGAGACAAGGAGCATCTCCCAGGATAAGTCTCGATACCGCACGTGTGGGATGGCGGGCTGGGGACAAGTGTGAGACCCAGCGAAGAGACACGGGAGCCCTGCCACCTGCACCAAAGACGGCGACTCGGAGCTGCTCTGCGCCGGCTGCACCAGGAGTGGCCTGGCTGTGCGGGTCACCCAGCTCGAGTCCTAAGCAGCACAGACCAGGGAAGGTTACAGAACGGTCCTCGGCGGTCAGGTGGGCAGCGCTTCCCACGAGCCGCGGAGGGAGGGGCCCTGAGGCTTCCACGTGTCAGCAGTGGCCCCCCCGGCAGCCCCCGGCCCCAGAGGGCCGGACAGCAACCTAGACGGTCACCACTCCCGCTGGGGACCGTCCAGACCCGCCGTGCCTTCCGGTCGTGGTGAGAAGCCACCGTCCCAGGGCAGCACGTCTACACGGGGGCGACTCACGTGGCCCGTGGTTTGGAGATGATCACAGAGGAGGCAGGCTGGCCTCCAGGGTTAAAGCCGGTGACCAAGGACCAGAAACGCACGGTGAAGTGAAAGGCCCACTTCTCTCCGCCGGCGTCCGGGGGTAGCGTCCTCTGTCCACACCCACAGCGGGACGGCCGCCCCGGCGGGCTCTCCTCCCCAGGCTGCCCTCCGCAGCGGCTGCAGCCCGGCTGGCACCCCAGCCACTGTCCCGTCACGACCCTGTTGCAAGGCCGGGCTTCCCCGCGACTCTGTGGACACGGCCGACCAGGCAGCTCCTGCCTCGGAGAAGCTGGCCCACCTCGTGCTCCCAGGCCGTCCACACCCCGTGTGCAGGGTGCGGCCAGAGCCTGGACGTTTGCGGGACGTTCCTAGAAGGGCATCATTCCCTCTCAGTAAGCACACATGCCCTAACCTTCTCTCCCCACGATGGAAATTTCGGAAAAAATTAAAGACGCAGTGAGTTGAGAAAGACAGCAGCCTTGTTACTGAAAGTGGGGTCCGGCTGCTCGCTGCTCAAAAGCCAATAAAGAGGCCAGGAAAGTGGAAAGGAAAGTTTGCTTTATTTTGGGTGCTGGCAACCTGGGGGCAGGGTGGCCGACTTCCCCCCATTCCCCACTGACAATCAGGGGGCAAGAGCTTTTATAGACGGAGGGAGGGGCTCCCTGCAGAAACAGCACGGTCCGCTCTGATGGTCACCTTGAAATTGGTGCTGCCGTGCTCTGACCAGCATCATCTTGACTGTCTTAAGTACAGTTAATCTTCGGTTCCAGGGTCAGTGTGTTCCCATTCCCTTGAGGCCAAGGCTCCGAATTGTGGCAGCTTATGTCATGGCTACATCCTGGTCATCGTGGAGTTCACTCCTTCCACCAGACACTGGCGGGGTTTCAGTGTCTACAAGACGGCTCCCAGGATACGGCTCAGAATATGATCTATAGCCCTTGAGGAGGGACTAAAGGTCCTTGACTCTGCTAATGACTAGACTCTTATTATTTTGTCCTGTTTGTTTTCTTTTGCTTCTGCATTTTTCACTTATCTGATTAAACTTATTTTTTGCCTAAAGTTTTTCTACAGACAAAAGGCAGGTGGAGGACACAGGGGCTGGGAAAGGACCACAGGGTCGTGCTCCGTTCCAGCCTGACACCCGACAGCTCCCAGACCGGCTGTGGGATTCTTCTGCTGAACATAAACAGTCCCGAGCCCGCCCACAGCAGGCGAGGGCTCTCCCCAAACTCCAGGAACAAGACAGAAAAGGGCTCGAAATCCTGCCCGAGCAGACGGAAACACAAAGGATGTCCGGCCACCAAGACCCTCCCTCATCCCACCCTGACGACGGTGCTCCCCCAGGACAGGCCCGGCCCTGCTCCCAGACACCCCACCCTGCATCCTCCTGGATGTAGTCAAACTCAACGATGACCCCGGGGGCCCCCTCTCCGAGCCCCCAGTGCAGAGCAGACCCTGAGCTCCTGACCCTGCTATGGTCCCCCCAGCACGAACCCCGCCCCACAGAAGCCCCTCCTCTTGTGGAGACGCCTACGGCCCTGGGATCCTGTCTCCCCTGCTCTGCTTGACCCCCACTTTGAGGATCTCCCAGCTACAGGAGAGCGGGTTTTGGCGCAAGTGTCTAAGCATGAAGCCGTCCTTTGCAAAGCAGATCAGGGTATTCAGCAGGACAGTTTTGACTTGTAGCATCACCTTTGAAAATGTGCTTCTCTGCAGGATGTCTCCAGTATGGCTGCTGTAGAGCCCGTCTGGTCCCTTCCGTGCTCTTTACTCTGAAATAAGGGGACCTCCTCCAAAGCCACATGGGGTATTACTGTCGGTGAAAAGACGTCAGCCACTGCTATTTTCACAAATACGAAAGATGTGGGACAAATAGAACTAAAGCTTTAGTTTCCTTCCGTCCCTTTGGAAAAAGGAACGAGATAAGTGACTCCCTACACTTTTTCAGGCCAACATAGAACAAGAGCCCTGGGAAGGGCCCATCTGAGCAGAAGCACAGAGAGCAGCGCCTCGCGTGAAGAATCCGCCGGCGCGGGTGAGCCTGCGACGCGGCAGCGACAGCTCGGATCTGAGTCTCCTCCCCCGTTCAGGCCTATTCCTCAGCCCACAAACAGTCAACAATGGCGGTAACCCCACACCTGGCAGCACACTTCTAAAGGGGTTTAAAAGCTCCCTTAAACCTCGTTATTTTACGCTTTCTCCATAAACCATCTTAGGAAGCGGTGGAGAATTCACATCATGTCCTGCCCGCTTGGCTATCAGGAAGGGGCTCCCTGAGGGCAGGTCACGCGGCCCCAAGAGGCCCAGAGGCAATGCGGGATTAGAGACGGTTCCCTCCAAACCCTGTTCTTTCCTCCACACCATCCGCCTCCCCTCTTCTCGCCCAAGTCCAGAGCCCCAGGCTTTAGATCGTCTGGTCTGAGGCTGCCTCCCTTGTGGCTGGACTGACCGTCTGGCAAGCACACGTTTCTCTTGTTCTTAAGGACAGTCCCGACCCCTCAGCTTCCTAAGATACACACACTAAGCCGGTACCCTGCTCAGCCCAGGTCTGGGACCCTAACCAGACTCGTCATGGGGACGTGAAAGCACAGCCAACCGCAGACCGAGGCTCAGCGCGTCTTCGAAGGACAGATCCCTAAGATGGGTCTGAGCACGCCCTGCACTTAAGCTCAGACCACAGCCTCCAGGGCACAGGCAGCTGCACCCAGTTACTCTGTCAGACACAAAGCTAGGTGTTGCCAGGCGGGATTCTGCAAAAGTAATTCAGACCTGAAATCAGCTGGCTTTAAATTAGGAAGATTATCCAGGTGGCCCGACGTGGTCTCATGCCCTTCACATCTGGGTCTGAAGGTCAGAGACAGGAGGTCAGATTCCATGCACGAGAGGTCATCTGTTGCCGCCTTGTAGGGGAGAGGACATGTGGCCTGGAACTTGGGTGACAGCCAGCACGGAGATGGGGAACCCAGCCTTACAGACTCGAGGGCCTGAGTTCTGCCAACAACCAGCGAGAACCTTGGGCAGCGCCCCGGCTTCAGGCGAGAGCGCAGCCCGGTCACACCCCAGCATCGGCTTGGAGACCCCGGCACACACAGCCCAGCTGACCCGTGGAGACTGTGAGATGACACACTCGCGCTTTTGAAGCTAAATTTGCACTAACTGGTTATGTAGCAACGGAAAATGGAGAGGGTCCTGCTCAGAAAACTCTCGCCCTCTTCACAACCGTTAGTCGCCCCAGGAAGCATGCTTTCCTCCTCGCAGTGTCAGAGAAATGTGCTAACAACCACCTAATAGCCAAAAGCACGAGCTTCTGCTGAGGAATCTGTGATGTCTCGTGGCTACTTCCCAGAGTCTGCAGACGTGGTCTATTTTCCTACGTGAGCACTCGAGGAGCAGCCCTACTTTGTAAGGAGTCGGCTGTCACCCTCACTGGGCATCGTGCTGTTTTTACACCTGTTTTCGTTTCATATCAAGATGCTCTCCCCCAAATTCTCATGGAACCATCTTTTCCTGCCCTGGGCAGTCGATGATTCGACCTTCATTAATAGTGATGTATAACTTACGGAAAAGCTTAGTTCCCACCGTGCCCAAGAACCGCTGACACTAACGTCCACCTGACAGCGAACAGGTGTGAGAGGCCCCCGGCAGAGGACAACCCTGCAGCCCCGGAGGTGACGGGACATGGGAACCGTCATACTCACCACAACTGAGTTTTATCATTTCAATACGTATCTCAATGTTAGATTTAAATATGTGTCTACTCTTTAGAGAATCTTTTGAAACGTCTTCGGAAAACTAAGGCACCTCAACCATCGTTGGCCAAATTACTGTACTTTCCAAACAAGGAAAACGCAGAGCAGCTGGTGACAAATTTTGGTCCTACAACTGGACGACGACAGAAGCCCCAGGACGCTGACCTCTGACATGCTCATCCCACTTGTCTTCATCCACTCAGAGGATCTCCTAAAAATCCTTCCCAGGCTATAGTTTAGAGCTTTGGCTTTTAGATTTTAAAAAGCGTTTGGTTTAGAGCTGGCAACTCCTAAACCTGCTCCGTGCACGCCCCAGAGCCAAGGTCCCTCGGGAGAGAGCACAGGAGCTGCAGAAGTAACTCAGGCTGTTTGAGGCCACGTGCTCACCTCCTCTCCTCTTCCCCTCCTGCTCAATGTGCGACCAGGGGGCTACAGGGCAGGGGAGGGGACAGCATCCCCTCTGAACGTGCACGTTAATACTGACGTGAGTCAGACAAACACACTCGATGAAATGCAGAATTTTCGTCATTCATTTTACTTTTTGCATCTTCCCGCCCACGTTAAAATCATGAGAGAGTCAGCAAAGCTAATGAGATATGTTTGTTTCCATAAAACGACATGGAAACCTTTGGTTTGCTCTTAGCATTTGACAGCACTTCCCAGGGCAAAGGAGGGGCGTGTGACCACCCAGGGGCGCCTTCTTCGGATGCTTTGTGTTCACACGAACATGGCCTCCGTGGGCACACGTGTCTCATCAAGGAAGTACTCAATTCCAGGACGACGAGCGCTCTTCCCTTGTTCACACAGTTCTCTCCCCAGCTTCTTGAGAATGAAAGGAAACTCACCACCCACCTACTTCTCAGCCTTTCCACAGTGACTGGACAGCACAGTTAGCCACAGATGACACACTGCACTAACTTAGAGGGAAAAATGCTACCTATTCCACAAAACCGTGAGGGACACACAACCTTTACAGGTGAAACTCTGAAGTTACTTCATTAACCAGGCTCGAAAACTAGTGAGCAGTTCTTGAACTAACCTTCTCATTTTATTAATGAAGAAAATGAGGCCCGTGGGGTTTAACTGACTTTTCTGTAATTGTATGCAACGTGGATAAGAGTACAGTCTTATTTCCAATCTAATTCTGTTAACAGTTCAAACTGAAAATACGATTTCTTCTTCTGATGACTATGTCTCAGAAGAATGAACACAGTCCCCACTAGACAGAACCCTCCTGACCGCAAATCGGCCCCTGCTCTGACTAGTGTTTTCTTATGATGCTTGACTTTTATTAATATTGTGACTATTTCTGCAAATGCTAAATCCAGCTGGAGACAAGGACACGCACCTCGGGGTTTATCGGCGCTTCCCACTCCAGACATCGGTCACGCACCTTACTTTTTGTGCTCCAGCTCTGCACCGTGAGACCCGAGCCATGGACAGAGGGAGGGACACGGCGTCCAGCCAGCGCTTCTCATATTTTGGCTCATTAGCGACGGGCGAAGAAGGCGAGGACGGAGCCTGCGCAAAACAGACGAGAGTCAGCGGCCACAGGGTCAGGTGGAGGCGCCAAACACAGGGGAGGCCCCGACGGGCCCAGACATCACGTCCCCCAGACCCAAGTGAGACACATCTCAGCTGCTGCAAAAGCACGTGATCATTCTCTCAAAGCTCCGGAAAGAAAGAACGGCTCTTCTATTTCGACATAAACGATTTTCTGCCTCTAGTTTTCACACAGCATACTGCTCCAAAGACAGAAAAGTCCCAGGGAAGGGGATGGGGAGAGACTAAAGCTGGAAGGAACCTGAGGGACACGACGAAGGCTCTGAGTCCAGGAAGGCTGTGAACGACCACGTCTCCCTGGAAGGTCAAATCGGAGCGAGTTCAGTACATAATAATATTGACGACACGCTAACGGGTGCCTAGGTCACAAGACCCTGCCTGTTCATCAGTGGCCAAGTCCCCACTGTCTGTCCAAGGTGAGCAGAGAGGGAGCCCGTGGGGAGGGGTGGCCCGGTCCCTCCTCGGCGGGGCCTGCGGGGAAGAGGAAGAGGCTCGAACGCCTGAATGAAGCCACGCAGACAGCCAGGTCACCAGACAGGACGCCGCACGTGCCCAGTTAGTCACAGGGTCGGATGCTGGCCCGTCTCGCCCCCTCGGAGAAGACAGCCCCGGCACGCGCGGCCGCGCCTCGTGGGACGCCGGCTTCCGTCACTTGGAAGCATCCTCGCGGCAGCCGTGGCTCCCAGCCACAAGGGCAGGTTTTCCCGGCACCTTCTAGCTCAGGCACGGGCGGCCAGAGCAAGGTGTGAGTCCCCGGGGCACTAGTTAGGACGGCAAAGCTGGATCTGCCTGGGAGCGCTGGAAAGGCCCCCAGATCAGGGAGGCCACTTCTGTGCTGTCCCGACAGGGGTCGTCGGGAATATGGGGGAAGGGCCTCGCTAAGGAAAGCAGGGCCTGCAGGGTGGCGATGGTGAGCGCTGGAAACGGGCTCTTACTGGGACGGCTAAGGCTGCGTGGGACGCGCGGTGCTAGAATGCTGCGGACTCACCTCCACTCTAAGACTCCAGCAAGACCTGAAACCACTCTTACGGTGAGGATTCCTTCCAGGCCAAACTCCCGACGAGTCTAGTGTCTGACCGTCTCAGGCCACCCCCGGATAAAACATATCGGGGCCTAATCCCGGGACCTGGTACCTTATTGGGACAAGGGGTCCCCGCGTGTGTGATTACATTTAGGGTATGTACCTGGACTATTTGGGCACCCTCAACGCTGTGGCATCTATCCTTACCAGAGGGGTACAGGGGAACCCAGACAGGAGGGAGCAGGGCCTTGCAAAGGCAGAGGCAGAGACGGAAGCCACATGGCCGAACGACCAGGATGCCCGGGGCGGTGCGGGGGCTACCAAGAGCGGGAGTGGGCAGGAAGGACCCTCCTCTGGAGCCTTTGGAAGGAGCGCCCTGCCAATGCCTGGATTCCAAGCAACCAGAGGCTGGGTTTGGGTTGTCCTCATAACATTCTTTATTTAAATTTATTAATTCCACGGCCAATAGCTCAAAAGCAAAGGTACTGTAACATTAGAAGATTAAACTAGATTTTATTAATGTTCATTTATTGTCATCTTTTTGCATCATGTTCTCGTGTCCGATAGAATATTTGCTTTTGGTGTACACATGACACAGCACTGGAAGGCCTACAGACTTATTACTTTACTATGGATTTCACACTGGCTTTACTGAGATACCCGTTTGCCTACATGTACTGCTGCTGCGTGTAAGAATTCGCTGTAATTTATTATACGTTGCGGCGTGTCTTCAGTTATCAGTGTTCACTGAGTGTTATCACTGTTATTTGCATTCACAACACTGCATTTAAGGTATCAGAGTTCACCAGGAATAACGTTTCGTGCATTTTCTTTGAATGCGGTTTGCTGCCCTCACTGATTCAAACTTGTAAGCGACAACAGGCATCAATAGTCAGAGTTATGAGAATAATTCTGCAAAACCACCACTTAAAGTGTCATAATGGATTCCGTGCATAATGAGCAGTATTTAAATGAGCACAAGGATATGGTTATTAAATAAAATCATTTTAAATTGGCTTTTCAAAATGTAGGATAAAAAGCGATTCCCCACTAAGGAAAACCATTTTTTCCTTTATAAAATCAGGTTGCATTTCATAACCTATAGGGCACGTTTTAGCAACAGACTATAACTTTTTAAAGGAAGCTTTTTGTTCCCTCTGCTTTGGAAAGCTTCTACCTCAGGGGCCTCTGACAAGCCCAGAGTTTCATGTCAGATTTGACCGGTGTTTCCTCTGGAAAAATACTTTGTATAATCCTGAGAACCTTGAGGCTGAAGGAGGACACCAGGTCTCCGTGGACCAGTGGGGGTTTCTGTGATGCTCACATGGCTTCCTTGATGGTGGGTTCAGGGGATGCCTGGGAAAGGAGGAGGAGCCTGGCTGGGGTCCCCTCCAAGCTTGCTCCATCCCTGGACTCCTGCCATGGGCTGCAGGACAGTAGCTGCCTGCCCTCTGTAGCTGCAAGCCCTGGGGTCTGGGGGAAAACAGACTGTGGGCCCCAGCACTGCGGGAGCCCGGAGCTCCCGCGCCTGATGGGACACCAGGAAAGTTGTGCCCGGACAGACCTTCCAGAACCTGTGGTCAAGGCTGGGGCCGCTCAAGGTCTGGGCAGGCTTCCCCTGTGTGTGCAAGTCCGCGTCTGAGGGGAGCTCGTCACCCGCAGGAAGCAGATCATGATTCTAATTTCAGCCCGAAATGGTACATCAGCTTTAGAGCTTGCAGAGATCACGAGGCGTGGTCCCCCCAGCTGAACCGAAACGCCGTGGGTTGTACCCGTCAGCTCTCCTGATTGTGCGGCCCAGCCCAGGGCCGTACGATCTTAAGACCAGCCGTCAGGTCTTATGACACCATCTACTGCTACCCACCACCCAAGACATCGATTTTAGAGGAGGAGGGACAAGTCGTGTTTCCTTCCATTTGACACCAGTCAAAGGCGTCAGACGAGTGAGGAAAAGAAGGCTGTCCTGGTTCTAAAACATTTATATGTGACCCATCAACCCACAGGACCGTTTGCTCTAGGACATCGTAGTTTCTTTGAGCTGGAGATTGAGTTGAGATGGCTCAGTGGAGGTTCTACCTCGTGGGACAGCATCTCACCTGATTTTTGGGATCCCTAGCGTGACGGGACGCTCCCCATGGAACTCACTGCCTGCAGAGGGCTACGCACCACAGAGGATTCTGAAGGAGTGACAGCCAAGGATGCTGCATTACAGCCACGATCACGCTTTCCCTGACGTCACGAATACGAGTGGCAAACTAGTGAGGGCGGACCTTCTTGTTCTCAAACGCTCTACCTGTGCATCTTCCACTCCTCCCCTGTCTCATTTCTTGGGTGCTGGGATACGTCTTCAAGTCATCTTTTTCAGGAAAAATGTTCAACGTTCAATACTTGATGTTTAACTGGGAAATTTGAAGCCAACTTTTTAGGTATTGCCACATCTCTACTTTGAATGGTTGAGGACTTTCCACTTTATTCTTCTATTTTTAACTGAACTATACTGAGGCGTCAATTATGTATAATGACATGTACTGATTTAGGTGCACAGTTTGATGAGTTTTGACAAATGTATCCACCTCACGCAACCAAGCCCTAAATTAGAATACAGAATAATTCCACCCCAGCCACCAAGAAAAGTTCCCTGCGCCTCCTGCACAAGGCAGCCACTGATCTGACTTCTGTCCTGCACGAGGCAGCCACTGGTCTGACTTCCGTCACTATAGATTACTCTGAGTCTTCTAGGGCTTCTATGCCTAGAATCATACAGGACATACTTGTGGGTGAGGCTTCCTTCTCTCGGCAGGAGGCTGTGAGAGGATCCTCATCACTGCGTATTCCAGCAGATTATTCATTTTCATCACTGAGTCGTGGTCTACTGTCTGCATCTGCCAGCATGTCTTTATCCATTCACCTGTTGAAGGAGCTCTGAATCATTCCCAGTTTAAGAACAATCTAAATAAAAGTGCTGTGTTATCAGTTAAATCTGGGTGCCAAGCTTGCATTCCTCGGATAAACCTCATTTGCTCATGACACATTATTCTTCCTTTGACTTGTTCATATATTTGAAGGTTTTTGCATCTACATTTATGAGGGTCGTTGGTCTGTAATATTCTTTACACGTAACGCCTTTAAAAGATTCTCGCAAAATTATTCTGGCCTCATAGAGTTAGCTGGGATGCAGCAAATCTTCTATTTCCTGAAGGTGTCTGTGAAATGGACATATTCTTTGACAGGATTCACCAATTACAGAATACTTGAGTTTTCTATAAGCCTTTGCTGCCCTGAACAGGCTTCCATGGCCTTGCATGTGACCCATCTTGATGAATGTTCCATGTTCACTTGAAAGGAACATTGATTCTACAGACTTTGGACACAGTATGCTGTGAGCCAGTTAGTTGACTCAGAAGGTCGGTTACATCCTCTATCTCCTTACTGATGTTTTGCCTACTTGTCCCATCAACTTCTGAGCAAAGAGTATTAAAATCTCCAAGTATGACTATGAGTTTGTCTGTTTCTGCCATTTCTGCCAGGTTTGGTTCTTATATTCGGAAGCTCTGTTACTAAGTGCAAACTCCATCCAGGATTATTACATTTTCCTGATGAATTGGTCTTTTAATCATAATGCAACATTCTTCTTTGTACACTCATTGCCTTAAAGACTACTTTGTCAGATATTAATATAGCCACAATTATTCGGTTTCTGTTTATAAAATATATGTTCTCCACTCTTTTAATCACCACCTATTTGCATCTTTACGTTTAAATTATAATTTCAGTAGAAAGCATAGAGTTGGGCCTTTCTTTTTATCAAATCCAGTCTGACAACTTGTACCTTTTAATTGGAACATTTAGTCCATTTACATTTATTATAACTCTTATGTCACTAGGTTTAATTATTATTTAATTCCTATTTCTTATTTGTTCCTCTTGATTTTTCTGCTCTATTGAACATACTATTTTTATTTTTAAGGGGTTGATCAATTTTTTTCATTATTCTCTTTTATCTTCTCATTAGTTGTAGGAATCATAATACATATTCTTAATTTATCAATGCTTATGTATTATATTGTATCACTGCAAAATTCCCATCTGACACATCACTGTTCCTACACCTCATGTCACAAATATAAGAACTTTACAGCAGAATAATTCAATTTACCTGACCCCACCCTTTGTGCTATTCTTGCTACATCTTTTACTTCAACATACATTATCAACTCCATTTTACTGTCTTATCATTTTGTCCTCTGAAGTATTTATATTTAAAGGAAATTATGATAAGGAAAATAGATATTTTATACACACACCCACTTATTTACCATTTATGCTGCTCTTTACTTCTTCCTGTATGTGTAAGTCTCCATCTGGTGTCTTGTCCTTTCAGCCTGAAGAGCATCTTTTAGTATCTCAGGTAGTGCAGGTCTGCTGGTGATATTTTCTCTCAGCTTAAATTTCTTTTGAAACGTTTGTATCCCCTCACTTTTGAAGAATATATTCCCCTGGATATAGAATTCTAAATAGATATTCATTCATTTCTCTGTTCCTATGTAAATAATATGTCTTTTATAAAAATCTGGCTTCTACCTAGATTTTCTCTTCTTTGACTTTCAACAGTTTGACTGGGATCTGCTGACGTATAGTTTTCTTTGTATTCATCCAGCTTTGTCTTCGTTCCCATTTTCCTTCTGGACTCCAAGTACACGTAGCCTTGGTCCACTTGAGTTATGCCACAGGTCACTGGTGCTCCCTTGCTTTTCAGTCTTTTTCCTGTTCTTCAGATGGGCAGATTTCTGTTGGTGTGTCTCCAAGTTTACCGCCAGGCCTTATGCCATCTTTAATTCATATGAAGCCTATCTGGTAGATTTTTTTATTTTCTTAAAATTCTAGTTACTGCACTTTCAGTTCTACAATTATCATTTGTTTCATTTTTGAAATCTCAATTTCTTTACTCAGAGTTCCTATCTATTCAACCATTAAAACCATATTTTCCTCAAGGCCTTGAAGGTATCGATAACTATTGTGTTAAGGTCTTTGTTGGCTAAATACAACATCATGTGGGGTCTATTTCTACTGACTGAGCTTTTCTTAGCTTTATATCACTTTGTCTCGCTTCTTTGCGTCACTAGTAACTTTTGATTGCATACTGGACATTGTAACCTAGGGCAGGGACTATGGATCATATTATCTTCCTCTAAAGAGCTGTTTTTTGTTCAACAGGCAGTTCAGTTATTTAAGCACCTTAAAATTAGGAAGTTTTAAGCTTTGTTGAGGTGGGTTTTTGGAAAATCTAAGCTGTTTACTAAACTCTGTAACTTAGAGGAATCAGCCCCAAACTCTGTTGTCTCTACAGATGTTTTCAAAGCTTGGTTTTGGACTCTGTTAAGACAGGTTTAATATGGTCACAGTGACAAAGGTGTAGCCTTTCTGAGGTTTCAGCCGCCATGTCCGGGGGCGTTAAATCTTCCCCATTCCGGGCAAAGGGGAAATGCAATTTCATCCCTACTGCTTGACCTCTAGCATCTTCGTTTTGCTCCTACCCGTCAGCAGCCTTTCCTGGGTGGGCACTGATAGTATTTCCCTGTGCATGGGTATCCTACATTCAGGCAGGGAGGGGCCCAACACCCCAAATCTTCTGACTCCCCCTCTGCCACCTCCTTCGGGTTATGACTCTCTGGTGCCTTGTCGCCCAGATTCTAGCTGATTCAGAAGCCCTACATCCTTCTTTTTGCTTCTCAGTGCAGCAGGACCATGCACTATGTTTGAGTTCCACTGTCCCCAGGTGGTACTCAACTTGTGATGTTCTCTCTTTTCCAGGGTCACTGTGTGGAACTGCCAGCGCCCAGCACCTGAGCACAAATGCCTTATTTTTCAGTGTAACAGGGTATTTATTTTTGCAGGAGATACACTGGGGTGGTTTTTTTGGTGCATCTTCATCTTATCCTTTGGGTGCTCACGGATTCTCCCCAGAACGGGAGAATTTTATAAACAGTTTTGGAAGAAACTTCTTCCAAACTCCTGTTACTGTTGATATTTTGACCTCTTCCCAGGAATCACAGATGTTCTTAATGGCATCTAGAATGGTGAATCTTTCCAGATTGTTTTCAGTTGACATTACCCATCAGAGGAATCACTGTATATGGCAGCTATAGCTTTATGAAATGCACTTCTTAAATAATAAAACTTGAAAGTTGAAATTACTCCTTGATCCATGGGCAGAATGGATGGGTGTTAGCAGGCCTGAAAACAACATGAATTCTGCTGTTCGTCTCCATCAGAGCTCTTGGGTGACCAGGTACATTGTCAGTGAGCAGTAATATGTTGAAAGGAATCTTTTTTTCTGAGCAGTAAGTCTCACCAGTGGACCTAAAACATTCAGTAAACCATGCTGTAAACAAATGTGCTATCATTCAGGCTTTGTTCCATTTACAGAGCACAGGCAGAGTAGATTTAGCATAATTCTCAAGGGCCCTTTTTCAGATGGTAAATGAGCACTGGTTTCAACTGAAAGTCACCAGCTGTTTTAGCCCCTGACGAGAGTCAGCCTGTCCTTTGAAGCCAGGCATTGACTTGTCCTCTTCAGCTATGAAAGTCCTAGATGGCATCTTCTCACAGAAGGTTGTTTCTCTACATTGAATACCTGTTGTTTAGTGTAGCCACCTTCATTAATTATCTTAGCTAGATTTTCTGGTTAACTTACTTGCTGCTTCACCTTGCACTTGTGATGTCATGGAGACATGGCATCTTTCCTTAAGCCTCGTGAACCAACCTCTGCTAGCTTCAAACTTTTCTTTGGCAGTTTCCTCACCTGCCTCAGCCTTCACAGAATTGAAGAGAGTTAGGGCCTTACTCTGGATTGAGCTTTGGCTTAAGGGAATGTTGTGGCTGGTTTGATCTTCTATCCAGACCACTCACATCTTCTCCGTATCAGCAATCAGGCTGTTTCACTTCCTCATCATTTGTGTGTTCACTAGAGTAGCACTTGTAATTTCCTTCAAGAACTTTCCTTTGCATTCACAGCTTGCCTAACTCTTTGGCGCAAGAAGCCAAGCTTTCAGCCTATCTCGGCTTCTTCTGACATGCCTTCCTCACTAAGTTCAGCCATTTAAAGTGAGAGACATGCGACTCTTCCTTCCACTTGAACACTTAGGGGCCACTCTAGGGTTATGAATTGGCCTAATTTCAATATTGTGTCTCAGGGAATAGGGAGGCCCGAGGAGAGGGAGAGATGGGGAGATGGCCGGTTGGTGGAGCAGTCAGCACACACACAACATCTATCAATTCAGTTCACTGTCATATGGGTGAGGTTTGTGACCCTGCCCCCCACAATTACAGCAGTAACCTCAAGGATCACCGATCACAGATGACCATAACAAACATAATACAAATGAAAAAGTCTACAATATTGAGAGAATTACCAAAATGTGACACAAAGACATGAAGTGAGAAAATGCTGTTGCAAAAATGGCACGGACAGACTTGCTTGGGTGGGGTTGCCACAAACCTTCAACTTGTAAACAACCCAGGATCTGCAAAGCAAAATAAAGTGAGGTGTGCCTGTATCAAATGCAATTTTTAAAAATACTTAGAATAAAACATGATGGTTAAAATGATTATCAAGAATGGCTTCATATGAGAAGGGAGTATTATGTAATTTGTGTTTGTTCGTGTGCTCTCTGTATCCAGCTTGATACTTTGCAGGTTGGGCTCATAGGTTAGGTTCCACAGCCATGTAATAATAATAATAAAATAATAATAATAATGCTTATTTCCATGAAATTGACTAGTAAGTCACTAGAATGGACGGCAGGTATTTGGTGGTATTACTGAAGGTCTGGATTTTGGATATTCTGACCTAGCACGGTGCAAACATTATGAATTGACTGCTCACAGGAGATGTTGAGAATGTGACATGAAGCCTTCAGTGACACAGACAGCAGACAGGAAATTCCAAACCCCAGCTTTATTCTGCATGGCTCTCAGGAGGTCCTTCTACATAGCATGCTGTAATGCCCAGATGTTGTTTTTCGATAAGCCCAAAAATGTGACCTCTATTCCCTTCTAAAAGTTTTGATCAATAAAGACAATTATTAAACCTAAGGGAAAGACTCAAAAACTAGCAAGTAGCTAAATATTTACCACGTCACGTTCAATTCAAACAAGGTGTCTACCCAGCAGACACACATGCCTGTGGGTCGCAGTCTGTACTTTCTACCTTTATAGATTTTGCTAGAGGACGGGCCTATTTCATACATAATTTAAGACTCTACTATGGTACAGTAATAATGGCAAAGAACAGTATTTCAGTATTGCAAACAGAGATACAGAACCCTGTGAGGGTGCCTTAGTTGGAAGTGACCAGAACTGTAAAACACTATCCAAGATGACAGCTATCCCTGCAAGGACTTCAGGACTTGAGGGAATCTGAAATCTCTAAGCATCTAGTAAGTCCTAAGAAGGAAGGATTTCTGTGAAAAGTCCCAATTACCCCAATACTTTAACTTTGTGAGAGTTATGTGAACTTCATGGCCTTAGGCGGTCACAGGGTGAGACCACTGAGGGTGCTGCCGGGGTCTGTGAGCAGCGGGCAGGACACCCGGGGAGGGGACAGCCGCCCCGCCAGGCCCCTCCGGGGCCCAGGTAACAGCCCCACCTGCCCTCTCCCTCTTTGATTTTCTGGGCATTTTGGCTTCTAAAGAGGAGAGGGTGACAGGTGACGTGGAGGGAAGGGCAAACTGCGGTCTGCTGCCTCGTGAAACAGTAACCGGCCCCGTGGAGAGGCTGCTGCCCTTCCGGCCCGAGCACGCCGGCCGCCCGCGGGTGTGGACGGCAGCCCGAGCCCCGCGCCTGCACCAGCTCCCCGAACATGGCAGGTCTGGCTTCTGTGAACCGCGAGTCCGTTTTCCCTGCGGCCCTATCGTTTCCACATCTTGAGTCATTTTAGCGGAGTCGGGAGAAGTTCGGTCGGCGACCCCGCACACCGCGCTTCCTGGGAAACGTGCGGTGGACTGCAGGCCCTGACTGTCTTCAAGGAATGAACTGCAACTCCCTGTGCCGCCAAGTGGGGTCCAGCCCCTCGGAGAAGTGCTGGGAACCCACGGACACGCCTGCTTTTCACCTTCCCCCGGGAGAGTCAATTCTGTGCTTCTGGAGAAATCCAGCGCAGCTCAAGAGTTTTCGTCCACTGACTGTCCTTCCTGAGACCTGGCGTCCAAAGGGCCGAACCTCTGTGTCCTCGTGTCGGTCCGTCTCAGGACGAAGAGCAGACGAGCCAGCAGAGGCCGGCGGGGCCTGGGGTGCGGCGGGGACGCCTCCTGGAGCCCTGGGTCTTCCCATCGGACTGTGACAGCTGCTGCTGATGCCTGCTCAGGCCGTCCCCAAGCTCCCGGTGCCCTGCGGACACCGAGGGGATGTGGCATGCCGGCTCTGAGTCGCCAGGCCTGATTCAGGGACCGACGGGGACACGGGGTCCCAGGTTCACGGGAAACAGGGGCTAAGGAGTCCGGGGCTGCCCCACATGCCTGCTTAGGGACAAGCGGGCAGAGCCCCCCACTGCCCTCCAGCTCCCCCTCTGTCCTTGGTCCTGTGCCCCACGCCTGCCCCTTCAGCATGAACCCTGCCTCCCCCATGGGTCTCACGTCACCCAGACGCTGCGACCCCCATGCCCGAGGCCCCTTCACCTGCTCGGACTTTGCTCAAAAACGACGAGTCCAGCAGGACAGGCTGGCTCCGCCCCTCGGCATCAGGCAGCCCCAGTTGGGGCGTCTCCCCACCAGCCTTGTTCATGGGCGGGCAGCCTTCCAGGCCGTCTTCGCCTTAGAGCAACGCTGCCCCTACTCCTGTGGGCCCAGATCTCCTGCACTAAAGAAGCTGGTGTTACCGTTTAGACCTGGTTTACTTTATCAGGGTCCTCCGCGCCCATAAGATCCTTTAGTATCTTTTGGAGGAAGAAGAACCAGGGGAACAGAAATCACCTAGCGATGTGGTAACATCGATAAAGGGGATCACAGCAGAGAGAACCAGGAACTGCTCCCAAATAATCTCGTCCACGTATTCACTTCAGAACTGAGAGACCAGAACCTCTGGGGGGGAAGCGCGTCCGCACCGAGTAAATGCCTCGGAACTTGGTTCTTCATTGTGTGAGCTGGAATCGGAGCTCGACTACGGAAACTGCAGGGAGTGACCTCAACATCGATACGCAGCCCCACCTTGTCTTTGGTAGATGCATCCGAATTTACTCTCCGTCACCGTCCCCCAAACAGACACATTCTGAAAATGCTCCCTGCCTTACTACATTATTGACCATATATCATAAAGTTAGTGTTTTCAAAAGTGCAATTGATTAGAACAAAATTATTTATATAGGACTTTTATAAACACTTCTTTTTTGGGGGGAAACAAGATGCACCAAATCTATACTTTTTAAAAAATTGAAAAAAAAAATCCAACATCATCTGAGAAAACAGATTATTTTTTTCCCCAACTAGAAAGACCTAAAATTGGATATGAAACAGTCACACTGCATTTTGGATGTTGGCCCAGATACTAGATTGGAATTTTAAACCTGAACTGTCAAAAACAAAAAAACATGAAATACTATTTTTTCAGGACTCAGAGATTTAGGACAGAAAGGCAGATGCAATAGACTGAGCAGTTAGCTCAGAGTTTCCCAGCATATTCTTAAGAGAACAGTTTTTCTTTACGGGAAGTTTTTTTTATAATTATATAATTAATTTTACTGTCAGTATCTAATTTGGGATGAGAGCATAACATTTCTATGGTGGATTATTCTGACCGCAGTAGGATGGCCCCTTTGGAACAGTATTCACAGGCGATGCTTCTGTATTTCTTATTTTTAAAAACTGTAATCACGCTGACATACGGCGGGCCTTGCGCTCATTCCGGGGAAAGAGTTGGTGGTCACGCTGTGTCTCCACTGTAATTTCTCCTTCAGCGCTCTGTCATGACTTCCCCGCGGTAATTTTTACTCCAGAAATCACCCTCCTCGTGCTTTCATCTCTGGTGTGTGTGACAGTCCAGGCCCCGTTCCTTACCTTCTAAGCCACCTGCTGCTGCCCCATAGCCTGCCCGTCCCGGCCCCGAGCCGCACTCCCGCCACAGCCCTGCTCGGCCTGAGGACCGCAACCCCCGGCCGCCCCCCCAGGAAGAAGGGCACTTGGGGCTCGGCGGGGCTTGGTCCCAGGTGCAGCCTGGGGTCTTAGCCTTTGAACACAAAACAAACAAATATTTAATATAACAGCCTGTAAGGCAGCAGTAAAAGTGTATCTAGCCCCTTTTTACATGAAAATCAACGAGGGTTAAAACAGGCTCAGTGAAGGGACCCAGGATTCCTACAAAATTTGACTTTTAGTCCAGAATTCTTATAATTTTCTAAATTAAATAAATTATTGGTCAATATTTTACAGGCGTTTTAAAATACATACATTCCACAAAACCACAGATTTAACCATTTTAAATCCACATGCCAGTCTCCTGGGAACGGTCTGGGTTTGTGTCCGTGTTTGCTGTGCAGTGAAGGCAGCCGCAGGTCCATGAGATGAAGCCGGTGAGTTTCGTGCAGAGAAGACTTTCTTCCACCAGAACCTCATCCCTGGTTTGCACTGAGATGGTCACTGTATCTGAGCCAGGTCCTCATGGGTGTGACGGTCCCACGGCCTGAAACACTGTCGCAGAACCCAAATCACAGGGGACCAAAGCGTCTGTCAGGACGTGATCATCTCTGCCAAAAGTATTTCAAAAGCCCCTGGTGCGGCTCGAGCCCTAGGGGCCCGGGCGGGTCGGCCTCCGGCTGGTCCAGTCTGGCGTCCATCGGCACACGCGCCCGGAGCCCGGCTTGGAGGAAGGACTCATTTAGAGAGCATTCACTACTCTGTGCTTTGAGTTCTCTGAATTTAAATCTGTAAATTTACCAATAAAACTGTCCTATTTACACACTCAAGAAATGTCTCCTGGATGAGACATACTTGGAATATTTTGCCCAAGAAGAAAACTCTGGATCCTCAGGGTACAGTTAGTTCTCTGAGTTACTCACCCCCCATGGCTGTTGAACTTGGTCTACCCCCATGGCTGTTGAACTTGGTCTAACCTGAGCTCTTCTCTCTAACGTCACAGACGCCAGCCAGAGCTGCAGGGTGTCCACGCTAGTGTTCCCTTTACGTTTCTGTTAAATATCTAGAAGCTTGAGAAGACGATAGGCTCCTGTTCTTATGCCGCGTGGGGTAAGGGATCCACGTAAACAGTCACCTCCTCTTACGTGCTGAGTGATGCTCTCCTGTGCGGTCAAGTGTCTCCCGACGACCCTCAGAGTGGCAGTGTATTCACAGCTCCCAGTGCCGGAGGTGACTTTGTTACGAAGACATTTCTTCAGGAGAGATAAGCAACGCTGCAGGAAGAGACACCTAGCGCATCACCCTGACAGGCCTCCTACACGTTTCTGTCTTTCCATCACTGCAACAATGAAACATCCATCTCTGAGGCAGGTGGGGAGTGGAGGGACCATACTGGTGACATCAGAGGGACGAGACCCACCTTCCAGCCCTGGGGCCTGGTCTGCTCCCAGGGGCTGCAGGGTGACGCGTGAGGCGGGACAGGAAAGGAGGCCCGGGCCTGGGGACGCAGCCTCCCTGCCTGCCCCCGCCCCTTGTCTGTCTTCTCGTCACTTTCCAAGAGGCTCTGGAGTCAGTGAGGAAGGGACGGCCCTCCACCGCGCCTGGGCGGCCTCACTGTGCCGCTGCTCTCAGGGTCAGCATCAGGGACACACCCTGGCCTTTCCTGGGGAGCCGCCTGGCCGCGCAGAACCCAGGGTCCACGCAGGCCAGGCGGCCAGCACAGGGTGTACTTCCCAAGCGTCCCAGAGGCTACGAATCCACCTCCCCGGCCAGTCACTCGCTCTGCTGGGGAAACAGTCTTTCACACATTAGGACACAGGGGTTCTCACTGAAAATCTCCAGGGAGGAACTCTCGTAAGCAGGCTGTCCCACAGGGCCTCGGGCCGGGAGCCTGGGCTGTCAGCAGTGTCGCCAACTGGATGTGCAGGTGTCGCCGGCTGATGCTGGGGTGCCCGGAGAGGGCTGGCTGACCCGGGCCGCGGCCGGACCCAAGCTGGCCGTCCACACCGGCAGTCAGAGGCATCACCTGAGGACCACCGGTGGGGAGCTGGGGAGGGAGGGTCCCGGGGAGCACTGGCCCTGCTCCCTCCTCCCGTGAGCTGGGCCCTGGGGCGCTGGGACAGGCCGGCCGTGTCCCCAGCGTCCGGAACAGCCTGGTGGATGACCCACTGAGACCAGAGGCCTAAGGGCGGCAGCTGCGGGGGCAGCAGAGCGAGGGCACCTCGGGCCCAGCAAGTGGGGGGACTTGGTATCAGGGAAGAGCTTCGGGGGGGCCACCAAGCTCCTAAGGAGGAAGTGCACAATCTCGCTCTGTCCCACGGAAGCCGTGAGGCCGGTGGCAGCCGGGCAGCGGCCCCGATAAAGCGGCCTTAATACGCTTTGCTGGGCGTCAGTCCTGAACGCTTTCTATGTTGGCTTCTCACCGGCCACCTCCTGATGGTGGTAATTTCGCTCGGAGACGGAAGACAAGTGCCTTGGGCCCCTGTGGAGGCTTCAGGGGCATCCTCTTCTGCCCAATTCTTTTATTTTATTTTATTTTTTGGGAAATAACTGTTTTTTTTTTTAAATATATTTATTTATTTATTTGGCCACGCCGGGTCTTAGTTGCAGCTTGTGGGATCTCGTTCCCTGACCAGGGATCGAACCCGGGCCCCCTGCATTGGGAGCGCAGTCTTAGCCACTGGACCACCAGGGAAGTCCCCAATTCTTTCTAAAACAGACCCAGAACTAAAATATTTTTGTAACAGAGCTTCAGCTTTTATGGCATTTCCAGCTCTAATTTTCTTTGAAAATGCCTCCTGTCAAGCTGCACCTGAATCTGTCAGGGGCCCGGCCCTTCCTGGACAGTCGGACTGTCCTGCATGAAGCCCTGGACAGAGCAGGTGCGCATGGACAAGACGCCACTGGAAACCCAGCGCAGCAGGTGTGCTGGGGTTTTTTTGGGAGGCGACCTATCAACAGGTCACCAAGGTTACGGGGATCAATGACAAGTGCATCTCAGGAAAGTAATTTAAGCAAACGCAGGCAGCTTTGCACAAACTATGTTCACATATTCTACAGAAGTGTCATATCTGTCAACTTTTAATCAAGTGTGTTTCCCACTAAAATAAGTTTTGTTTTCTTTCCAAAGGGCAGCTCTTAAAGGCTCAATTAACCATCAAATATTAATTATTATTGAGAGAGAAGGTTCATTCTAAAATATTTTTCTGCAGCAAATTTAAGACATATATCTCAGGAATGAAACAGCTGTGCTGTACTATATGGTCTCAGCATGCCATAGAAATATGTAAATAATTTTTCTATTTGAATTTGACATATTTTGAGTGGAAATGCTTGGCTTCTTATCTTAATGAAATTAATTCATTAATTTTGTGAAGACAGCAAGTATCTAAAGTATTTAAGTCATATAAATTTTTAAATATTACAGCAATACAATAATTTAAAAGCAAATGAATGTATCTGACAACAGGTTACTGTTATATTCTTCAAATTGAAATCATTATTATGATAAGATTAAAAGTATCTTAAGAAACACGAATGATGGAGTGAAAATAGGGCCTGGTTCTTAAACTCTTCACTGAGTGGTGGTAAATCAGGCCGATTTGGAAGCCAAGCGAAGATTTAGAGCTACCAGAATCTACTTAAGATACAGGTCAATGAAACGCGGATGAAAGTCAGAGGAGTGTGCAAATGTTTAGAAAAACATGATATTATTAAACACGCTGGGGGGCTTCAGAGGTGGAACGATGCCCTACTGGAATCCTACGACCCGCAGAGCTGAGGCACCAATGCAAGCAAAGGTGCCCATTTCCTGTGTCAAGATTATTAGGAACAGACTTGGTTCATGTGAAAAAGATGGCACAGAAATTATACGAGAGAAAAATGACTTCTGAGTTACAAGAGAGAAAAATCAACATCTCGTGAATTGATAATTGATAATGGAAGAAAAACACATGCATTTCAGTAATAGTTACTTGAGCCGTTCCATCAGGTTCGAGCAGGGCTCCAGGACCAGATCATGGAGTTCCAATTCTGACTTGCGTATGCACCAGCTGTTTCCTTGGTGTGCACTAGCATGCACTAGCTGTGTTCTGCTGGTGTGCACTAGCATGCACTAGCTGTGTTCTGCTGGTGTGCACTAGCATGCACTAGCTGTGTTCTGTTGGTGTGTTCCCTTGGTGTGCACTAGCATGCACTAGCTGTGTTCCCTTCCTATGTACTAGCAGGCACGATCTGTTTCCCTCCTGTGTGCTAGCATGCACTAGCTGTGTTTCCTTCCTAGACTAGCAGGCACTAGCTGCGTCCCCTTCCTATACCATCAGGCACTAGCTGTGTCCCCTTGGTAAATGAGTTACATTCTTGTGCCTCAGAGTTCTACCTTCTCCCACACAAAAAAGGTGATCATGACAGATACATAATATTTAGAAAGACTCCTGCTATGTAATAACTACTATGTAAATTGTTGTTGTTAATACTATTATTAGTAAATAGATCTATATATATAAGGAAGAACATTAAGGTGACCCACATTCTTTCCTTCTATAGATAGTCATTTCAGCACTTGACACATATCATTTATTTCCCAATGCCTTTGTAAATTATTGTGTTCCTCACTATATACACTTTTGAAAATTAACATGATGTGTTTTCCAGTCACTAAACAATCTTGGTAAAATTCATTTTAAAACACTGAAAAATCTCATCGCGTGAATCTATCCCCATATAACGAATTATTTCCCCATTATTGAGAAGCCAGATTGAAGTCACTTTTTCTTAAGCACATATTGAATGTGCTCTGAAACACGGCTTGTCATCCATTCCTGGGTGTGGAACTGCTATGTCTGAGGTGTTAGGATCCACAGCGGTGTTAGCACCTGCTGCCAGACGCTTTCCAGAAACGCTGCTGCACTGCACTCGTCAGGCCTCGTCAGTCATCCCCACAGAAAACACAACCACAAGGCCAGCTTTTGTGGGGACCACTTTGCAACGCCCTCTGCCGAGCCCCCAGGTCAGGACCAGTGGAGTCATCTTCGCCTGAACTTTGCTGAACCTCTACACACCGGCCACCAGTTCTGACTCAGTACCTTGTGGGAGACCAGTCCTTCTGCCTCGCTGGCCCATTCGTGGTCTGTAACAGACCTACTGTTTGTATATAACTGTGCTATTTTTGCCTAAATTCCTTGGAGGTAAGGTAGCTATTCACTGTCTTCCTCCAAACAACCCTTCTCAAATTTTAAGATGATTCCACATTATTTATTTAAATGTCTTTCTAGCAGCTTTTCTCCTTCAATCTGCTACATTAAAATTTTTGTTGTATTTGATATATACAGAGTGTAATACATATATTCTTATGTACACAAGTCATAGAGGAAGTTATGAAACGTAAAACTAAAACGAAGCCCCCTGAAGCTCCCAGGGGACTCACAAATTAGAACATCGCCGCTGCATCCCTCTGCATCCTCCTGTCTTCCCACGTGGGCACGGTTGGCCCCCATCTCCCCCATGACCAGTACCCTGAACCCTGGAGCCGACGCAGTTTTCATAAAGCCCAAAGACGATAAAATGTGAAGGGGGGATTCTTTAAGAAAAAGAATACAAAAGTAAGGCATACACAAGAGGAAATCCAAACGCACTAAGAACTGCTAGTAAATCTTTCCCCAGCAAAACTGCCCTCAGCTGGAACACAAACAGTTGCCCAAACACCACCCCATGGGACTAGAAGTGTGATGCAGGGGAAATCACAAACGTTACAGAAACCTGAGACCACCTGGAGACACTGCCATCTGCTCCCAGGCCCCCAGATGACACTTGTTACTTCTTGCCATTCTGATGATAGCCATTCTGACACCGTGAGGTGGTATCTCACTGTGGCTTTGATTTGCACTTCTCTGACGATCAGTGACATTGAGCATCTTTCCATGTGCCTATCGACCATCTGTATGCCTTCTCTGGAGAAGTATCTATTCAGTCCCGCTGCCCAATTTTGATTTAAGTCGCTTGCTTTTTGCGTATGTATGTATTCTTTCTATATATTTTGGATATTCACTTCTGGTAAGGTACACGATTTGCACATATTTTCTCCATTTTCATTATGCTGATGATTTCCTTTACTGTGCAGAGGCTCTTTAGTTTGACGTAGCCCCACTTGTCTATTTCTGCTTTTGTTGCCTTTGTTTTGGGGGTTAAATTTTTTTTTTTTTTTTGGCGCTACACGGGCCTCTCACTGTTGTGTCCTCTCCCGTTGCGGAACACAGTCCCCGGACGAGCAGGCTCAGCGGCCATGGCTCACGGGCCCAGCCGCTCCGCGGCATGTGGGATCTTCCCGGACCGGGGCACGAACCCGTGTTCCCTGCATCGGCAGGCGGACTCCCAGCCACTGCGCCACCAGGGAAGCCCTTGGGGGTTAAATTTTTAAAAAATCATTGCCAAGACCAATGTCAAGGAGCTTACCATTTATGTTTTCTTCTAGGAGTTTTATGGTTTCAGGTCTTATGTTCAAGTCTTTCATTCATTTTGAGTTAATTTCTGTCAGTGGTGTAAGACAGGGGCTTAGTTTCATTCCTTTGCATGTGGCCATCAAGTTTTCCCAACACCTTTCATTTATGAGACTATCCTTTTCCCCGCTATATATTCCGACTCCTTTGTCATAAATTAATTGCCCATATAGGTGTGAGTTTATTTCATGGTTCTCTATTCTGTTCCATTGATCTATGTGCCTTTTTTATGCCAATATCATACTGTTTTGATTATTATATCTTCAAAATTTAGTATGAAATCAGGAAGTGTGATGCCTCCAGCTTTGTTTCTCTTTCTCAAGATTGTTCTAGGTATTTTTGACCTTTTGCAGTTGCGTATACATTTTAGGATTGTTTGTACTGTTTTTTTTTTTTGTAAAAAAATGCCATTGGAATTTTGATGGGTATCCCACTGAATCTGTAGATTGCTTTGGTTAGTACGGACATTTTAACAATAGGTTTATTCTTCCAATCCATGAGCATGGAATATCTTTCCATTTATTTGTGTCTTCTTCAATTTCCTTCATTAACGTCTAAAAGTTTTCAGGGTACAGATCATTCATGTCCTTGGTTAAATTTATTCCAAGGTATTTTTTCTTTTTTATGCAATTATAAATTGGATTATTTTCATAGTTTCTCTTTCTGATAGTTCATTATTGTGTACAGGAATACAACTGATTTTTGTAATAGATTTTCCATCCTGCAAATTCACGGAATTTGTTTATTAGTACTCAAGAGTCTTTTAGTGGAGTCGCTAAGGTTTTCTCAATATAGTACCAGGTCATCTGCAAATAAAGACAATTTTACTTCCTTCTTTCCACTTTGGATGCCTTTCATTTCTTTTTCTTGCCTAATTGTTCTGGCTAGGACTTCTAGTACTATGTTGAATAGGAGAGGTGAGAGCGGGCAGCCTTTTCTTGTTCCTGACCTTAGAGGAAAAGCCTTAAGCTTTTCACCATTGAGTACAATGTTAGCTGTGCAGTTGTCATTTATGGCCTTTATTATATTGAGGTACGTTCCCTCTATATACAATTTGCTGAGTTTTTAAATTAATTAATTAATTTTGGGGAGGGGGCTGCGTTTGGTCTTCATTGCTACATGCAGGCTTTCTCTGGTTGCAGTGAGCATGGGCTACTCTTCATTGTGGTGTGCAGATTTCTCATTGCTGTGGCTTCTCTTGTTGCAGAGCACAGGCTCTAGAAGAGCAGGCTTCAGTAGTTGTGGCACGTGGGCTCAGTAGTTGTGGCACATGGGCTCTAGAGCGCAGGCTCAGTAGTTGTGGCGCATGGGCTTGGCTGCTCCGCAGCATGTGCGTTCTTCCCGGACCAGGGCTCGAACCCATGTCTCCTGCATTGGCAGGCGGATTCTTAACCACTGTGCCACCAGGGAAGTACGCCTGAGTGGTTTTTTTTTTGATCATGAAAAGATTTCGAATTTTGTCTAATGATTTTTCTGCATCTATTGTATTAAGATACTCATATGATTTAATCCTTTATTTGTTAATGTGGTACATCATGTTGATTGATTTGGAGATACTGAACCATCCTTGCATTCTCAGAATAAGTCTCACTTGATTATAGCATAAGATCCTTTTAATATATTGTTGAATTGGGTTTCCTAATATTTTGTTGAGAATCTTTGTATCTATGTTTATCAGGGATATTGGCCTGTAACTTCCTTTTTGTGGCATATTTGTCTGGTTTTGGTATTAGGGTACTGCTTGCCTTGTAAAATATGTTTGGAATTCTTCCCTCCTCTTCAATTTTTTGGAAGAGTTTCAGAAGGACTGGTATTAATTCTTCTTTAAATGTTTGGTAGAATTCACCAGTGAAGCAATCTGGTCCTGGACTTTTGTTTGCTGAGAGATTTTTGATTACTGATTCAATCACCTTACTAGTAATAGGTCTGTTTAGACTTTCAGTATTTCTTCATGATTCAGTCTTTTTAGATTTTATGTTCTAGGAATTTATCCATTTCTTCTAAGTTGTCTAATTTGTTGGCATAGTATTGTTCAGAGAAGTCTCTTATGATTTTTTGTATTTGTGTATCAGTTGTAATGTCTCTTCTTTCATTTCTACTTTTATTTATTTGAGTGCTGCCTTTTTTTCTTGGTAAGTCTAGCTAAAGCTTTGTCTATTTTATCTTTTCCAAAAAAATACCAGCTCTTAGTTTCACTGATATTTTCCATTGTCTGTTTAGTCTCTATTGCACTTATTTCCATTCTGACCTTTGTTACTTACTTCCTTCTATTAACTTTGGGATTAGTTTGTTCTTCTTTTTCTAGTTACTTGATTTATAGTTTTAGGTTATTTATAAGAGTTCTTTCTTATTTCTTAACATATGCATTTATCACTATGAACATCCCTCTTAGAATTGCTTTGGCTGCTTCCCATAAATTTTAGTATGCTGTATTTCCATTTTCATTTGTCGATATTGAGACTTCTACTTTGACCCACTGGTTGTTCAGTAGCATGTTGTTTAATCTTCACATATTTGTGGATTTTTTGGTTTTCTTCTTGTAATTGATTTCTAGTTTCATATCACTGTGGTCAGAAAAGATGCTTGACAGGACTTGAATCATTTTAAAGATTGAAGTAAATCCGTGGCTCTTAACTATAACTAGTAAATTCAGTCTATGTATATTGATTTTATTACTGCTATGTCTGTACTCATATCTACCTCCTTAAGTTTGGCTCTTTCATTGTCTTATTTTTCTATTCTTTTTTTCTTAATGCATTTTAGTTAAGGATTTTTTTGTTATTGATTTGCTTTTTTTCATTTGATGTTTTATTTTTCCTGGTGTTTTATTAATTCGTGAAGTGTCTTAACAACAGTAGGACTTTAGAATGCTTTACATCCAGTCCACTCACTCTGAAGCACATACATTGTTTTCAGTATTCTGTATTTGCCCTCTTATCTTAACCTAAGATATTAGACATTAACTTAAGTGATGTTATTACTTTCTGCAGAGAACATTTGTTTAGATTCACATACATAGTCCCCTCCTTTAATCTCCAACTGCCCTTCTGGGATCATTTTTATTTTCCTGACATGTGGTCTTTAGAAATTCTGTTACTAATATACTCTTTCAGATTCTCTTCCTATGAACAAGTCTTTATTTTTATCTTGTTTTGGAAGGATGGTTTTGTGAGGAACACAAAGATAGACTAGTAGTTATTTTTCTTGTCTCCATGATTTTGAAAATATTATTGGGCTGTTATCTAGCTTCCATTGTCACTATTGAGAAATGTGCTGTTAATAAAATTGTCATTGTTCAAAGTGATCTATGCTTTCGCTAGTTGATTTTAAGATTGACTTTTGGCAACAAGGTCAGACAGAAGAGTACGACCCCATCCACATGAAAGTCAAATACAGGTAAAATTAATCTATAGTAATTGAGGTCAAAATAATAGTAATTTTTTGAGGGAGAGGGTAGTTTGAAATTATGGTGATGTGCTATATTTTGACCAGGGTGCTATAACATTTATTGAGCTGTTTCTTCAGAGTTGTATACTTCCCTGCATGTGCCTTATACTTTAATTAAACAGTTCAATATTATTCACTCATTCGTTATCTCTGCCTGGGAGACCACCCCTCCTTCCATTTAGAAGACTCAATTCAATGTTTAACTTATGTGTTAAGTTATTAAACAATGTTTAACAATGTTTAATGTGTTATTAAACAATGTTTAACTTAACTTATATTTTAAAATATATTTTGTTTGTTTATTTTTCTTATTATATCTGCTTTTCTTTTGCAACTACTATTTATAAGTTTCATATCTGTTTCCTTATAATTTCTGTAAAATCTTGTTTCTGTTTTGATATATTGTTCCTGTACACTTTTGAGCATTCAATTCTCTGTAATGACCCTAATCTTTTGAGTTAATCTTTTGAAATTCTTAACTCAGAAAATCAGGCATTTACTGTCATAAATTCTTTGTTTTTTAATTGTAGCTCCTTATTTATATTTGGTAAAGTTTTCTGACAAAGGGAAACTAGTCAGACACAATTTAGCTTTGCATCTGCCACAGGTAAAGCAGAGACATTGGCATCTGAAGTCCCTCAAAGGACCGGGTCAGCACCCAAGTTCCAAGCACACCAGGTGAAAGCACCAGCTATCTCTCAGGAAAAAGGAAAACATTTTTGGACAATCAGGTAATCAAGGAATAACCCCTCTACGTTCCCTCTGTGAAGGCAAACATGAACACTAACCCACTAACAAGGGAGCCAGAACGGGACATGCAGGAGTGTGGAAACAGGGGTGGAGGGAGAGAAGGACCTGACAATATACACGTTCAGTTGAGATGAGTGACACTGATGTGAATGAGACTTTTTGTTGTTATAAATATTCAGTACGTTTTCTGACACGAAAATAGTGCAGTATGAGCACTGAACTTAGAATCTTAAGGTGTGTGAGCCGTTCCTGGGTCTGGAGGAGAACGTGGGGCCTGGGGGTGAAGGCATGAGCAGACTCCTTCTCATGGAGGGTAGGGAAGACGGAGAAGATGTAGCATCTGGGGAGGGAGCAGTTAATAACTTAGTTTCAGGTGAGAACCCAGGGAAGTTGTCAAATACCCAAGGTAGCACTGGGAGTGGCTCTGGGAATCACAGACAGAGTGGAAACGCACTCTATCGGCTCCCCCTACTCCACAAGCAGGGCTTACAAATGTGTCGGGGGTCAGGGGCACACAGTCATGAAGGGGAAACCCAGCCTCCAGGGCTCCTGTGATTGTAAGCTGCTCTGAACTTGGCAAACTCTGCCTCTTGCTCCATCACGTCTGGTCCTGGGAGAAGGAAAGTGATGTGAGCATGTCTGAAAGTGCAGCCAACGAAAACTGCCTAAACCCTCTGTGTCTGAGGAAGGTTCCAACTCATTTCCTTTGAGAAAACAAACTGCAGAGTGGAGCCCATTTTCTTCTCCAGTCCAGAGATACGGTAGATCCTAGTCTTCCAAAGACTAAAGCTTTGTGGTCACTCCTTGTACTCAACGTGGATTACATACAGTCCACAAGAAAAAGGTAAGTGAGAGAGAATGGAAAAAATACAAAGATGTAGGACGTTGTGAGACAGCGTAGGCTACAGTGACAACATTTATTATAAATACAGAGTAACTAAGCAGTGTGGTTCTGGTATTGATATTGCAATCAGAATACAACCAAGGTCTCAGCAATAAACCCAAGACCAGGAAACGTGTGCCGTGATCGCAGTGACCGAGGACACGGGTTAGAGCAGCCGGTTGCCCAGGAAAATGAACCTGGGACCCAGCGTTTCACGTGTTTTACAAAAGTAAGCCTCATATGCTTTGGAGACCCGAAGTGAAAAACAAAGCTTAAAAATATTTAGGAAAAGAAACACAAGGAAACATTTTATGAGCTCAGGATAAGAAAGGATGTCTTGAACCAGATCCTAAAACCACAACCTCTACCAGAAAGAAGTGGACACACTTGGCTACACAGAGATTAACTTCCATTTATCAAAAGGTAGCGTAAATATAACGAAACGCACGCTGTAAATTGTGAGAAGAGATTTGAGACCCAAATTCAGCAAAATATTAATCCCAAGTGTGTATGGAGATTCCCAAGTGATCAGGAAGGGAAAGACAAACAGCTTTACAGGTAAAGGGGTGAAAGTGGACGCACGTCCCGGAAGGGGAGAAAGCAAAGTTACCGCAAGAGGAGAGGCAAACAGACCTCCTCAGCCAACCCGGGAGCAGCCACCAGATACCCCTGTGCTTGGGCAAGTAAACCCAGAGCATGGAGCCCTGGGAGGCCATGGCCACCTGCAATGCCTCCTGCTGCTGGGACGGCGACCTGGGACAGCCGCCTGGGAAAATAAGGTGTCGTTGTTTTGAAAATCAGACACTGGCATCATTTGTGCCCAGAAATCCTAGCTCTGGGTCTGTAGCCAAGAGATATTTATAAGCATGTTCACGGCAGCCTGGTTTCAGTTGACAGCAGACTAGAGTAAACCAAGAAACAAAAGCCAAGTGTCTAGTGATGACTGATAATCAGTAAATAAACTGCAGTGTATTCACACAATTAACTATAATACAGAAAAAAACAAACAAGCGAAAAAGAACCAGGGACCTACATAACATCTGTGGATCTCAAAAACATAATAGCAGGTAAAAATGTAAATCCCAGAAGGCTATGACAGAATAACATTTTATAAGCCTCAAAATGAAATGGTATATTTTAGGGATCTATACACACGGATAAACTTTTTTTTTTTTACCATGCCAGTGACAAACTCGAGATTCAGGATGCTGTTTATTTGGGGAAGGCCAGAAAATGGGATATGGGAGTGACACACAGGCGGCCGTATAAGCTGGGGACGATGTTCCTAGTACCGATTTGAGTCTTGAGTTCAGGGACGTTTGTTTTATTTTTCTGCTTCATAACTCACGTAGACCCTAAACGCAATTTTTAAATATCAAGAACTATATTAAAGGGTTAAAAATGGAAAAGAATGGTATTTTAAGAATGGACTGTGCAAACACGAATCACTTCCTCTGGCTCCGCCTGCCGGTCAGGTAGGTGGTGGTCGGAAGGTGCGAGCGGATATGATTTCCAAGGAAACATTTTTTCAAGCTGCTTACAGGAGTCTAATCCGTATCCACTAACGGCTCAGTGGTTGAGAAGACCACACCCTGGACGCTGGCTCTTGTCAGGCCCACCCAGCCGGGGTCTGGGTCAGGCCAGCCCTCCCTGGGGGAGGGGCAGCCGTCCAAACCCAGGTCACCTGCAGCCCTCTCTTTCTGCTCAGCTCTGGTTTTCTTGGGAAGGTGAAGATTTGGAGGGTGACGGAAACTCACTGCAAATACCCAGCATCACGCTTCCTAGGTGATTCCATTAACCTGGAATGAACCCCTTTCCTGTGAGTCTGGAGGAAGCTTCCTGAGGACAAACCCCGGCAGTTCCCACCGTCAGGTTCCGAGGAAAACTGGAGCCACGACTCCACATTCTACCTCAAAATGACGTACTCAGGCCTGTTCGCGAGATATTGTGAATTAGGAGCCGAAAGCACCCTACGGTGAAAGACCAGGTGTCCACGTGGGAATTACGCGCACGTAAGCACATCCTACACCCATGTTTGAACCTCCCTCTGAAACGGGCAGCGGGGGCTTTTCTAAATCTGCCAGGGGAGCTTCTGGTTAAATCAAAGGTGAGCACGAGCGAGCTTACTGTGTTGCTGGAGTTTCCGTTCAGATGCAAACCGCTGTCAAAGAGGGGTGAGGAGGTCCCGCTGCCGGGCTCGCTAGACGGTCCTGGGGACCCTGCAAATCAAACAGAGACTCACTGCAGATGGAGCCACCAGAGGAGTCGCAGCGTGTTACCTGAAGGTCCACCTACGGGGGTCGCCTGGGGGGTCCCCAGACAAGCCCCCGGGGGAAGCAGCTGCTGGTACGGGCTGTGCAGCCAGCGCTGGCCCCTCGCCGCCCACCCACCATGTGGACGCCCCCATCTGCACCCCACAAAACGCCTGGCAGAAGGAGGGCAGGACCAGCTTCTCGCCAGGGCCGCACCAGGTCCAGGTGCAGAGAGACGCGGCCTCTCCAAGCCGGTCCCCTGGCCTCGGGGGCTCCATGAACCTGCCCTCCCCACCACTAGGATAACGATGCTAACTTCCCACACTTATTCTTGACTTTCCGATGTTAATGTTTGCATTATTTATTTGTTTGACATTTTCGGATTATCTCTGCACTGCAAGTTGCTTTAGTGAAAAATAGAAGGACCAATCAGGTAAGTTTGAGGAAAGTGATATTTATGAAAAGAGGAAGCAGCTCTGGACTGGGGAGGGAGCAGGGAGCCGCCGTTGGGCCTGGAACATGGATGAACAGAGGGTCCAAGTCGAGTGTCTGTCTCGGGCAGGTCAGGGCCCTTCCCGAGCACAGTCCTCTTTTCAGGAAGTACAGGGATGGAAAG
The DNA here is from genome assembly GCF_003676395.1 of Aethalodelphis obliquidens. NCBI lineage: Eukaryota > Metazoa > Chordata > Mammalia > Artiodactyla > Delphinidae > Aethalodelphis > Aethalodelphis obliquidens. The sequence continues at coordinate 42,709,587 of NW_020837956.1, forward strand.
GGATCTCCGTCCTGTCGCTCCAGCACCAGGCGGGTCCTGTCCCCACCCTTCCGCCACCGCTTAGCCCCCGCCCCGCCCTCCACTGCGGCCCTGGACATGCCAGGTGAGGTGGGGCGGCACCAGCTGCCCCCAGGCCTCGCCCGAAAGACCAGCGCTCCAGGTGGACAGCAGGAGGGGCAGCGGGCCCTCAGCGCACATCGGCCCTGACCACGTGCCCAGGACCCCTCGCGGGACCCCAGACAGGGCCAGCGCTGCAGGCAGAAGGAGGTCCGCGTCCCCTCCCCGAGTAGGGAGCCCTCCTCCTGACCACGACGCACCAGCAAGACCGACTCGGCGGCCCCGGGGCCCAGGTGCCGCCATGGGCAGGTTCACCCGCCGCCCTCCTGACTCAGCCGGCAATTTCAGGGAGAAGCCAGTGACCCCGCACCTCCCGTTACCAAAATGGGCGACGGGAAGGACCCCGATGGGCTGTGCAGGGTCAGGGGTGCCCCGGCCGCAGCGGGTGCCAGCCTGATACACGGGTCCGTCATTTTCTTTTAGCTTGAAAATTTTCAAAGCCAGCGTTAGCCTTCAAAAGCCAACTACTCGGGGGATAAATCCCATTAGGCAGAGGCTCCAAACTGGCAGGTGAAGCTCCGTCTGACCTGCAAATCGGTTTTGTCCGATCAAAGCCAAGGCACTGCATTAAAAATCCAGACTTCCCTTTCTTGGAAGACGACAAAAACCTTTACTGGGGTAAAGCTCCCAAATGACAGTAAACGGCTGGAGGGGTTTCCCAGCAGGCGCCCCAGCCCTCCCCGTCCTGTCCTGCCCAATCCTCTCCGTCAGGTCTGAGGGTCTGCAGCACGCGTGTCACCAGCATCCGTGTCGCTGAGGACACGAAAGCCTCGTGACGTTGTTGTATTTACTACTTCGACACACAAGCTTCAGGTGTGCTTGTTACTTATTATTATCACCAGTTCACAGATGAGGAAAGTTAGTGGGACATCGTGCAAGTTACTTCAGTGATCTCAGTTTTCTCCTTGAAAAGCCGTGAATGCGTTTATGGGCTCGCCTTCAAAGCAGCCGGCACAGTTCGGGTCCAGCAGATGCCCCGGCGACCCAATTTCCCTTTAAACACCACACAGGACAGCCAGAGCTTTAAACCTCTCAACAAAATCAGATAAACCCATGGGTCTCCATACTGATGCTTCCAGGCCACCTCCATGTCGGCGACCAGCTTCAAGAGGGAGGCTGCGCTCCTTCACGTCCTCACGACCCCGCCCGAATGTTTTCTGGCCGGAATATGAGCGTGGGCAGCTTTTCCGTCCACCTGCTCTGGGGTGCTGTGACACACGTGGCGCCCTGACTGTGCAAATTCCCTGTTGTGAGAAGCGGAAGCACCTGGGAAATACAGTAAAGGAGACCCTTACTGACCCCTGAGTAAACTCCAGGGCCTGTTACGGGTCACCTGGGTGCTTGAGGACGGGAAAGAAACACTGAGGCGGGCCCGGCAGCAGGACAAGTGGTAACAAGTAGGCAATGCTTCCTGCTTCCACACTCCTAAGGAAAGAAGCACGTGAAGCTGACGTGGAATCCGACGGATGCACTTCTGTGCACCCACCCCCACCCCTGTGTCCACAGCGTCTGTAGAACACTCCACACCGCACCCCTGCAGGCATGGGGATGGACTGAACAGCTCCAAGAAGGCTTGAGAACATGACAACGACTTAACTCTGCTTGAACGGTAGTTCTCACTGCATCTGACCACCCAGCTCCCTTCCCGTTTTCCTAACCCTCCAAACGTTCTGCGACCAGCTCCCCACGTACAGAACTGCTTCTGGACCCAGAGTCTGTTCTGCCAGCACCTCTACCTACTTCTTACTACATCTTCTATCTGCAGCTCCTTCCTGATGGCACATGTGTTATTCCCATAACTAGCTCATCAGTAACTTGGGAGCGAAATCAAAATATTTCTAATTTCCTTCATTCTCCAGATGCTCTCACTGGAGGGACTAACTCTGCCGAATCAACCCCGAGGGGCGGCTGAGTAAGCGAGCGAGTGAGTGGATTGTAACCTGACAGTCATTCATGCGCTCTAGGTTTCTGTCAACTTACTGCTGGTGAATGAGCATCTTTTCATCTATATCCCACAAGAGAAATCTGAACATTGTAATATTTGTTTCTGCTTATCACTACTTAAACCCGTTATTTTTAAAAAATCAGTGTCAATAATTATTAATAATAAAAATAGTTAGTGTCAAAAAACAAATACTGGGGGCTTCCCTGGTGGCGCAGTGGTTGAGAGTCCGCCTGCCGATGCAGGGGACACGGGTTCGTGCCCCGGTCCGGGAAGATCCCACATGCCGCGGAGCGGCTGGGCCCGTGAGCCATGGCCGTTGAGCCTGCGCGTCCGGAGCCTGTGCTCCACAACGGGAGAGGCCACAGCAGTGAGAGGCCCGCGTACTGCAAAAAAAAAAAAAATAAAAACAACCAACTACTGGAAAAGAATATAACACAAATAGTTTCAATGAGTATTTACAAAAACACCTAACCTAAAAAAATGAGCTGTGATCTATGGCAGCTACACTGACCTCGTGCAGGGCTGGTGGGGTGTGAGATGGAGGTGTGGAGGCAGCGTGGCAGGTCCTCAACAATCCGACCCAGACTTGCCGTATGACACAGCACCTCCACTCGCAGGTGTGTGGCCGGGAGAACTGAAAGCACGTTCACGTAGACCTGTACGTGAACGCGCACGCCGGCATTGGCACAACGGTCCCCAGGTGGAAACAAGCCACCTGCCCGTCGGCTGACGAAGAGAGAAACAAAACATGGTCTCTCCAAATAATGGAAATTATTCAGTTAAAAAAAGGAACGAAACACCTGCACACGGGGTACCATGTGGATGAATCTGGAAAACATGCCGAGTGAAGAAAGCTCACACGAAAGGCCACACGCTGCACGGCCCCAGTTACGTGAAGCGATCAGAACAGGCAAATCCACGGGGACAGAAAGTGGATTCGTGGTGTCCAGGGGCTGGGGGAGGGACGATTGGTACAAAGTTCCTTTCTGGGGTGATGGAAATATTCTGGAATGGGACAGTGGTGACGGCTGCACGGCACAGTGACAAATTAAGAACTGCCGAAGCACGCACCTTAAAGTGGTGAATTTTATGTTATGTGACTTCTATTTCATAAAAAGTCTGAGTCTGAATTTATGCAAAATAATCAAAGTCGGCACTGACTGTCTCCAGAGGAGACCCCTCCCGCCTCCTGTGCCCTCCCGGACACACCATCAGGTGAGGTGCCCGCAGGAGAGATGTCCAGGCAGAGCCGTGCACACGCCCCCCGTGGCTACGCGATGCTGTAAACTCACACGCGCCACACACCTGGGCCCCAGGCGAACGCTTGGGATTGGCTGTCCGTGGGCCTTTTACCTTCTTCTGGAAGAATAAACTCTTGTGCTGTGTATAGCATTTATTTCTCTTTGAACGTGTGGCCTGATTTCTCACGTTGGTCTTTTCAGAAGGCAGGATGTGTGATGAATCCTACTGATATATTTTCATACCCATGGGGGGATCGTCAGTTTTTCTTAGATCAGTGAGCAGCATGGTTTCCAGGTTGAGGTCTGATGGGGACAAAAATCGAGCTGCTGAAACCGATTTGCTCGGTTACTCAGGAAGATGGACGGGAGCAGGGCCAGAAGTTCAATGGCCCTTTTCGTGACCGCGGATTCGAAGGTGAGATCGGGTCTCAGCAGCTGCCGTGGCCCCAGAGAGCTGGGCCAGGCCCAGGGGCGGCAGCGGAGGCTCCGACAACAGGGGAACGATGGAAAAGAGAGAGAAGATTCCGGCCATAAGGTCAGCCCAGGAGAGAGAAGCTGTCCCTTCATGTGACAGAAAAAGCCGGAGAAAGAAGGGAAAAGAGAAGAGAGGGGCTGCCGCGGGGGGAGGGCCCCGCTTCCCCGTGAGCAGGGACAGCGTGCTGAGCCACAGCGGAGCTGCAGCCCCTGGGCGCGACCTCAGCCCAGAGCCCCTCTGGTTCCAGGGTCAGCACCCAACAGAGGCCCTGCCGCTACGTCAAGGGAGGACGGTAACTTCATAAATTCTGCAAAGCCATCCTCCCGAACAGAGTCAGTCACAACACCTGTTCTGATCCACTTCCCGGCTGGATCACATCAGGTCTAATAGAGAATTACAAGCTCTGCAGGAAAACATGGGCGACGCTGACACATCACGGTGCAGATTTACTGTTCTTTCCTCTTTTACATTAAATACTTCTCATGTCAACACAGACATCTTAAATACAAACTTTGTTCCTATATGTGTGCATGTGCGTGTGTAGGTAAATACAGTCACAGTGAGGCGACCTGAGGAAGGCAACTTAGTTAATTCATTGACGAAGCGCCGTCTGGGGACGCCCTCTTTTAAAAGTCTGTGGACGGATTAAAGGGTAGGACGTCTTAGGAACATGCAACGCTGAGGCGCTCTCTGCGTCTTTCCTCTCTCGGAATATGAGCTCAGGAAACGATCTACGCTCCTGCCAGTGCCGTATCGTTTGCATAAATAACGTGCTGCGTGGCACCCTTGAAATTGTCCCCTCCCCCTTACCTAATGGGAGCTTCAGAAATGATGGTGCTTCCCTGAGATACTCGACAGTGACGGTAACTTCATCGCCGGCATTTCTCAAAAGATGCACCTGTCAATGTGACAATAGACAGTTACTCTACCATCACAAAGTGACCAGAACAGAAATAGAAATAAATCCCTACACGTCTCGCCTGTCTCCCGAGAATTCAGTGTTCACGATTACCTCTGAAACTCTGGAAGTCCTGCGAGCTTTACCTGCCGTAACAAAAGGATGGCTGCATGTCCCCAGGTACAGGACTCTGGCGCCTCAGCTACACACATGTTCACACGTCAGCAGAGGTTTGAGGCCAGGCTCCCTGCACACACTACCCACGCCATCCCGGAAACTCAAGTCATGTGAGAAACCCGCGTGGTGCGCAAACTGACAAATTTCAGACGCTGGCAACACACGCCAGCTGGTTAGCTGTGACGCTGCAAACCGCAAATATGAGCTTCGGAGTTTAAACGACATTTTAATTTTGGAGAAACCAACGGGCAGCACTTCGCCCTTCTCAGCTGCAGCGTCACCATCCCCACGGTTCAGGCCCTTCCCCTGTAACCCAAACAGCTCATTCCTTTAGCTCTAGGGTCAGCTTTTAACGCTCAACGTTTGCCTCGTTTAAGCAAACGTGATTCAGACACATTAGCCAAAGCCCGGAGTAAGAAGCTGTACGTGTTCGCGCCCCCAGCGCCCCATCGGGAACGCGTGCGATGCTGCCACGCGGCCCCGGCCCTCCTCTGAACACGCCCCTGCTGACGACCTGCTTCTGCCTGGAGACCCACAGAAAGGCCTTTCCCGTCACCCCGGGGACGTTCTCCGTGTCCCCGAGCCTGAGCTCCTCCCCTTTGCCTCGGCCTGTGAAACCCGCCAAACGCCCCAGCCCGGGCCAGCCAACGTGAAGCGGCCCCCCGCTCATCTCGCATCCGTCTGTCCTCCTCTCCCTGAGGCCCTGCGTCCACAGCCTCCTGCGCCACGGGCGCCGGCGTGTCTCTTCCACGTATCAAATCTCGTGACCCTGAGGCCTTTTCTCCATTTCACTCCTCACCAGGCGGGTGCCCTGGGAGCCCTGAGGCGAGCCTACCCTGATGCCCCTTCCCGAAGCCCCCTCGTCTCCTGCTGGGTGGGTGCAGGTGCAGACACGGGATGAAACGCCCCAGCGTCTGTCTTCCCTAAGTCAGGGCTGCCGCCCACGGCAGCGAGAAGGGGAGGGCTCAAAGCCTCCCACCAAACCCAGCAACGCGGCCATGAGACAGACGCTCTGCTCGGACGACTCGACAGCTGGGGCTCAGCTGGGACCACCCTCCGGCCGGCCCGAGGCCCCGGAGACAATGACCATCGCCTCAGCTCCTCCAGGCCGTCAAGGGCAACGGGGCCCACGCACCTCCCCCTCCGAGGGCGACCCAGGGCGAGTCTCACAAAACCGTGGTGTCATTGCGCCCTCGCCTCCTGCATCGACGGGACCCCGAGCTGCAGCGCCGTCCTCTCCAGATGTGGCTGCTGCGGGGTGTGGCTCACATCTGAGTGGGGGACGGCCGCCGCCGCCCAAGAGCCTGCCGCGTCCTGGGGCTCATGGAGCTTTAAATTTAAGACCAGGGTGTCACGTGGACAGCACGCGCCTGAGATGCGTGCCCCTGTCTGGGGTCAAGTTCTCCCGCTGCTTCTGTTATGTGGGTCTGCCCACGTGTGCACACGCACACGCACACGCACACACCCACCCCTACCTCAATAAGTGAGCATACATTTAACAATTTTACAAGTCTTCCTGGAGATAAAATGGAGTTTAAAGCACTAAAATCTGTCTAATCGAGACTAATTAGCCCCCAGAAGACTCGCTCACATGTTTACACGGCTCAGGCCTTCAGCGTTGTTCCCCAGGCCCTTGAAGAAACGTCACTTTGGACAAGTTAGTTTTATCCGGGAACAACAGTAAAGAGTGAGGCAGGTGCACCTTTGATGAAAGAGTGGGCTTAACTTCAACGTGTTATTAGTTTTCAAATCCCAAGTGTCTACCCTGCCTTGATGCTTCCAGACTTTGAGATGCTAGGACAAGGCAAAGGTTTTACTGCATCGCCAGTTTCTTTTTTTCAATTTAGTTCAAAGTATGTATGTGTTGTCTGAGAAAATATTTTGACCACTGACCATTAATGCCTCCGAATTCAACGACTGATCTCAAAGCTATGTCTGCCCCTCAGACCACAACCTTCGGACTGACGGGTGTCGGGAGGGACCTGACTCCACGCTCGGCTCTGGATGGCGGGGCCCCTGCTCTGCCTCAGAGCGACACGGACTTGCCTGTGCATCTATTTAAGACCAGCAATTCCGGCACCTTCCCGCCTGCGTCCCTGTCACCAGGCACGTCTGCTCTGCTCTGACAACGTAGGTGCAGGTTCCAATTTCCCACCTCTGACTCACCTGCTGGGCCGCCAAGTTTACCGGTGAGTCAGACATATTTCTTTTTTAGGAAGGATTCAGCTCTCGTATGAATCTTCCCCCAAGCTTTTAAAATGCCGCTCGAGCCATTTAAACTGCTGGGTGTCTCAGGTAAACTACCTGAGCTGCCACAACAAAAAGCCACAGGCTGGGGCTTGGACGACAGACACTCTCCGCCACAGTTCTGAGGCAGAGCCCGCGGTGCCGGCCAGGCCAGGGCTCTGGTGAGGGCCTTCATCCTAGCTGCAGACGGCCACCTTCTTGCTGTGTCCTCACAGGCACAGAGTGCACTCTGGCGCCTCCACCCCCTTACACGGACGCTAATCCTACTGGACGGGGCCCCACCCTCATGACCTCATCTCCCTGGATTCTCCTCCGAAAGGCTACTCTTCCTGACGTCATCACCCAGGGGTTACTGCTCCAACCTGTGAATCTGGGGCACAGACACTTGGTCCAGGACAGGGGCTGGCAGCCTTGCGGCCTCAGAGCAGTTTCTCCAGGGAGTCTCTGAAGTTGTCTCACCCGGGACGCCTTCCAGGGAGTGAAGAAATCATCCCATATGGTTATGTCTGAGGAGCCAGCACAGCTTTAAAATGTCATAACTGAAATATGATGACTGGATATTTTAGAACAGGAAATAACAAACAGATACACGATGAAAGCATGGGTGTCTTTCACATGCCAGAGCCCTGGATGGACACCTCAGACACGCGGCTACTGGTGTATCTTGCGTGTCCTTCCGGAAATCGTCTACCCATTTGCAAGAATGCCTTCTCTCTTGAGGGCGTTTTGTGTGCCTTTTGGCCCCGTGCCCACATGTGTAGGTACGTGACCATGTGGGAACAAAGAGGCACACGCAGGAAAGCACACTACACCACGTGTGCTGTCTGTCCTCTTCTTTGGCCCTGTTTTCACGTCAGTGGAACCATGTCCACTAGACAAATCACTCTCTTTGCCTAAAATCGAATCTGCAGTTCACCCCACGTCAGCACATAGACCTGTCCTGCTCCTTCACATACAAATACATAGGCTCACACACACAAACACATAGGCTTACACACACACACACTCACACACACACACACACTTGCACCTGCTGGCCTGCCAGCCCCTTGGCCGTCACCTGCAGGGTTGGGTCCCCCCTCCGACCCTCCCTCATTAACACCGCCACTGTCGACGTCTGCCAATATCCCCCCATCCTCTATAAAATGATGTGCGGAACGGTGACAGCACTGTGAGAGCAAAGCTTCCAGACGCCGGGTCTGCGCTGATGCCTGGACACCCAACACCTGCCCTGGTCCACCAGTCAGAACAGGAGGCTGATGTCTGCCAGGTGATCGGTGCCCTTCGTCCTGGACCCACCTCACATCAGTCCCTAACACACCCTGTGGTTCTCTTTCCCTTCCCTGAATAGAGGGTTGAACAGACATATTCCCTAACTGGTAGAATCTCCAGGCTACTTTCCTGACTCAGGCCTAGCAGGCGAGAAGGGTCAAGTGGGAGCCCCCAGAACTGCTTCTCTGGGGTCAAACAGGAAACCACAGCCGTGCCACACGGAAGACCTGGAAGATGCGGTCTCCTCCACCCCCCCAGCCAACTTAGGTACTGGGCCCCGCAGAAAGCACATGAATTGTCAGTAACAGCCGTCCTTTACTGTAAGTATAAACACACATAACTACAACGACAACCGTGGCTCCAGGTGCGTTCTCCTTCCCAGAACAAATAGAACACGTTCGTGGTACCTGGGCTACAACTACAGACACAGCCAACACTTCCCTTCCCTGGCGGTTCTGGCTGCCAGCAAACGCCAGCAGAGGCAGCGGCAATAGTGGACCCTGGCTCTCCTGCATCCGGGCCAGGCCGGTCGTCTGTCTTTCTGTCACCCCGCCCCCAGCATCTCACCAGCCCTCGCGGCCCCCGGCTGGTCAGCTGCGTCGTGCCGCTGTGTGTATTCAGCTTGTGGGGACATGAGGCAACACCCTAGAGAGTCTGTGAAGACGCGGGAGTGTCAGAGCGGGAAGTGGCCCCAGACACAGACAGGGGGCTGGGACTGGCACCTGTGACATGAGAACGAGTTGCCGCAGGAGCGCCCCTGCCGCCAAGACGGCAAGGCCTGCCGGTGGTTGGCTTGGATCCTGATGGGGGCGTGGCCCACAGCTAGACACGCTGCCCTTCCCACGCACCTCACGGTCGTCGTGCTACCGACGCGGTGACGGCTCTGCACTATAACCACGCTGCCCCGGGCAGGCGCCCTGCCACCCGGGCCCGCCGCCCAAAGACCTCAGGTGCCGGAAGTGTCCGTGGCAGATGGGATCCTGGGCGGTGTCTGGGGGAGGCTAGCGGGATAATCACACGCACAGCTTTGTGTCTGCTCTCCTCATGGAAAAGCTCCTACCTGGTTACTGGGCTCAGGGGGGTCTGGATGCTCGACCGTGGTCAACGCTACAACACAGAGTCCCGTCCGTCAGAGTTTGAGTGTCCTCTGTCTCCCAAGGCCATAGGGGCTGGACACGTGCATCTCTGCTACCAAGGGCAGCCGTTTATACAAGGCCGGCCTGGCCTGGGCCCCAGGGGAGGAAGTGGGCACGTGAACAGGAGCCAGACTCCCCCGCCCCCGGTGCTCCTGCACCAACGAAGCCCCACAAGGCACACCGGAGACGCTACTGGGAGTTTAGATCCCCATTCCAATGGCTCTGAACCCTGCTAATTTCGAGGCCCGGGAATTAGGGAGCAGTGATGCTGAACCAAAGCTACGCCCGCTGAAACCTCTGCGGGTGTCAGGTGATTCTCATGCACATCGGGGTTGAGAAGCACGTCTCTGAACAATTTTCCAACTCATGCATGAGAAAATACTGTTGGTCGGTTATCTGTCTCTCTATTTCTCTATCCATCCACCCAACCACCCATGTTCTATCAGCTACCTGTCTGTCTATCTGTCTACCTGTCTATCTACCTACCTTCTATCCATCCATCTTCCCTCTACCTAACCTACTTATTCCAGCCTGTTTCTTTCCATAGCACTTATGTTCCTTCCAACAAGATGGAACGCTGCCTTAACCTCCTGTGTTCGGGACAGTTTCTCACATGAGCAGAGACTGAGAGAAGGTGACCATCACCCAAGGAGGGCAGACGTGAGGAGGTGGGGGGGCCGGGAGTAAGCCGGCTGCCGCGGGGAAGAGGAAGTCCGGACAGCCCAGGGCCCGAGAGCGGAGGCTCGTCCTTGAGGGCAGAGGCCTTGCTGACGCCTGACGGATGCTTCGGTATCCAGGGGAAGGAGGGTCCACACGTACTTGCCAAATGACCTGGAGAAACAGGCGACCGGCCTCAGCTCCCTCAGGACACCTTCTATCAAACGCAGCTGCGAGCTGCTGAGTGACGGCCCACGAGATGCCGTGAGCTGGGGGTCTGGGGGTGTGACGGCCTGGCTGCTGCTTGGAACAGTGACCTGGAAGGTTCCATTTCTACCATTTATTAAACACAAGTGAAGACTTTATTTCTAAGGGTTCTCGAGTTCAAAATCACCAGAACTCAGAATCTGTCCTGAGATCTTAGTGATGACCGAGCTGCTGTGCGTGAATAAAATGTGTATAAAAAGGACTCATTTCCACTTGAAAAGGGGGCCTCGTAAAACAGTCTGTGAAGTTTTATCAGTTAGGGCAGTTTTTAATCAATGGTTTTCATGGGACTTAAAACCCTGGCCTGCCATTCTGGACTAGAAGTTAATTTAACATTTGAGATATTTTTAAAAAATTCTGAGCACGTTGCATAAAAATGAAGTTCTGTAATGTTTCTCGTTCTGAGACCCTTCAGGACGGAGCGCTGACCCCGCTCTGACTCTCACTGGACATCGGTCTGGCTTCTGCTGCGGGGACTCTGCTGCCAGGTCTCCTGCCATACGCGTGGGCCTGGGGGTCCCACAGGGGGACCAGCTGCGCCCGCGCCACCTCCCGCCAGGCACCCCTAACCTCTGCACACAGGTGAGACTGAGTGATTTTCCAAACATCATTTTTCCTTCCTCTCTGAATAGTGAGATGTCTCAGAATTTGCCCAATAAAATTATGGAAAGTTTACTCTCTGCCACGTCGGCTACGATATTATATGTTGATGTGGATGAGGACACACGGTGTATTAAAAAGAGGGAAATAAACACATTTTTGTCGCCGAAAAGCAGTACAGCTTTTCCAAAGCAGGAGCCCATATACAGGATGAGGCTCATTTTTGTGGGTCTTCTGTGTGGAGCAGAACTGACTTTTCTTCTTTTAGGATTAAGTGAACCTAGAATCTACTCTGAAAAGTGAGTTTCACAGTGTGCAACTGTGATTTATGAGGTCTTTTACAAATTTAATATTTTTACGAAGTTCGTAAGTCTGAAGAGCTGAGATTGTATGTCATTAGCAGTGTTCCAATCATGGCTTTTGTGTCACAGAAGACTGTAGACTTGTAATTTGATAATTTGGTCCAAAAAGTATATTTGTATCAGTCAAGTATTGGAATAGCTCCATTTATAAGCTTTACACATCATTTACTTAATTTAAAAGTCTTTCTTCTCAGACGAATGCTTTTTACTTTCCCTGGGCCGGGATAAAGTTACCTAGGTGTACACTGTCTCTTTTTGAATTACTATGTATTTTCTCACCTTAAGAAAGCAAACTTTTGCAGAGATTGAAAAATAACCCAAATGTTAAGTTTAGGAAGTAAACAGATGAGAGCACATCATTCATTTGAACCTAAACCTAAAACTGCAAGTCCTTGAGACCAAGAAACACGTCATCCCACCTGCGAATCTTTCCTCCGTGCCTGGAGCAAGTTAAAGGAATTCTTCACCTAGTTAACGACCTACTAATATGCTGTGTTGGAGCCTGACCTGACCTTGGGCAAGGTTCGTGTCTGGAAAGGGGTGTTGGGGCGGAGCCTGTGACCCCCATGTCCACAGGCCAGCATCCCAGACACACACCAGAGGCGAGCGTCCCGAGACGTCCTCCAAGGCGACGAGCACACAAAGCCAGAGGGAGCCGGTGTGCGGACCCTCACAGGCTCCACTCCGGTCACCCGGGTGGGGTCCCACGCCCTGAATTTCAACCCTCCCATCTTGAAAATAGCAGCCACCAATCTACCTTTTATAGCATCGGAGAGGACCCATGACGTGTGGACTGTGAAGGGACGTGGCACAGAGGCCCCTCTGAAACACGACTTGCTAAACTTTCTAAGCTTTTCTGAAGCTCTGTGTCTATGAATACACTCCGTGAAATGGACTTTCAGAGAAAAAAATAATAAGAGGCTATCTAATAAAAAGAACAAAAAACATAAAATATCATACACTTACCACTTCTTCGTGGGTTGCATTTTCTACATTAATGCCATTAACCTGAAAAGATGACAAATTAAGAATTTTGAGGATAATAATTGATGAGTCTCAATTCAAAACTAACATGAACTAACATGCAACAGAGCCAAGGACTGAAGTTTAAAATACTAACCTGGAGGAGGGCGTCCCCTACGAATAACATCCCTGTCTGGTGGGCTGCAGGGTCGCAAAAGGGGCAACAGTGTTAAGAGAGATTCAGAGACATCGTGCTCCTCCTGGCAGTGGTTTAGGGTCAGAGTTTGCAGCAACTGGCATTGTGTGTGTGCAGGTGTGAGTGTGTGCACACATGTGCGTGAGTGTGGGTATATGTGCGCACACGTGTGCATGCGTGTGGTATGTGCGTGCACACGTGTGTGTTTGTGGGTATGTGTGCGCACACGTGTGCGTGGATGTCTGTGCGTGCAGGAGTCTCTGTGGGTGAACATGTGCATATGTGTGCACACGCTCGCATGCGTGACGTGTGAGAATGTGAGCACGTGTGTGTCTGTGTGTGTGCACATGCACGTGTGTACACAGTGTGGGGAGCCGCCGACAGCACAGCCCCAGCGCCCCCCTCGCCCGGCTGGCGAAGCTAAACATTCAGCTACTTTTAAGCACGTTAAGAGAGTTACTTTGTAAACGCACAGCCTTGTTCAAGGAGAAGCACAATGTCACTTCCTCCTAATGAAGGATTTCATTACATGTGTGCAAAGTCTGATCCCCATTTTTCATTAAGTCGACACAGACAATAAAATAGGAATCCCAGAAGCCACTCAGCATTTTCCCCTTTCTCGGGAACACATTTACATAGACTGCTTTAATTAAAGAAAATGTGCCCAGAATATTAAAGGAAAAAGGAAAGAAAACCTTTGTACTGTAAAGTTTGAGTATAATCTCTACAGCATTATTCCACTTCACTTTTCTATTTTCATAGAGGCAGAGAGGTAACTCCTTTCAATAATAAGACTGAACGAATTCACACCAAACGTAAAGCATTTTGCACTGTAAACCCTGACAGCTGTTTTTTCTCTTTTGTTACGCACGTGCCCGACTTCAGCTCTGCTCCCCTCGACGAGTCTGCCAGCCACACACCAGGCAGAGCCAGGGCCCCGGCCCCTGCGCCGCAATGAGGCCCCTGTGCTTCAGAGACCTTGGTTGATTTCAGTAACTGACCATTTGGCCCCTTGTTTTTCCTCTTCCTGTGCTTTAAATTCCCACCTTCATGTTTAAATTCACCAATAAAGAGTGATCCCGGGAAACCCCAGACCCCGGCCTCGACCCCAGTGAAAGCAGGACCCCGGGCCTCGCGCTCTCTGCTGGCAGCCTCCATCTCGCCGTGTGACCCAGGGGCGCTGTGTGATTTCCAGGTCCTGTCAGCAACGAACCTTTATTTTTTCAGTCCCCTCATGGCTACTGCTGAAGGCATCGTACGACCGTAATAAGAGCCACAAGGGCTGGTCCCGCCACAGCACGGGTTAGAGACAGGCTGAGCCCTGCAGAAAACACATTTTCACAGGTTTTTTTGCCTTCCTCTAGATTTGTTTTAATTTATAAGTCTTTGGTTAAATATTGGAAATAATAAGTTATTAACACTGGAATTCTTTAAATTCCAGGTAAATATTTAATGTCAATTGTTAATATTAGTTCTAGTCATTAACTAGTATTAAATTTTATTGAAAATAAAGTACAGTCTTTATATTAATGAATTTAATGGTATGGTTTTAGGTAATAAAGTTCTCATTTACACTGAGCCTTTACCCAGAAAACCTCTGTCACCCACTAGGTGAGATCTACACTCCCTCTAGCTCCACAGGGGGGCCTTTCAGAATCTCCCCCATCTCTGCCTCTATCTCTGTCTCTGTCTGTCTCTCAGACTCTGCCTCTCTCTGCCTCTGTCTCTCTCTACCTCTGTCTCTGCCTCTGCCTGTCTCTCTGTCCTTTCTGTCTCTGTCTCTCTCTGCCTCTGTCTCTGCCTGTCTCTGTCTCTCTGCCTGTCACTCTTTCTCTGTCTCTGCCTCTGTCTCTGCCTCTCTATGTCTCTGTCTGTCTCTCACTGCTTCTATCTCTGTCTGTATCTCTGTCTCTCCCTGCCTATCTCTCTGTCTCTGTCTCTCTGTCTGTCTCTGTCTCTGCCTATGTCTCTGTCTCTCACTGCCTCTATCTCTGTCTCTCCCTGCCTGTCTCTTGTCTCTGTCTCTCTGTCTCTCTATGTCTCTCGTCTGTCTCTGTCGTTAAAGCAAAGTTAATTAAAAAGACTTCCCAGTTAAATCTTTGAAATGTTTTTCTCTTTGTAGGACACTTTTAGCCCTAAAGAAACAAATTAAAAAGTGGTAAAATGGATGATAAAATAAAACCATGGAAATTTGATTTTAATTAAAAATTTTAATTAATGCTCCTAAATAAACTCTTTGGTGAGATTAAGCTAGGTTTGGAGATTGCAGCTGAAAAATGGCTCTAGTTTATTTCTGTGGTAATCTTGCCATTACATCAGGATGTAAAATGGAAATATAGCGTAATGTATTTGAACCACATAAATATTCAAACGTGCAAACTAGCTACAATGAGATATTTTCTATTTCTCTTATACTTGCCTTTTCAAGTCAAATTAATCGCTATTACTATAGTGTTATGTGAGACTGTGTAAATTTAATCATTGTTTGCAATACAAATGTGTTATAACAGAAACTGTTCTTTTTGCAAATTAATTAGTCTTTGTAAAATTCAGACGCTTGTTAAATATTCATCACATAAACTTCTGGGTGGTATTAGAAAATGAGAACACTTCTTAAAAAGCCTTACGTGCACTGAACATCTGGATTAATAATGACTAAAACCCTCTTCATCATCCTTTACAAGCACTGAGTCCTTTACGCCCCAGAACCAGCCACGTGTGGACATCGTCACCATGGAGCGGTCAATGGGAAGAGGGACGGGGCTGACCCCACCCTGGGGAGACCTCCGAGGGGCCAGCCGCTTACTCTGCCTCAGAACCAGACTCAGGGGCGCAGGATTCACTTCCACATTCTGCCCTGGTTCAATCCCTCTCCAACCTTCCGTTGCCCCCCTGCACAGGGAGATTATCCTATTACCTCACTGCCAGTGAGGATTAAAGGTTGGTCCATGAAGTGCTAACAAGGTTTCTCTTCCCATCTTCCAAGGGGCCCTGGGAGGTTATGTGTTATTGATAATGGGGGGAGTTAAATTCTTTAAGTAACTCAAGATATTTCAGCCATTTCAAAGTATCTTGTAAATTAAAATTAAAAAGCACTTCCATCTTCCAGGATGGCCCTCAACTGTGGAAGCTGACACAGTGGACGGTATTAGGAGGATTCAAGGAGCAACGACAAAGTGGGTCCAGGACAGAAAGGACTTGTACGGAGAGCCTCTCACACACCTTCCGTAGCCATAGCAACTGGATTCTTCGCTGCCAACCTGCTTCCCTCTGATCTTAACATCAAGTGATCCTTCAACAGTAAGAACACGCTGGCAGCCCGGCAGCCAGATTCTCTGCTGCATTTCGCTCTCAGCAATCAGCTACCGAAGGTGACGGCTCTTCCCACGTGGAATTTCAATTAAACCTGCAGCATTTAACATGCATCCTTCCAAGATCCTGATATATCTGGTATGTCTTGTCCAGGTTCCAACATTCCTCATTCAGCTACAAAGTCAATTTTTATCGCCTGTTCCAAGTTCTATTATTTGGAATCTTGAAAAGCATATTTTCATTGATTCACTAACAACGAAGGAGAAGGAATGCGGAAATATTCTTCACTCAAGGAGCTGCACTTCCACCTGGATCCAGGGTGCGGGAAGGGTCTCCTTTCACCCTATATCCAGCTCCTGAGGCAAAAGGAGCAGATTCTGGTTTGTTCTAGGAAGCAGGGTCAGGAAAGCCTGACCTAAAAATTCCAAATCGGGCCCACAATCTCTTCCTGAGGTGAGAGGACTTTCTACATCTACACAAATTCAGTCGGATCCTAAAATAGGACTCTGTTCAATATTAAGAGTCTAGAAAGAAGTTAGCAACTACTGGCGAGACACACTGGCCCGAATATTTGTGTCAGATCTTAACGTTTCCAAAGCTGTGTCCTTTGCAGCACAAAAATGAGACGGGGCAACAGCAGGCCCTGCTGCTGGGGTCAGGGGCTGCACAGTTAACACGGACAGAGGCAAAGGCCCGCTGTCTGAACCCCCGACACCAGTGGGACAGGCAGTGAGACAATCGCATTCTCTGAAAAGGTCGCCCGGGCCCTGCAACCTCTGCTTCCCTAAGCCTGGACCACATATTTGGACTATGCAGTGGGGAGGGGTGCCACGTGGCCTCAGAATTAACACAGATGAGGGGCTGACGTGTAGACGGAGGGGAGGGAACCAGAGGGATGCAAAGATCAAGGGGAAGATAAAGGTTTCCACTGAATTCAGCAAAATGAAATTAATGAAATGTCATAGATGTGAAAAGAAGTTAATCACAAATCTTGTATAACGGCGGCATTTCACGGCTGTAAGACACCAAATACAGGTGAATATTCTGGAGAAAAATAAAAAGTGGGCATCTCAGGGGACCTCACACCCCAGGAAGCTCCGACCTCCCCCTGAAGTTGGCTCAGTAAGTGTGAGGAGTCCCGTTTCGACGGATCTCGAGGCCGTGGCTTCAAAAGGCGGAGGCCCCCTGCACTCAGGTTCCCCCGCCGGCCCTGTGACGGTCGGGGTGATGTGCAGCTCCTCGGCATGGCTTGGTCCTCTCGCCCTGGGGCGATACCTGTGTTTGGATGATAGTAACGGTCATCCTGTGCAAATGTGCAGCGTCTTCACAAGGGACACAGCCGCCCCATTTCCATCCACACTCAGCTGTCACAGAAACGTCCTCTATGACCCCACCATCCAGCTGCAGGTAATGATGACTGTTCCACATAAAAAAGGCTAAAGGATCCTAATTCTTTTTACTGTCCTAATGGGACAAACTTCCCCCCTCCCTACATGTTAGTTCAATTTTCTGGATATATTCTAACTGTCCCATCTGTCTCCTGGATACAAGCACCAAACCCGTCACAGGGTGCAGGCCTGCCCGTCCAAATCGTTACTGAGACATTAGGATGATAACTGAATTAAATCTCGGCTGCGAACGGATTTTACTAGTACATAATGTGATGACACGGTATGGAGGAAGAACTGGATTCAGAGACAGAAAAATCTGGTTTATAACTAAGCCTCCCTTCCCTGGCAGAGTGAGACTGGGCGAACCACCGTTTCTCTGTTCCCTGACCTACGAGTGTGAACAGCCAGCCACATCTGCCTTGTCCAGTCATGAAGACCCGACGAAAACGCAAAGAATTTTAAAAAGAACAGATGCATGTATATGTATAACTGAATCACTTTGTTGTACACCTGAAACTAACACAACATTGTTAATCAACTAGACTCCAATATAAAATAAAAGTTAAAAAAAAAAAGAAAACGGAAGTCCTTTCCATGTCACACAAGCATTATTCTAATGTAAGATATTGCTGCTAAGATGACAATTTCTAACTCCAAGCCTCTTTGTCATCCATGTTTCTCTTCATTGTTTATTTGCTATATACAGTGTGTTTTGGGTTTCTAAGTTTTTGCAGTATTAGAAATAATATATTTAAATTTCATTCAATTGTGGAAAAACTCCTCATTCTTGCTTATTTTTATAAAGTACAAAGTGGTAATTACTCACAGCAAGCCGCTGTGACCACCGATTAAAAGGAGGACTGGAGAACGGCCCAACACTGCTTTTGCTTTCCAGAAACATAAAATGTTATTAAGAAGATGTGTGTCTAACTCAAGATACCTCACACCTGTGTGTGCACGTGTGCGTGTGCGTGTGTGTGCACGTGTACGTGTGTGTGCACGTGTGCGTGTGTGTGTGCACGTGTACGTGTGCACGTGTACGTGTGCCCGTCGTGTATTCATCACAGAGCACGTGTGCAGCCTCGCGGGCGAGGTCGGGTGTGCGGGAAGCAGAGCTCTCTGTGGGCGTGAAGGCGGGGGATAGGAGGGGCACCGGGGTGCCAGGCCTCACACGGGGGCAGGGCTCACGTCTGGGTTTGCAGAATCACCAGTGACACGGAGAAGGGCTCAGATGTCCAGCCTGAGCACTTAACATGTAAGCAGCAGAGGGCCAGGGGAGACTTCTGGGCAAGGGGACGGAAGAGCCACACAGAAGAATTAAGTTCAAAGAATGTGGACAGAGGCCATTAAGTCTGCGTTCTCAGTATGGGCACCACACTCACACAAAACCTAGGCAGTGACCTTTCTAGACTGGCATTAAATCCTATGGCCCCGGTGGTTCTAGGGTTTTAATAACATTCCTGGTGACTGGCCCTGATGGGTACCTGGGCAGGACACCCTGGTGGGCAAGGACGTCTGTCCCTGGAGCAGCTGGGCCTGGGCAGGTGCACTCAGCACCTCGCAGGAGCAGGACTGCAGGCGTGTACCCGAGCACTGACAGGCCCAGCAGCTGAGCCGGACTCACACAGAACCCAGCACTGCCAGCAACAAGTCCTGGGCCCCTTGGCATCCTCCAGAAACAGCAGGACCCCGGACCACCAGCAGGGCCTGGACGGGCAGAGCCTTTGGTCAGAGCCCGGCCGGGGCCGAGCTCTCACAGGGATAAGACGAGACCATCACCTGCTTCTCCAGCAGAGTCTCCGGGTGGACGGTCACAAGGCCATCTGAGAGCCTCTGTGATGCCCGAGGACCCAGGAACGACGTCTGGCTCCCCGGCCAAGATGGGGAGCTTCCCTGCCCTCAGTGAGAAGGACCCCATGACCTGACCCAAATGTGACCCTGCAATGAGGGGCGTGAAGCCACAACTGGGCAAAGGACCTCACTGGACTTTTCCTTCCAGACTCCAAGGCCAGTTCTCTGCTGGTGCCCTAACTCGCCCCAGACGCTGGAACATATTCTCCTAGCAGCAGCCCGACTGATTTTTTAACGTAAGACCTACCTTATGATCCTGCTTTGGGAAGTCCTCAAACGACCCCTCTACCTCCTTAAGAAAATCCAAGTCCTGCCCCAGGACCACGAGGCCCGAGGACCTGCTGCAGCCCCCACCCCCCCGAATCTCATGCCCCCCCTCGCCTCCCGCCTCAGCCGCCCCTGCCCCGCTGGCTTTCCTGTTTCTGAGCGAGCACGCCCCTCCCTGCACCAAGCTGTCACCCTTCCTCCCCCCCGGGGCCAGGATGCCGCGGCAGGGCCTGCTCACCCCTTACTCTGGGTGATTCAAATATTTGCTTAAATGTCACCCACAGAAAGATTCCCACCGACCGCCCTATAAAAACAGCGATGCTCTATCCATCACTGTGCACACCCCAACACTGATTAATTTTCCTCACAGCAGCTGGCATTGTCTGAATGCGTACTATGGCCTGTTCATTTACCGCCTGTTTTCTCCCACGGGACACGGGTGGGAGGAAGCGGGCAGCGCTCGCCCTGAATGCCCAGACCAGAGTTCAATCTCCGCACGGTGGCTGCCGAAGGCGGCCAGGTCCGTCTGTGGATGAATGACTGAATAAACGGGTTACACTCTGCTCTGCTCCAACGGTCCGTGGCTGCCCGATTCCTAGACGCAGTG
The DNA here is from genome assembly GCF_003676395.1 of Aethalodelphis obliquidens. Lineage (NCBI taxonomy): Eukaryota > Metazoa > Chordata > Mammalia > Artiodactyla > Delphinidae > Aethalodelphis > Aethalodelphis obliquidens. Next base: position 42,729,568 of record NW_020837956.1, read on the forward strand.
CCAGGTGGACGGCAGGCCGCCGACCTCGCTGGTCCCCACAGTGAGCGCTGGAGGGAAACTCTCCCCCTCTGGACTGTTCTCCTGGGACGATTAGGCACCTGCCCTCCTCGGTGGGGGGAGATCGAAGCAGGGTGCTGTCCCCACAGGAGCAGTGGGGACCCCAGTTCTGTCACCTCCCCTGAGCGCTCTGCCTCCCAGGAGAAACCCTGACTCGGTGGGTTGCTGGTTGCAGTGGGATGGTTATCAGGTTACCAGTGCCGTGTGCGCCCGCCTCCTGTGCATGGCCCAGCTTCCCGGAGCCCAGGCTCCCGCACGCTACGGTCCCTCCTGACACCGACGTGCACGGCAGCTCGGCCAAGGCGCTCCCTGCCTGTAAGGTACACATCCTGAGCCAGACCCTGAACATACGAACTAAGTTACACCAAGCCCGGGTCCCTGAAAGCTCACAGTTCACTAAGCATTAATGCAAGAGTTTCGGGTGTAGAAGAAGCCCACAGTGAAGAAAGGAAGACATCGGTGGGAAACACCTTATCTCTGGCCACAGCAGATGGAGAGGACCCCAGAGGGAGGGGGAGGGCCTGCTGGCCAGCCTGGCCCCAGGCAGGACGTGGTGATGGAGACAAGGGACCAGGAGACGCAGGGGGCGATGGGGACCTGCTCTGGGGACTCGCTGGGTCTGAGCTGCTCAAGATGCGTCCCAGACGCTGCAGAGTCTCCGTTTCAGAAGAAAGAGTCGTATCCGCACGACTGGACTCTGCTGAGGGGTCCGGGAGCCCAGTGTGCTCCCCAGCCCACGGAGAAGCTGCAGCCTGTCACCTGTCACCGTGCGCGGCCTCCTCGGCCTGTTCACTCCTCTGCAGAGAAGGTGGATGCGCTTCCTGAACTGAGCGTGAAATCCTTTTCACGCGGCCTCCTCGGCCTGTTCACACCTCTGCAGAGAAGGTGGATGCGCTTCCTGAACTGAGCGTGAAATCCTTTTCGCGCGGCCTCCTCGGCCTGTTCACACCTCTGCAGAGAAGGTGGATGCGCTTCCTGAACTGAGTGTGAAATCCTTTTCGCACGGCCTCCTCGGCCTGTTCACACCTCTGCAGAGAAGGTGGATGCGCTTCCTGAACTGAGCGTGAAATCCTTTTCGCGCGGCCTGCTCACACCTCTGCAGAGAAGGTAGACGCGCTTCCTGAACTGAGCGTGAAATCCTTTTCGCGCGGCCTCCTCGGCCTGTTCACACCTCTGCAGAGAAGGTGGATGCGCTTCCTGAAGAGAGCGTGAAATCCTTTTCTGATTTTAATCTTATTCCCTTTCTTTTCTGAAACTTATATTCATATCCACAAATTTAAAACTTTACTTATAAAAAAGAACTGAGAATGCTCACAAGGATTATAGGAGCAGAAGCAGATTTGAGCAAATTCTTCCTTCAAGTATTAATCGGCCAGCCAGGTGGTTACGGTCTCGCAGAAATGATTAAACACTCCGAGTTCAGTGACGAATTGATTCGTTCTCCCTGTGGACCCTCACTCCAAACGCAGGGACCTCTGAGCTCCTGCAAGCTTTTCGACTGCACAACTGCAGTGCTTGACTGTACAACTGTTACACTTGGTTTGTACAACATTCCACTTGCCCATTACAAGAAGGAATCCCGTCCCCACTCTCACTTCTACACACACTGATCTGCTCCCAAAGCCATCGATTCACTGTGTCAGCGATTAACGAGCTACCGTCAGCACCGCAGAGGCCTCTCGCTCACGGCTGTGATGCCATTTTACACGAGAAACCTCATCACCACCGACTCTGTGCACACTGTATCCCCCCAGTGCTTCGTCTTTCCTGAGAAACCAGAGCTCAGACCACTGCCGTGTCCGTGTCTCCTGGGGATGACTTGACACCATGCTGCGAGTCAGTATCTCTCTTAAGGGCTCACGGGATCAGGGGAAACGAAAAAGGGCCGCGTGGCAGCAGGGATGGGAGAGCGGACAGCTACAAACTAAGACGGCAGGCAGATAACCAAGCAACACACACAGCTGCTATCTCCTCATTTAAGACAGTGCACTGCCTTCCAGACTGCTGCCATGCTCACAATCACTCAGCGGCTTTCACCTGCGTGGTCTTTGAATATCTTCGATATGACGACCGGGACTCCGTGCTCCACACCGCCCTGCAAGACAGGAAGCAGGAGCGCAGTTAAGATCAGCGCGGGGACCTTCATGGAAAAGTGCGTCGAGGAACATCCAGTGCGCTCATACCTTTATGCTCAGGCCCAAGCCGCCCACGGGCTGTCTGCGAAGCGTAACAGTTCTGTGCTTTAAGAAATTTAGAAAACAAACCCAGTTTAGGTTAAAATGCACAATCAGAAAGTGAATGCAAAATGTATATATAACTTCTTAATTAAAACTTTAGTGGCTGTTTATACTTCCAAAGGGACGTTGCTTAATTACTACAGTGATGGTACCACTTCAAATCTCCATCTGCAGTATTACACGGAAACAAAGATACTGATAAGAACAGACACCATTAGGTGCATTCTTTACACAAGATTCCTGCAAAGCTGGGGTCATCTTACCCCCATTTTGTCTGAGGAAGTGAGGCCCCTGAGGGAAATACTGGCCCTGGTTCCCCAGGTGACAGACGGGGAGGCTGCAGAGCACACACTCTGCTCTGTTTCTAAAATCTGTCTTTCCACTAATCCCAAAACGGGCTCCCTTTGCACCACACTTCTCTGTACAGTGCAATCGCTTTTAGTCCACTTGTTAGTAATCAATGTTAAGTCATGAACGATCGATTATCTCACGTCCTGACCTTGTTTAAAGGTGTCGCTGCTGATGAGAAGCCAAGATCCACGCTGCCCCTGTGGGCTGACGGGCTGGTCAGGGTCTCCATCTCTTACATGCTCAATCACGTAACGTATTTTATTTTGGTCTCAACTGACTATTTGATAGTTGTGAAGCTGAGAGGGCATGAGTAGGGCGGCCTGGGGTTAGATGAAGGGGTGTAGGAAGTGTGTTTGCCTCCAAAAGGTACTATCGGAATAAAACAGGGACATGCGTTGCTGTGATTATTAAGGGAAAACGTAAGCGCTTTTAGACTCAATGACTCTAAAGCCTGTGTGTTTGCAGAGCAACAGCAGAGAGCGAGTCAGGGGTCCGGGAAGAGCCGGGGGTCCTGCCCAAGCCTGGGGGGTCCTGCCCGAGCCTGGGGCCCGCTCACCACCAGTGAGAAGAGACGCGGAAACTGTAGAGCCACTTGGAATCTTATTACAAGTTTTTATTTGTATTGTTTTATTTATATTTATCATATTATTTTTATTTATTATTTTAGTATTTAAAATCCACTTGTAGTTTAATTCTCAGGAGTGGATACATTATAAGCTTAAAGTAAAGAAACCAAAAATTAGAGCAAATAAAACTATTTTAAAGTGTATACGGGGAACACATTTTATAATTCTGAGCTCTTTCGCACATGTAACATTTTGAACTGATGAAATACTTATATAATCATACATGGAAAAAGAGCTATAATTCGGGACTTTGGCATCAGAAGAATCGTTTTGCCTTTTCCCTGGTCCTGGGCTGGACTCCCAATGAGACACTGGAGACCAGCAGGTGACACTTGTGTGACAGGGACACCACGTGACATCGAGACCACGTTCCAGGAATACTCCTGTCACCTACACAGAGGCAAAGCACAGCCAACACGGTGGGCGGAGGGGGAACTCTGGGTCCAGCTGTGCCCAAAGTGTGCACAAGGCAGTTCCCACGTGTGACGTAGTCACACTGATGCTTCCAGGGGAAACTTCCTGAGCATCAGAAGATGAGAAAGTTGGATCACCAACCAGGAATCTCTACGGTATTTCTCAAAACATTCGATAATGGTTTTCATTTTAGCCATTAATATAAGCATTTGAACCTCACTGAGGGCAAATATTGGTGAAAATATATTTTGAGAAGGAGTAAGTTGGTTTCTGCCTCAACTGACCTCACCAAAAAAATGCCCTTTCCAATCCATCATTTTATTCATGTATCGACCTTGGGCAGACAATGTAAAGGAAATGTCAGGAAATGGCCACAACTGTGGCAAAGTGTGTCAATGCACACCAACAATCTGTTCTAATACGCCTAACTGGTGAGGAAAGGAAATTAGGCCACAAAGCTCTTTAGTGTGTGTTTAAGAGAACTCGAAGAGCCTACTGCTGCTTATTCCGGCCAAGCCAGAACACTGCTTATTCACATATTTGCTCTATGCAACCTGCTGAGATGTCCTTTCTGAGCACACGCGGTCCCGGCATCTAAAGCTCGGCAAAGCTGAGTTTCTGCACGCTTCTGAGTTTCCTACACAGGAAGCTGCTGTGAACCGAACCGTGTCCCCCAGATCCCTATGCGGAAGCCCTACCCACCTGCTGACTGTGTCTGGAGATCGGGCCTTTCAGAGGCTTAGCCTAAGGTTAAATGAGGCCACGGAGGGGCTGGTCCTACAGGAGGAGCAAGCGCCCCCCGAGCCCTCTCTGCACACAGAGGACACGGCAAGAGGACAGACGTCTGGCAGAGGGCATCCAGAAACCTGGCCAGAGCCTGGCCCGCCCCTTGACCGTGGGCTTCTGGCCTCCAGACGGTGAGAAAAAGAAACGCCTGTTGTTCAAGCTCCACCCCCACCCCCACCCCCGTCTACCCCCTCGTCTGCGGTATGTTGTCAGGGCGGCCTGAATTGCCAAGACAGAGGCCAAGCAAGGGAATTATGGGAAGGAATGTTGCAAACCATCGAGTTTCATAAAAACACCGGGATGTTGAGTCTCTTCTATGAAAAGTTGTTCTTCCGTATCTTTTAAAACCCCCTCATTCAAGCATCACAGAATCTAATATTTTAAAGTTGGGAGAAGAGGCTCAGCTAATCCATGCTCTCTTCAATGAAGATTACATAACTATCGATATTAAGGTTCTAAAAGAGTTGAACAGTATCACATACAAGCACCTTATTTTTCAAAACACAATTTGTAAAAATTAGTGGATGGTGAAAACTAAATAGGAAACAAAAGTTCTGCAGCTTTTAACTGAAACCTTTTACACCACAGCCCAGACAAAGCCACTCTTCCTTCTGCGTCCTGACACTCACGACCTCACAGCCAAGCCAGGGCTGATCCTTTTGACTTAAGGTCCTGCATAGAATGCTCCATCGTAGTTCTGTCAGCGATCCAGACAGAACTAATGTTATCAAAGGCATCTTCTAATTAAACCAAACAGTCATTCTTCAGTTAGTTTACTCAGTACACACTCTGCAGGATCAACTGCCCAGAAGATCGGGAACCAGATATGACCCAACGAGAGGCTCAGTTATAAGAGGACACAGTGTGGGAGGGGCCTCCGCTCCCTTCAGACGAGTCTTCCCTGTAATCTGGGCTCTTCCGCCAGTCCGAGGGTCCAGAGCACAAGCAGACTGACCGATGAGACCTCTGGAGGATGAACTGTGGAACCTAAGAAAACCATCCAACCGATTCTCTTCAGCTCAGTCCCGCACTTCTTTCTTCACAAACATTAGAAGTGAGGTCCTTCAGCAAATATTCTTCTGCACTTTATCATTGAATCCCCAGCTATGTTTGATGGTCATTCACGTCTGCATCCTGGAGCTGCCATCACCGTAGCAAGGCTCCGCTACGCCCATGTTACCTGACTGTAAACATTTTGAGACAATTCTTACCTATTATAAGAGAAAGCGACTTGGGGATACTGAAAGTTGGATTTCCTACTCTGTCTTGCTCTAAAATACTGATCTTCAGGTACTGCTGCAGCATATGTACGATCTGGCCACACGTTTTTACTCAGGCATTTAAAGTGCGGACTTAACACTAACTTCAAATTTGTTACAGCTGTTAACAGATGTTCAGCTCTGACTATTGCGGTCTCCAGAAAGATGGGTTTCAGGCAGCAGTTAAAATAAAAGTTGCCTTTGCGGGACTGTGCCAGCAGGCCCGATACCCTCTCCCCAGCCTGGGCTTTCTTCACTCAAGAACCTCCCATCAGTGGAGGACTCCAAGTGCGGCCTCTGCGCCCCTCCCCGGGGGCTCCCACCTGCACCCCATCGGGACCACCTGAGCCACACCTGCTGCTCAAGGAGGAAAGGAGAGAGCAGGTGGGAAAACAGTGACAGAGGCATGAGCCTGAGTTTCCATGACATAATTGAAGGGCCTGAAAGAGCAACTTTTAAAATTAGCAACTTAGGGAAAGAATTTTCTGAAGTATTTTATTTCTCGCACACACACACAAATACTTTTTTAAAAATTATTATTTTTCCAGAAAATAAAGTGTTACTGGACTTTGATGTTGAGGAGGGTTTCGGAGGAGGGGTGTCAGACCCCAGGGGCCTCCGTCCACAGGGCTGGGATTCTCCAGGGAGCAAACACCTGGAAGGTGTCTTTCAGGACAGGGCCGTGGCCTCTCTCCCCTCTTTTTAAACCGTCCACTCAGGCGAAATTCCCTCAATCTGTGAAGAGTCTGGACTTGCCACTTGAAATAAGTAAATTATTCCTCCATGGATTGTGGTAAGTATTTCAAAACAATAATAGTTATTTGAAAACTCTCGTGCATATTTGTTCAATTCGGTAACGGACTCAAATCCGCCTTAAGAGGACTTAAAAATCAGTATACCAGACTCGGAGTTTCCAAAAATGTACCACAATCCCTAGAATTTAAAAATACCGAAACCTCCTACAGTAGTCCGGCCTCGGGAGGAGTTGCCAGACGCTACGTGTGATCTTTCAGGCCTGACCATGGCATTGACGGGGGAGCGGCCCTCCACACCCCGGACCCGCGCACCGACGGCGCCCTGACGCCGGGCTCCTACACGACCGCGACTCTGCACGCCCTGCCCCGCACGTCCGTGGGGGCCCTTCGTCTGAGGTCTCGGCCAGGCCTTGCTGCGGCGGAGGGAGCCCTGGAGATGCTCCACCCGGGCTGGGCCAGCACCCAGGACCCTCCCACCCCAAACACCCCCGGGACCCATGAAACACAGGAGCTTTGTGCTCAGGGCTCCGGTGGGCAGGGACCCTCCCAGAGCCACCCGGCATCGGAAGCCATGGGGGGCGCCCCCCCTGCCCCAGCTCTGCCTGCGCGGTCACAGCAAGTGATAAAGGCTCAGCTTTCTCTGTCCGCTCGTTGCCCTGACTGGTATTCTGAGCCCTGGCATCTGATTGGCCAGCTCCTCTGAGCTCGGATGGTTACTATTCGCACGAAGCTGAGCGGCAGCTGAGCAGACGTTGCACGATCATCTTCCTGTTCATCCCTCAAAACCTCAACAAAGAGAGTTCACCGCACTGGGGTCAAAAATGGGTTTTGAAAGAATGTATGCGTTATTGGGAAGTAAGGTTACCTGAGATCAAAATATTGGCTGAATTTAAAACACAGACTCTTCTTGGGGGCTTGAATCCAAACAAGAATGTGCAGGAAAGGCATCAGTCACCTCTGGGTTATTCACAGGGGAGTCTGCAGTCACCACAGGGATGAAGTGACCATCCACAGGTACACGTCGCCATAGTCTCACGGGTGAGTTTAAATAGCACAGTATTTGCAAGTGAAGGAACAATGTCATTCCACTCATATAAATTGAGAAGCACCATTTGGCTGTGGAAAGTCCACGTAAAGTAAGAATGAAAATTTAAATGGAACAGTGTATACGAGCATCAGTAGAGCGGGGCTTCAGCGGTATCTGCACATTTCATTTCTTTAAAAAAGTGGAGAGATTTAAAGCAAATATGTTGGTATCTGGTAAATACGGATGATAATTGCATGGGGTTCTGCGTATTACTTTTCAACTTTTTCTATGTTGAAAAATTACATAATTAAAGGAAACAATAATAAAAATGTTTAGTAGATTACGCAAAATACATTGCTATTATGATTTTAGTTATTCAAAGTTTCACTGAATGACATATTTTTGCATTTAATTTCCTTACACAGTGGCTTGTGTGCACACAAACGCAGACAAACATGTATAAATTATTATTTTACCCTTCAACTAAGTCGCGGTATAAACCTTTATAACGAATTCGCCCCATCTATTCCCTAATTCAAGGTTTTCACATTTTTAAAGCCAGAACCACCCTACTGTGGTGAAATGGACTACGTGGCAAATCCTCAGCGTTTTAATGAGCAAATGCACAGCACTGAGGGCCAGGGCCCGGGAGAATCCCACAAGCCAGGAGTCAGCCACTGTCCTGGCGGCAGGAGGGAATTCCTGGCTACTGGCTGACACCTGCACTTCGGTGCTTGTCCGGAAGCCTCTCGGGAGAGATTGCCCACCCTCCTCCTGAGGGCGCGACTTCGGCAGCGCTGGTTCAACTCCGCGGCTCCCACCCCCTCCCCCGGGAGGGCTCACGGGTCGCGTCTCAGGACGGACCTGCACTCTGCAGGGCCCCTTCTGTGTCTTGGATCTGTTTCCACACGGGCACCCTCTCTCACCACCCAGCCCTCAGCTACGGAGAGGATTCTTCTGGAAATGACCCTCCCGAGCAGAAAGGCGGCCTTTCCACGACACACAGATTTCAAACAGGAACGAATCGCTAATGCCAGCACGTGCAGAGGGCTAGTCAGTGATTTCCATGAGCAGGATTGCTTCCAACTAAAAGTCAGTCAGTCAATCACAAGAATATATATATAGAGAGAGATTTCCTCTGGGACAAAAGAGTACTAATAATGAGTGAATAATTCATACTAATTTTTTCATACAGGCCCACCCCAAAGATCGTATATAATTCTTCAACTAGTGGGTTAATCATTGAAAAAGGAAAGCTCAGAAGGTGGTTTTGTCTTTGGTATCCCAGTTTATAGGAATGATCGCCAATCCTTCTGATGTGGTGTTTCACTTTGCAAGGAGTATCTGCCCCGCATCGATGAACTGGCTGGAGCAATGGCCCAGGGGTCCAGTGACCTGCATCTCACAGACGTAACTGGGGCTCGCTCCTCCCCGGCAGGATAATGCAGGAACCTTCTGGACCAGGAACTCACTAAGACCCAGGAGGCAGCACTTAGAGACCCAGAGCCAGTTTACAGTGTGAATATACACGTAGAAACCAATTTTCAGAAATTAAAAGGAAATGGATTTTCAGCTGAGGTCCTGGAAAAATGGAAAAAATTAAGAAACTAATGAATGTTTGTCAGTAAACAGATATCAAGAACAGGGAAATATACAAAGCTGAGGAAATGTATCCAATGAGTCCCGAAGAGTGTTTTGTTACTAGGTCACTGGTACTTTGGCTGAATGACAAAACGCCTGATGGGAAATCAATAATTACTAGTGTAAGAAAATACAATACTGTAATAAAGATTAAATTCAAAGAAAGAAATTTAATTCAATTAATTCAATTCAAATTAAAGAATTCAAAAAATTTTTAAATTAAATACTAAAACAGATAGAGGTGGTACCTACTCCTGATTTATGGACCCAAAGAATAGGAAGCAAAAGGGGACTACAGAAAGGGTGTCCGTTTAAGTGGCTAAAAGGAGGAATAAGGCATTTATTGTACAACAAAAAGCAATGATCAAATTGTGTGTATTGTGCACCATGTACAGAAGTTGTCAGAAACGGCCATTACTTCGGCAGTGTCGTGATAACAAATTCATCTGTCTCAGAAAGTTTAATCCAAGTTTAGTTCTTGAATCAATACACTAAATACACTAAAATAGCAATTTGCTGATACTCTTCACAGGATCTGTTACGTAAGCCATAAACCTAACTTTTGAAACTGCTTTTAACAGGCTCCGTGGACCATCGGGATGTACTGGACAATCTGCAGATGCCTCTCGCGGGCTCAGGACCACGTGGCCACCAATCAGTGCATCACCTGCGCTCAGCGGTCCTCACGAACGTGATCGGAAGTGCATCTACTTCTGCTCAAACGCCACTTGCCCACACAGGTGCAAAGATGCAAGTGGGAAACCAAGGAGGGAGCAAGCCAGCTCCTGGGTGGGAGGGTGCACACAGCCCCAGAGAGCGGCAGGGCCAGCTCACAGACGTCTGCAAACGCCCACGTGTCCACAGCACAGGGGCCACGACCCAACGTGTGTCCACAGGGGACAAGCGAGTGGAAGGCCGTGAGGTCAGGTCAGGGCCAGCGTACGCGGTGCCTGGAACGCAGAGCAAAAAGTTTCCGGGCCCGATTCTGATTTCTACAATCAGTTCGCAGGTTCGTGATATTAGCCAGACAGACCCGTGAAGAAGACTGAACACCGACAGGACACACACGCTTCCAGAAAGAGACCAGAGCAGACACCTCCAGCTCTGTGCGAGGCCCCGATCACAAACCAGAGGAGCAGGGGACAGAAAAGGAGAGCAGGCCTCCGCCTCTCGGAATCTGCTGGGGCCCCAGACCCCAGATCCAGGTCCTTCACCACTAGGGACTCGTGGGCGTCTGGTCCCGGCTGCCCTCCCCCCACCTTCTCCCTGCGTCTCCGCGCGTCCACCCGCCAGCTCCCTCGCTGCCCGCGGGGCCTCCACGCCACTCATCTGTGTTCCAGCTCTTGACGTTTCCTTCCGGAGAGTTCTTCAGATCTACTTCACAGCTCGGACGCCTCGTTTCTTCGTTTCTTATTTAACTGATACGTTGAAATTCCGATTTCACTGACCATCTGTGGCTGGTCTCGCATTGGCTGGCTCCCTTTTTACAATGCTCCTTCCTTTGTCCGACTGTTAGAACCTCCCGTTTAGTCTTCAGATGTAATGAACGTGCACCTTGCATCAACGCACCTGACTCTCTCAGAACCCCAAGTCTCCACAGGCCCATCTCTGCGTCTCTGGTTCACGGTGGTTTTCCTCCCTGTGGCTTCATCCCCGCAGGTCCCCGTGAACCCGGAGCTGGGAGTCGTCTCAGACCTGTAAGTGTGTTCCTCCAGAAGCGACCTGCATCTTCCTTCCGCGTGGACCTGGGGACCCGCACACCTGACACCACCTCGAACATCGTTTTCAGCTTGAGGCTCTTCATGCCACATGGGACGTGTAGACTCCAGCACCAGACCCAAGTGAGCGGAGGTCGGGGAGGGGTCCTCAGGGGACAGTTGTCTGGTTTGGGCCCTCTTCCTTCTGAAGCCAATCCCAGCCAGGCAAAAACTCTCACTGCCCCTTCTGTGGGAAGGACTTGGTTTCCAAGTTCACACTCTAAACCTGTGACCTGGGGCTTTCTTCCTCCAGGTGGGGCTTAGGAGAGTCTGGTCTGTCCCCTCCTCTGGCTCTGGCCCAGGCTGCCTCCCGATGTCCACTCTGACGGCCGTACCCAGCTCGCGTGGGGTGGCAAACCCAGTCCAGCTCACACTGTGTGAACGGCCGCCCAGCATTTTCAGGGTTCAGTGATGCTTGTGCTTCCCTGGGCTGTCTGCACTGCTCTGCGCTACCCTGAGAATTTACCAGGCAGCATCCCTGGACTATACGTTAGCAGAGGAGGAGCTAAGATGCTGCCTAATTCTGTAATTAACTTTGTGAACTCAGACCAACAACTTCCTCTTCCTGAATCTTAATTTCCCAAACAGTAAAATGAGGGTATGGAATTCTCCAGAATACCTTCCAACCATAAACGTGCCATGACTTAAAGGGCCAAATACAACACAGAGATCTTCTAAATTTTTTTCTTTATATGTAACTCCCTCACTATACTCAAACCACAAATGTAAACTTACAGTTTAGAAAAATAAAATATGTCAAAAATAAAGCAATCTAGACAGTAACTCGGAAATGCGAGAACAAGCCAGCTCTTTCATAGTGCAAAGCACACACTCTCTTTAGGAGATAATTAGAAAACCCGGAGATTCTAAGCATTCCAAGCGCCACGGTGATCTGAACGGACAGGAATATAAACGAAATATGAAGTCACCGATTCTGAAGTCTGATAATGAATCAGCAGATTTGAGAATCTATTGGTTTTTATTAAAGAATAAATTGAGTTTCCTCTCCCTCTTTCCCGATAAGAGTAACATCCATTCTTAACTGATATAATGCTTATTTTTTCAGCAGTTTCAAGAAAACAAAATACAAGTCTCCTCCTTAATCCTGACTTCTCAAACAATCAAGAATATAAGCGCAGGGGCTTCCCTGGTGGCGCAGTGGTTGAGAATCTGCCTGTCAATGCAGGGGACACGGGTTCCAGCCCTCGTCTGGGAAGATCCCACATGCTGCGGAGCAACTAGGCCCGTGAGCCACAACTACTGAGCCTGCGCGTCTGGAGCCTGTGCTCCGCAACAAGAGAGGCCGCGACAGTGAGAGGTCTGCGCACTGCGATGAAGGGTGGCCCCCACTTGCCGCAACTAGAAAAAGCCCTCGCACAGAAACGAAGACCCAACACAGCCCAAAATAAATAATTAAATAATTAAAAAAAAAAAAAAAAGAATGTAAGTACAACCCAAGGTGTAAAGTTCAGTGTAAACGGTCTTAGGTTTTGAGAGAACCAAGTTCCCTCCAGGCTCCCATTCTGAGTACACGTTGGATCACAAAGTGTGTTGATTTTGAAGCCAGCATATACCCCCCACTGAGAACAGAGCTTGAAATGTAAGAATCGACCATCAGTGGTATTATTATTATTATTATTTTCTATTAAGAAAACTGATCTTGAAAATCAAAGCACCGGTGTGAGCCGCCCACACGACAGTGAAGCGCCTGTTCTAAGGCACTAGCTGGGCCTCGGGGTCCCAGTGACAAGCCAGGTACTGCTTGACCTTACCTTCTGTAAATGTGTGTTGAGCTGAATCTGATGGTACATTTTTCATCTCCTGGGATCCCAGGGACTCAAGGTTTGGCGAGATGTAAATTCACACTCATTTCTTCTGCTGATCAGCATCGTTATTACATCTTCCTTTCCTGCTCCTCAGAATATTTTCGATGGAAAATAACCGCTCTCCACCAGGTTCTCTGGTGGAGGTTAACGCGGAAACAGTCAACGATATGAATATACGAGAATCGCTATGGTCCGACCCCCTTAGAGGTGTCCTGATTCTGTACCAACAGCCGTGGCCTTTGTGAAGAGTCGTCTTTCTCATTCTCCAAACACACGATAAACTCCCATGTCCAGGTTAGCTTTATTTTTATAATCATCTGAAGAACACAGGGTTTCAACTGTTCCTGAGTAATGGGATTGAACCCAATGTGATTCTGTATCTGGGGTAGAGCAGACATTCTGATCTCAGTAGCTGAGTATGTTCTTCTAGGTACAAAAGTGTCCTCAGAATCTCCCTCCCAACTATCCAGCCCAGATAGGCATGTTTACTCAAGGAGATACTCCCTCCTTTCCTACAAAGGAGGGCTTCCTAAGGAATCAGCAGAGACCAGTAGGGATGGAGCCGGCAGAGACCCGGAACAAGTCCACGTGCCCCACCCTCTAACTTAGAGCAGGGAGTTCTATTATCGAGCTTTAGGCGCCAATAAATCACTTGAAATTGTAAACATAAATTTATAGGTCTGAACACTCACCCATTTTTCTTATGAAGGAGCCGATAATTTTCATCAAGAACATAACCTTGGGCAGAGAATCCAACGCTGAATTCTAAAAAGTGTAATTTATTTTTCCTGGACAACACAGCACAGAAACATTACCTGCTTTTACTGTAACTTGTCTGTGATTTTCTGTAGGGTGCAAATTCACTATTAAGAAGGGTGACACTTAAGTGTTTACAAAACGCCCCTGCTTCCCCCTCTCCCCACCATCCCCCGTCCCGTGTGGTATTTAGAACACGTGGAGGGAAATTAGCAAAGGGAAGGTCAGTGACGGGGCCAGAGAAGGTAAGCACAAGACTGCTTTATCTGTTCTAGAGAGATCAGACTGGGGGCCAGCGGGAGTCTTAGCAAGAGCTGGTGCCGGGGTGGGGCTCTGCAGGGCGCACCGGGGGCTCTGGAGGTCGGGATGCAGGATCCGGGCCTGAGGTTCCAGGGGGGAGCCCTGGGAAGGACGGTGTCCTGTCTCTCGCCCTCCTCGTGTGGCTCCACCGTCCTGGACCCAAAGGGGTGCCCTCGATCAAGGCCGGCGGCCAGAATGGGCGCAGCAGGCGGGCGACGGGGCGTGGGGGGTGGCCTTGGGCTCCAGGACAGAAGGAAGAGAATGCCATCCAGGTGGAGACATGAGCGCTGAGGGTCATAAAGTGCCGTGTGTGTGTGGACACAGAGGCAAGGTCACCTGACGCCAGGGAACCTGATGAGGACACGTTGACTGCAGGACTGCGGATGGACCTGTTTATGTCATCTCCAACATAAAGGTCGTGAGGACCCAGAAACCCACACAAATAAGGGTGTCCAGAGCCTCCAGAAGAGCCAGCCGTGACCTGGGGATGGAAGAGCTTCAGGGATCTTCCAAAAATACACGGAGGGAACCTCCTTTCCTCTACATGGTTTCCTGCTCATCATTTTCACAGCTAATGGGAAGGTCTATTCAAAGGAAAGAGTAATGACTGATGTTGATAATTTCTCTATATAATCATATATGCGGATATGTAACACAAAATGCACCTGTATATCCACAGCCATTTAAGTCCACTGGAAGGAAAATAGGAAATTTCAAGTATAATATATTGTATACATATATACATCATTTGCAATAGTCCCAAGTTAAACTTGGAGATAAAACTTGCAAAAGCATTCTTCCCTCATCTTTATTCAATATTCTAACACATCTAATACATAAGTTTCTTCCCCTTTAGAAAATTGCACTTGTAATTGACTGAAGCTGAGAAGGACCGAGCTTTACGTGAAAATCCCTTCTTGTATCCACAGAGGCAGGGACCAGGCTGACACTGAAAAACACCTGCTGCATCTTTCATTGCCTGTCGTTCTAGATGGGAACCCTCAAGTTATTATTCTTTCAGGAATTAGATTATCTGTCGAGTTACGTCTCTCTAGTTTCCAATGAGAATATGTCCAATCTCATGCTGTGGTGTCTGGGGATATTTTTAATACAAAGCTGCTCAAGGAAAATACATTAATGAAGAAATTAAGAAAGTCAGGGAGAGTGTCAACAATACAAACTTGAAAAGATGCTTTGCTTTGCAATAATGGGGACATTTAGATACGGCTGAGGACCTTGTCAGGCCATGTCCTGCAGGACCACTCTTAGGGGGCTTTCGTCCGGGGAGGCCTCTGGGCTGATCTACGAGACACACTCTGAGACAAACCCCTGGGGCCTGCAGACGCAGAAGCACTTACATTTGCACTGTGATTGCTGCCACTAACACAGATGACATCTTGTTTTTGAATTGTCAGTACCTCTTTCGTTAGCTTCAGGCGGATGTCATAGGCGTGTCCAGACCCTTCATCGTGCAACAAGGCAGTCCCGGTTTTAGTCTGAAACGAAACAGAGACGAAGAGGGTGTGAGGACGGGAGAGCACGGACGCTGACAAAACACGCCTGCCCTGTTCACAACCTCCTGGAACACGCCTGTGTGTTTATCACATACCCACGCATCTGACTAGGATTTGATTAACTTAGCACAAGATAATGGAATTTTTAATATTTCTTCCTGAGTAGTTTTTATAGGATTTGTATAAAACATGTTTTTAGCAGGTGGAGAACGATGAGTCAGAAAGGCACCTTCGGATAAATTAGAAGAAGTCACCTCGTCCGCGTGAAGTCATCGACCCGCCCCCGACGGAGCGGCGCCCGGTCACACAGGTGGGCACGGGTCCCGGGCGAGCACTCGGACGGCCCTCCTGTCCCTCTTGTGCCTGCACAGGGCTCCGGCCAACACGGCCTCGGACACAGCCCTGCAGCCAGGAGCGGGGGGGGAGGGGCGAGATGCGGGGGAAGGCCGCAGGGGTCGGGTCCTCAGGCCAGGACCAGAGGGCCCCAGGGCTCACTGCAGTGAGGGTGCGACCAGGTGCGGCCTCTCCCCCTGCCGTCCAAGCAGGCACACGTGCACACACGCACACGTAACACGCAAAGGCACGCAGCATACGTGTCAGTGTGCTGTGACTGCTCAGGGCAGGACGATGAGGTCTGGCTCACACAGACAAGCCCTCAGTTGTGAACTTAGGAACCCTGAACTCAAAGTAAAACCAAAGGCTGATAAAAAAAAAAGACTAAGAGGCAGTGTCTGCAAGGAGGCGTTTTATTCCTACTGCGGGGTCAGAGGTCATCATGCATCCTTTTATAAAACAAGCTTTAATCCAGCAGGACGTGGTGTCTCTGTGGGAACAGGAGGTTCGCCGGCTCCCGAGTCACGGATGCGCCCACGAACACGCTTGTGGGGTTGACCACACGGAACAGCCGTTCCCTGGGGGCCTTGGCCACGTGGAGTCGGTGGGGACACTCAGGAGAGGACCCGGGGTGGCTGCTGGCGGGGCCAGGGCTGGAGGGAGCCAGCACCCAAGGGAACCCGAGACCAGGGCAGCCCCGCAGGGAGAGGGCTGATCCTTGCGTGTCGTTCAGAGGGAGAACCGTTTCGGGTTCACATCAAAGAGGCGCAACTTCGACCCATTTCTATCGATGCGTAAAGCACACGCTCACGTACAGTGTTCACTTCCAGCTAATTCATCACCGACCAACCACGTTTCTCCCAGTCTGTTGTCTTGGGGACGAAACCCCCTCCACCCGGCCCACGAGGAGAACACAGGTCAGAGGCCAAAGGAAGGGTGGCAGAGCTTCAACAAGTTAAACACAGTATTTAAACTGTGTTAGACATTTAAAGAGTCAGCTACTGAAAGCAAAGGGATTCAGTGGAGAACTAAGTCGAGTCATCTGTTGCCTTAAGGTGCTATCTGACCCCGTGACGCTGCCCGAAGTAAAGCCAACTGCTGCTCAAACTGTTGCAAAATAAAGTCAAGAACGTGACCAAACTGGAGAGCGTTCAGCATTCCACTCAAAATCACAATCTTCTTCTCATCACTTTCTTCTAGAAAATCACTCCTCTTCTGTCAAATGACATGAGTGCGCCAGAGATGAAGATCCCCGTAATATAAACATAACAGCCCCCTTCCCGGGATCCCAGCACCACCGTCCTCAGGGGACCCGCCCAGAGGCGCAGAGGCAGGAACAGAAGACAGACCGCCGAGCCAGGTTCTTCCCTCACACCAGACACGGTCAGCAGGTCCCCGCTTTACAGAACTGAACACACTGTCTTGACATTTCTTGGACATAAAACAACTTCTTTAAACTACATGTTGGTCTTTGCCATTCAAAACCCAAAAAATTAAGAACAAAACTGTACTCAAAAGCAGAAACGTTAAGAACAAACCTAAACTCCCCCCAAATGCAGAACAAAACGAACGCCTGCCGGGCGGGGCCCCCGCCTCAGTGAGTGGCGAGCCCTCGCTGTGTCCTTGTCCCGCGGCGGCCCCCGTGCCCCGCCCTCCTCACCCGCACGGTGAGTCCAGAGGCCCATCCCGCAGCCTCTGCCTACGAAACGCCCAGAGCCCACGCTGCGCTCAGTACCTGGGCTGCCGCCCTCCCCACTGCAGCCCTGCCCGACCCAGGCTGACCCTGTCAGACCACCGTCCACACAGGCCACCCATCCTCTGGACACGGCCTCCCAGGAGCGCAGGGCCACTCGCTGCCTCAAGAGTCTCTCCCTCTGGCCCGGGTCCTCGTTCCAGCCCGGCGGTGGCCCCCAGCCTGGCCCAGGATCTGGTCCTCGGCTCCTGCGTCCCCTGGTCCCTCCGAGTCCCACGCGGCCCCTCTCGTCACCTGTAGGTCTTGGCTGAGACGGGCCTTGTGGACAGACCTCCCCACCAGCCACAGGGCCCTAAGCCCTGCCCCCTGCTTCGTCTTCTCCCTTCAGCCCACGGGACTGTGGGCCTCGTGCCGGCGCCAGGCGTCCTGGCCTCACTGCCGGGTTCCCAGCTCTCACGGCAGAAGCCATCGGCCAGGGGCACAGGGGATGCTCTGTAAACAAGTGAAGTAGGAAGGCCACCCTCTTCCCACAAATGAATCTTCACATCCACGCAATTCCAATAACAATCCGTGAAGACAGTTGTGAAGTTTACCAGGATGATACTAAAGTTACGTTTTGTGAAATAAGACTGGTGCTGTGGGAAGACAATTGATCCATAAAACATTAAGCCCACCACACACTGTGGTGCTGAACGGTCGGATGCAAGAGGCAGAGGAAGGCTCCAGAAAGTTTAATTACATCATTGGAAATAGTTCATAATATATTCTGCTTCTGTAGCCTCACCACATGGCTTGCGGGATCTTAGTTCCCTGACCAGGGATTGAAGCCAGGCCCTCGGCAGTGGAAGCGCTGCATCCGAACCCCTGGACCGCCACGGAATTCCCCAAGATACCCTAAGACTATGGTTAGTGATTTCGATTATTATAAACGTGGTTCTCATACCTTATTTCAAAAACACTCCCAGAGAGATCAACCCTTGTAAAAACATAGAAAAACAAAAGTTCTTGAAGAAAATATTAGCGTGTGTGTGGAAAAACTACCAGGTTAGCTTAACTCAAAAGCCAGAAATTCTTGAGAAAAAGATTCATGGAATTCACTACATGGAAATATAAAATTTTGTATGACAAGAACTCCATATACAAAAATATATGCATATAGTAGACACGAGGTTAACAGGAAGAGTCTTACAACCGAAGACAGACAAGTGAACATCCTATAAAAACGGAGTCAAAGACATGAAAAGGAATTCCCAAAAGAAGGAATAAAATGAACAATACATTTGAAAAGAGATGCCAGCTCACCAGTAACCCAAAGACTCACAGTTACTCAACAATGATTTATGATTTTTTTTTTTTTTTTTTTTTGCGGTACGCGGGCCTCTCACTGTTGTGGCCTCTCCCGTTGCGCAGCACAGGCTCCGGACGCGCAGGCTCAGCGGCCATGGCTCACGGGCCCAGCCACTCTGGGGCATGTGGGATCTTCCCGGACCGGGGCACGAACCCGTGAACCCTGCATCGGCAGGCGGACTCTCAACCACTGCACCACCAGCGAAGCCCTGATTTATGATTTTTAAACTATTTGATAGGCAAACATTTAAAAAGAACAGCAGTACCTAGTGTGGACGGGACCTGGAGGAGCAGCTGGCCCACGTGTGGCTGGTGCAGGTGCCACCTGCCTCCTGGAAAGGGTCCGGGAATAACGAGGGCGTCTGTCATGCCTGATCTGGAATCGGGTGTCTCTGCCTCCAGGAATCCACCCACAGGCGCAGCCAGGCAGCCGCCCTGGGAGTTATGCGAACACTGTTCCCCACTCTCTTCATGGTTAGAGTGTGTTACCCTCTAATGTGACACTAAGCGTGAGCCTAACAGACGTAACACACCTGATGTACTTAGAATATCAGTTCTGTATCTCTTGGCAAGGAAAGTGTCCACAGATATCAATTCTTGAAGAGCAAAAGAGCACGCAGCACCTAAGATATAAAAAATTAAGTTTGTACATAAATATAAATGTAAAGAAGTGCATGGAGAAAATTTAGAATGACAGGTTTTCAAAAAACAAATACTAGCAAACAGAATCCAACAGCACATTAGAAGGATCATACACCATGATCAAGTTGGGTTTATCCCAGGGATGCAAGGATTCTTCAACATACACAAATCAATCAATGTGATACACCATTTTAACAGGTTGAAGGATAAAAACCATATGATCATCTCAATAGATGCAGGGAAAGCTTGCGACAAAGTCAACACCCATTTATGATAAAAACCCTCCAGAAAATAGGCATAGAGGGAACCTACCTCAACATAATAAAGGCCATACATGACAAACCCACAGCCAACATCATTCTCAATGCTGAAAAACTGAAACCATTTCCACTAAGATCAGGAACAAGACAAGGTTGCCACTCTCACCACTATTATTCAACATAGTTTTGTAAGTTTTAGCCACAGCAATCAGAGAAGAAGAAGAAATAAAAGGAATCCAAATCGGAAAAGAAGCAAAACCGTCACTGTTTGCAGATGACATGATACTATACTATGTGATACTATCCTACATGATACTATAGAGACTCCCAAAGATGCTATCAGAAAACTACTAGAGCTAATCAATGAATCTGGTAAAGTTGCAGGATACAAAATTAATGCACAGAAATCTCTTGCACTCCTATACACTAGCGATGAAAAATCTAAAAGAAAAATTAAGGAAACACTCCCATTTACCACTGCAACAAAAAGAATAAAGTACCTAGGAATAAACCTACCTAAGAAGACAAAAGACTTGTATGCAGAAAACTGTAAGACACTGATGAAAGAAATTAAAGACAATACAAACAGGTGGAGAGGTATACCATGTTCTTGAATTGGAAGAATCAACATTATGAAAATGACTATACTACCCAAAGCAATCTACAGATTCAATGCAACCCCTATCAAACTACCACTGGCATTTTTCACAGACCTAGAACAAAAAATTTCACAAGTTGTATGGAAACACAAAAGACCCCGAATAGCCAAAGCAATCTTGAGAAAGAAAAATGGAGCTGGAGGAATCAGACTCCCTGACTGCACACTATACTACAAAGCTACAGTAATCAACACAGTATGGTACTGGCACAAAAACAGAAATATAGATCAATGGAACAGGATAGAAAGCCCAGAGATAAACCCATGCACATATGCTCACCTTATCTTTGATAAAGGAGGCAAGGATATACAATGGAGAAAAAACAGTCTCTTCAATAAGTGGTGCTGGGAAAACTGGACAGCTACATGTAAAAGAATGAAATTAGAACACTCCCTAACACCATACACAAAAATAAACTCAAAATAGATTAAAGACCTAAATGTAAGGCTGGACACTATCAAACTCTTAGAGGAAAACATAGGCAGAGCACTCTGTGACATAAATCACAGCAAGATCCTTTTTGACCCACCTCCTAGAGAAATGGAAATAGAAACAAAAATAAACAAATGGGACCTAATGAAACTTCAAAGCTTTTGCACAGCAAAGGAAACCATAAACAAGACAAAAAGACAACCCTCAGAATGGGAGAAAATATTTGCAAATGAAGCAACTGACAAAGGATTAATCTCCAAAATTTATAAGCAGCTCATGCAGCTCAATATCAAAAAAACAAACAACCCAATCCAAAATTGGGCAGAAGATGGGCTTCCCTGGTAGCGCAGTGGTTGGGAGTCCGCCTGCCCATGCAGGGGACGCGGGTTCATGCCCCAGTCCGGGAGGATCCAACATGCCGTGGAGTGGCTGGGCCCGTGAGCCATGGCCACTGAGCCTGAGCGTCCGGAGCCTGTGCTCCGCAACGGGAGAGGCCACAAAAGTGAGAGGCCCGCGTACTGCAAAAAAAAAACAAAAAAACAACAAAACAAACAAACAAACAAAATGGGCAGAAGACCTAAATAGACATTTCTCCAAAGAAGATACACAGATTGCCAACAAACACATGAAAGGATCCTCAACATCACTAATCATTAGAGAAATGCAAATCAAAACCACAATGAGGTATCACCTCACACCAGTCAAAATGTCCATCATCAAAAAATCTACAAACGATAAATGCTGGAGAGGGTGTGGAGAAAAGAGAACCCTCTTGCACTGTTGATGGGAACGTAAACTGATACAGTCACTATGCAAAACAGTATGGAGGTTCCTTAAAAGACTAAAAACAGAACTACCATATGACCCAGCCATCTCACTACCGGGCATATACCCTGAGAAAACCATAATTCAAAAAGAGTCATGTACCACAACGTTCATTGCAGCTCTATTTACAATAGCCAGGACGTGGAAGCAACCTAAGTGTCCACTGACAGATGAATGGATAAAGAAGACGTGGCACATATACACAATGGAATATTACTCAGCCATAAAAAGAAATGAAATTGAGTTATTTGTAGTGAGGTGGATGGACCTAGAGTCTGTCACACAGAGTGAAGTAACTCAGAAAGAGAAAAACAAATACCGTATGCTAACACATATATATGAAATGTAAAAAAAAAATGGATCTGAAGAACCTAGGGGCAGGACAGGAATAAAGATGCAGACGTAGAGAATGGACTTGAGGACACGGGGAGGGGGAAGGGTTAGCTGGGACAAAGTGAGAGAGTAGCATGGACATATATACACTACCAAACGTAAAATAGATAGCTAGTGGGAAGCAGCCGCATAGCACAGGGAGATCAGCTCGGTGCTTTGTGACCACTTAGAGGGGTGGGATAGGGAAGGTGGGAGGGAGACGCAAAAGGGAGGGGATATGGGGATATATGTATATGTACAGCTGATTCACTCTGTTATACAGCAGAGACTAATACACCATTGTAAAGCAATTATACTCCAGTAAAGATGTTAAAAACAAAGGAGAAAGAAAGAAGCAAACAAAAAACCAACACTTTATGTAAACGTCCCCAATTCTCATATACGTATCTGCATCACCTGTCATGGATGGTTTCATCTGGCCACTCTTACACTCGCTGCTAAATGGCTTGCCCTTCATATGAGTGGAGGTGGCAAGAAGCAGTCTGCTTGCTAATTTTAAAAAATCATAAAAACTAAACTTAACTATTTTATAGCTTTTTAATTTACTTATACAACCAAGAACACCCCTCTCAAATCACTCCGTGATGTATGTGTTAGGAGTGTGGCAAAGCTGAAGGTTTCCAGGAGAACCACACAAAACAGAAGCCTGTTCTGTAACAGAACACGGTGGACAAGCTCTCACCCACCAGATGCTCATGGCCATTCTACCAAATAGCATTGTACACAAGTAGTCTTAATGCACCTTCCTTGTTTATTCAGAAATAAGCATATTTTCTTCACTGAATTGCTGACAAATGAATTAAAGAATGAATATCAAGTGCAAAAATAAAATAAAGACAAAGAGCTATGAAAACACACGGAGAAGGGAGACAGTCTATCTGTATCCCTTAGCAGTTTATTCACGGCGAGAAAGACAGGGATGGATTTTTAATTTAGTCCAGTTTTTAGCAATACATACCTAAGGGCATTATAAGTAGTACTTTGTTATAAAGAATTCTAAACTTCTAATATTGTCTCTTTGATCTTGGTTTACTGGGTCTAACGAATATGAAAGATCATACAAAATATTCCCTGAAAGGCTGTAGACATTCTATACACGGTACAACTGAAACTGTGAGGTTTATGTACTTTTGAGCAATTACTTTTGCAATATGTAAAAAATGAAAAGATCCTGTAGAGAAGTGCAGTGATGTCATAGAAAAAGCATCAGAGGACATAAAAATTAATTCCAGTTCCGTCACATGCTGGCCATACACATTTGGACCATCCACCTTCCTCCTCTGAGCTGCCGTTTCCTGATGGGTAAAATTAGATCATTCCAACTTCCCTGGGTGATAGAATGAGTCAATGAGACATTGCCTGTGAAAGTTTCTAATAGCCTGTCTCAAACCAGCAGAAGGTGAATGCAATCCAGGGGTTTTCCTGGTAGGTTATCTTTTCACACTATTTACATATCAGTAAAAATGAAGCCACTTTCGGTACCAGAAAGAAAAAGTCGACTTTGTTAGTCCTGCAGCACTTCACACAAAATGAAAGGATAAAGGCATCAATGGGCAGACAGCCAGGAAGAGCCATCGCGCCAGGAAAATCCACAACCAAGATTTTAGAAAGAAAAGGGCGGAAAGAGGGGTGGGATGAACTGGGAGACGGGGATTGACATGCATACACTAATATGGATAAAATAGATAACTAATGAGAACCTGCTGTATAGCACAGGGAACTCCACTTCGCTGTACAGAAGAAACTAACACAACATTGTAAAACAACTACGCCCCAATTAAATAAAACACAAATGTCCCCAAAGAGTTCAGATACGGGGGAAAAAATGACAATCAGGCAATATTCCACTAAAAATACATCAAAACAACTACCGCTTGCCTCTTAGGGGTAAAGAAAAACAGGACCTTAATGCATTCATTTTATACCAACCAACAGAAAAGGAAGCTTTACACTGGAAAAACAGGTAATATTCTGCCCACAAAAGCAAGAGTTTGAAGTTTAAAAAGACACAAACGACACCCCCAGGAAAGCTGGGTCACGTGCTGAGACTTGCTGTGGAGGACGCCCCAGGCAGCTCACCACCACGAGGTCATGTCCTCACCACCCGAGCAGTGCCTCGGACAGGCGGGGCTTAACTTACAAATGCACACACACAAGCTACATCTGTAGCTTTAATTGGAAATGCTCACCTGACCTATTTTTCTTGGTTATGTGACCTTCTGTAAGTTATCACTCCTCTCTGGCCATCAGTTTTGGCATCTATATTGGGAGATAAGTGAACCCTTATGGTCCATTCTGCATGTTAACATGTGATTCCATGATTATTTTATTCATTTTGATTTCAAAGGACATTATCTTTGACCCACATGGCAATGCAATAATGAATTAAATAAGATACATACATAAAAGTGATTCAAAGACTTCAAAGTACAATAAAAATGAAAGGGATACACTGTCAACATTGCTTCTGTTAGGACATTCTTGCTGAAGCTAGACTTTTAATTTAAGCAGTACCTGTTATAATAATTATTTAAGTTCTGCTAAATCAGGATTTGAGCTGCTTTAAATTCACACTGCACTTACTCTTGAAAAATGTTTCCTAAGAAAGTTATAATGTAAAATTGTAGGGGTGTGTTTGGCATTTTATATATACAGTAACCTTTAAATTCTTTAGGGATGTTTACAGGTTAAAGGCAGTTAATTACAAAATAGAGACACTCCTAAAATCTCTTCATTTAACCACTCCTTCCAAGTTCCCAGGGGGAACAGACTTAACTTAGTATATTTTGGCCAAAAAAGAAATGTCAGGAGAAAAAAAAAAAACCATCAAAGCCGGTGAGGTCACAGTGCTTTAGAGCTTACAATGTGCTGTTTCCACAGGTGTTATCTCCTGTGGCGGCCCCAGGCTGAATAGGAGGTATGCAGGGCCCCTTTTGCAGATGAGACCCCCATAAACGACCCTTCCCACAGGTAAGGCACATGGAAGCATCGCTCATCTGAGACGGACCAAGCTCTGCCTGCCTCACATCTGCCACCAGGAAGCTGGATATCTCTCTAGCCAACAACCTCCTCCTCCTTCATCCAGAAAAGTGGGGCAGAGAGATGAGAGCTTGCTTGGGTACCACATCCCCAGAGCCAGCGCCTGCCACACCCATCCGCCCTCCCATGGTGGCCACAGTGGTATCAGTCTCCTCCAGGGGCCTGGGTCGTGGTGCTCTCCCAGACTCAGGGTGCCCTCCAGGACGAGCCCACACTCACATTCCCACTTTCATAATCGGTGGCCAGGACTTTGATGGGAATACAGTTCATTTTCACAGACAGGTCAGACAATTTTAGGATGTAAACTAGAAGACAAAGATTTTTCCACTTACATAAACTGACATAAAAAACTCTGAACATATAAAAAGACACTCAGGCTATTTGAATGTCCATCGCATACATTTGGGTACATCTGTCCGTGTTCAGCATGTGACAAAGTAACAGTCTTGTCACAGGATGGGCCTTCATGTCATGACTTATTTGTTAAGGTATTTAGCATTTTATGAAATACTGAATATAAGTTCAAACACAGATATGTTTTTTATGATCAACTACAACGAGCCCTTTCCGCCTTAAAGCTTCTACAGAACGCTCCTCATCAAAATTATAAAACAATGTAATGCGCTGATAAACGTGTTACGGATATGACAACGTCTGTCTTTTAAAATGCACATTATGGTCCAGAAGCTTCGTTCTAAACAGCCCCAAGGAAAACCCCTGCCGTTTCCAGTGAAGGCAGTGGCCTTGCAATGATTCAGTGGTAAACAGCTGGCTCTCAAGCTACATGATCTTAATGCCTGGAAAGCGAATGTCTTGTTTAATTACTATGAACGCTGTAGTAGGTCACAAGCTAATTCCACATGATCCACTACCGTCATCCACGTGCAGCTCCGAATGCATAAATAAAATCATTAAGTCTCCATGTCATGCCTTCCACCAGTACTGTCAGCAGAAGAATTTAAAGTAAGTGGTGCGTATTTTTAAGCAAATGCCAAAACGGTCTTTGTTATGAACACTGGAGCTGAAGCCTGGTAGTAGGTCAGTGTACAGAAAATAACAAAACAGAAAATGGCTGTGAAAATTAGAACATCTAATTGCCATTGTCTTTAGTGTGTTTCTGGTTTTTACAGCATTTTATCACTAACGCTATAGACTAAGCACGTAAGGAACAATCATGCCGGGATGGACCCAGGACTAGCAATTACAATAATCACCTTAATCACTCACCTGCCTGCAACACCTTGGATGTGGAAAGCACGTTAATTCCGTCGTGTTCCTAGGGCCTGCTGAGCGTGTAGAATAGGAAGGGCACTCAGAGAGTAGAGGAATGTTTTATTCTTCGTCTACTTACATGTGAACTCAACCTGCAGGAGAACTGTCGTTAAAAACAAGGTCAGTCTAGTGAGTTCCAGGCTCCCTGCGGAGTGCGGACACCTGGTGCCCAACAGCTCCTGCAAACGTGACCCTGGGAGCGGCCCTCCGCTGGAACCAAGGTGACCTCTCAGCAGAAGCAGGAGGAGCTGGGTTTGTCAAGCCACCTCCCCACCCGCGAGGACAGACCGATTCAGAGGTCACCAGGCCCCGTGTGAACGCCCTCCCCTGCTGAAGCCTCACCCCCAGTCCCGTCGTCCTCAGAGGAGCTGGACCTAAGTCTGAGTAGACCCTTTTCTCTCATTCTGTGTCTCTCTCAATGTGATCCCTGTAAACAGCGCAAAGTGGGGTCTTGTCAAGTTTCCAGCTTTTTAAATGAACCCTCAGACTTTGCCCTGGAGGTGACTGTCCACATGGTCTGACTTATTTCCACCATGTTTGGTCTTGTTTTCTGTTTGGGCATCTGTTCTCCATCCTTCTGGTTCCTTCTTTCCTGCCATCTTTGGATGAATTTGAAGTATGTGCTAGTTTTCCATTTCGTCAATTTAAAAAAAAAAAAACTTTTAACCATATAGCTTTGTTCTATTTTCAAGTGTTTTCTCTGGATATGGAAACATACGTCTTCCCGTATCACCATCTACCACCAAGCAGCATCGCTTCGTGAACAGGGTAAGAATGTAATCCCTCCGACTCCCTCCTGTCCTTCCTGGTCTCCCATGGGTCACTTCCATGTCACAGACCCCAAAATACATCATTTTATCTATGTACTATTTTAATTTATATTTTTGTTTCATTCTGGTTACACAAAGACATTATGAAATAATACATAAATGTGTAATTATATATCTAAATACTAAAATGAACATTTTTTATATCACTCCATTCTAATGATCAAATTCAAGCAATTTATCACTGACACTGACGGAGGTTCTGAGGTTTGACTCAGCTTGCAAGATAGCAAAGTAACCTGCTGGGATTTCACGGATGCTGGTGGAAGACAGGAGACACACTTCTCTCACTGGTTAGCAGTGTAAGTCAGCACATGCATGGTCTGCGTGAGGTCCTGGATTATGTCTTATAACGTGAGGACCCTGTGACAGCACTTACAGTCTGGTGTACTTGGCACCTACACAGGCTAGACAGACAGGAAGCGAAACAAACATTTTTTTAATGAAATAAAAATGAAAGGGATCAAGAAGAAGAAAAAACAGCTCATCTTGGCGGTATTATTTTTTTAACTTCGAAAATGCCTAATTTTTATCACGTGTATTTCAGGTGAACTTTTACTGAATTGAAATGAGTTATTATATGATTCAGTTTTACCCTGTTTGTCTTCCTAATTTAGTTTGTTCAACTGAAAATGTACCTTCTAAGAAAATCCATAAAATACGTCAATTCAACCTCAGATAACATATGAAATGTGATATTATTGCCTACTTCTTTGTATAGAAGATTTATTCATTGCTACGGCGGTCATTAATGCTGCTTTGTACTTGAGGATTTATGGAAACACATCACCTCTACAAAATCCCTCATGAAATCAACACCCAGGCCCCAGCAGGCCCCAGCAGGGCTCACGCAGGCTCACGTCCAGACAGGCTCGTCAGCATCACCACCCACTTCAGGCTGCATCTCAGGTCCTGCTGGAAGGACCAGTGGAAACTGCAGTGCGGGCTGAGGTTTGCTCCCAGGATCCTTCAGCTCATCAAAGTGATGTCTGTTTGCAAAACCCCAGCCCTCTACTTATAACGGAGAGTCAGAGCATTGAAAACTCGGATCCCAGAAGAATTACACATTTCCATGGCATCAGGAGGAGGGCTGCCTTCCAAACACCTTCAAGGAGGTTACTCATAGCAAAGAAGCTGCAGAGGGCACAGACCCGGGTCAGCCCCCAGGAGACGGTGGTTCCCAGGGGGGCCAGCAGCAAGGCCGGGGCCGGAGGTGCTGCCCTCAGGACCACAGGCTCCGGGGAGCACCTCCTCATCCTGCGTGCTCCCCACATCTGACCACAAGGTCAGCACCAGAGGGTCAGGCACCACATCTGTCCACATCACTGGCCTCATAGTAGGGGCCCAGAGTGTCAGGGAGGTGGGCGTGCACTGCCTACTGCCGCCTGTGAGTGAGGGCGCAGCACTTATACCCCAGGCAGGCGTCACTAAAGGAGACGTAGGGACCACCGGGCTCCACGCCCCCCTCAGAACCACCAGCAGTAACACACACAGACAAGCCCTCTCCCTCGCGATGAAATAAAGAAATGGCGCAGCTAAAGATCACAACACAGGATGCACTTTCTCAAAATACTGTGAAACTGAGCAAAAAATGAGGAAAGATTCTGACAGCTGACCTAGAATTCCTCAGACTTGGAACGCTATGCTTCTCTGAATATAAGCACACATTCCTGAAGGGTAAGCTGATGATCTGGGGCTTGTAGGCCAACAAAGTGTGGGTTAAACCCCTGTAAGGATGAGCTTCAGTGCAGTGCCGGAGAGCAAGAGGGGGCATGGGGATGTGGACAACTGGAGGGGGGATGGGGAGGGGCGGGGGAAGGGAGAGAGGAGGGAGGGGGAGGGGAGGGGAGGGATGAGGGGGAGGGGGAGGGAGGAAGGGAGAGAGGAGGGAGGGGGAGGGGAGGGGAGGGGAGGAGGGGAGGGAGGAGGTCAAAGGGTCAAAATCACTCAGATTGTGTCCTTTTCACATACTCTACAGTGGAAAATGAGGCAAAAAAGATACCATGAAATCTCCTCTCCTTCAAAGTTAAGCAATCTACTTCCTAACTACTGCAGGTCAACGTAAAAGTCACAGTGGAAATGTACTTGGAATGGATAATCGAGTTACAACTCCTTGAAATGTGTTTCAAAGAAAATTTACATCTTTTAATGCATTATTTATCTTTAAAAAGCTGTTGAAAATCAGTGATCTAATCACAGGGCGGCCAAAGGCCTGTTTCTGTAAATAAAGTTTTATTGGAATAGCCACACCCACCCGGTTACTCCTGTTCACCACTGTTTTCATGCAAATATTACTACATGTTTTAAAAGCTGAATTCACTATGAAAAATCTTTCACAAAGTAAACTCTAGGCCTATATAGCTTCAGCAGTTAATTCCACATATTTCAGGAAAAAATAATGCTATTATACAAACTCTTCCAGAAAAACAAAAAAGGAACAGCATTTAGCTCATTTATAACCCCAAGCTAAGCTAGTTCTAACACCTGTAAGGAGGTTATAATAAGTTACATTTACTCACCAAACACTCTCTTGAACAGAAATGTAAACATCCTAAAGAAAATGTTACCAAATTGAATCCAGAAAAATATAAGAAGGAAAATACTTTTTGAACAAGTGAATCAAGGAAGGGACTGTAGTGTCTCATCTGAAAGTAACTGCACCTCCATGTGACAGTTACCTACCTCCGCATAACAAGACATCCAACACCTCACAGCTTCTGGGACCTGGATGCGGGTCCCCTGCGGCCGCGGTCAGCCATGGGGGCAGCAGTCAGGTGGGAGTGGGCTCCGGGTGACAGGTCGGCCACCACCCGCTTCTGTGCTGCCGGACGGAAGCTCCCCGTCTGGGCCCCGGGGCCGCTCCAGCTGGCCATTCACAACACAACATCCCCCAGAAAGCGTGATCCGAGACAGAAAGGACCTGCCCCCAAGATGGAGTGGGGTTTCTGTAACTGAGTATCGCCACATCAGCCCAACACTATGGACACGCAGACTAGCCCTGGACAGAAGTGGGACAGGACCACACGGGGCAGGCGGACAGGGCTCCTGGGAGGCACCCCGTCACAGGCTCAGAACACAGAGACACTCCTGTGACCGTGAGCGAGTCTCAAAAAGCCATTTGATGAAAGTCATTCACAGCGAAGCCTTTTAATAAAAGGTACCTTCCCTGACCTTCTGGAAAACCTCTAAGAAAGACTCAGAGCATCTGTGGCCCTCAGTGTTGAATCTGGAGAACTTCCTCCTGGGGACTGAGAAATAGATGCTCATCCCGCCACCTCCCCGCAGCCATGCCCTGCAGCTCCCAGCCAGCATCGGCCTTTGTATACTTACAAGGCCTGAAGGTTGGAAAGGAAAAAACAATCCACAGATGCCATTACTGAGCACAGAGATAATCTTAAAGTATGAAAATAGATAAATGATTAGTCATGGTATTAATAAAGGTATCAGTTAATGGTATACTATGTCAATATTTTGAAAGTACATGTCAACACATCAGCAACAAGTATAACAACTGAAAGATATAAGAAGATACAACTTCCAGCAGCATTAAAAGTCACCAATATCCACAGGGAGATCAGCTTGGTGCTTTGTGACCACCTAGAGGGGTGGGATAGGGAGGGTAGGACGGAGACGCAAGAGGGAGGGGATATGGGGATGTACGTATACGTATAGCTGATTCACTCTGTTATACAGCAGAAACTAACACAACAATGTAAAGCAATTATACTCCAGTAAAGAGGTTAACAAAAAAAGTCACCAACATCTAGAAATCAATTTAATAAAAGACGTACAAGGTTCTGGGGCCGCCCTGGTGGCGCAGTGGTTAGGAATCTGCCTGCCAGTGCAGAGACATGGGTTTGAGCCCTGGTCTGGGAAGATCCCACATGCCGCGGAGCAACTAAGCGCGTGCGCCACAGCTACTGAGCCTGCGCTATAGAGCCCGCGAGCCACAACTACTGAGCCCATGTGCCACAACTACTGAAGCCTGCGAGCCTAGAGCCCGTGCTCTGCAGCAAGAGAAGCCACCGCAGTGAGAAGCCCGCGCACTGCAACGAAAAGCAGCCGCTGCTCACTGCAACTAGAGAAAGCCTGCGGTCAGCAACGAAGACCCAACGCAGCCAAAAAAAAAAAAGAGAGACGTCCAAGGTCTCTGAAAATTTTAAAAACGTTATTAACAGGACATAAGGAGATCTAAATATCATAGAATAGATCGTGCTCGTGAAGTGGATGAATTAATATCGTCAAGTTGTCACTTCTCCCCAGGTTAATCTAAGATTCAAAACAATAGAAAATCATAACCTCAGCAAGTTTCTAGAAACTGATAAAGTGATTCTGAATTTTAAATGGAAATACAAGACTCAAGTGCAGTGAAGGCAATCTTGGAAAAGAGAAACAAAGCTTAAGACGTACACAGCCGGATATCAAGAACTATTACAAGAGCAAACGGGGCATCTGCTCAAGGAAAAAAGCTCAATGGGAAAGACAGAATCCAGGATCCAGAAAGAGATACGCACACACATGATCACGTTATGGGCCGTGAACGTGGTCCTGCAGTGAAGTCTGGAAAGAATCATCTTTGCTACACACAGAAATGTGAACCTGGAACCCTGCTTCACAGCATACAAAAAAAAGAAAAAAAAAAAGAAAGAAAAAAAATTCTGATTGGACTTAAGATCTAAACAAAAGGCAAATAATAAAATGTTTAAAAGAAAAAACAAATTAAAATATCGTCATGAACGTGGAGTAAAGTTTATTTCAACATCATGCAAAAAGTTCTACCCATAAATTGGAAATTGATAAAGTATTCTGCATTAAAATCGAGAAATTCTGTTCAATAAAAGATATTATTAAGAGAGCAAAAAGGAACCCACAAAGTGAGAGATTTTGGCATCACATATGTTTGATAAAGACTCAGATGCAGAACATATAAAGAACTCCAAAATCAGGAAGAATAATACTAATTCTGTGAATCTGTAATAGAGCAGCTGGTTACAGCTCCTCCAGTAAACATCATTTTGTTTACCTTCGCTTACCATGAGACAGGAGAAAAAAGGCATAAAAATTCAATGGCGTTAACAATATTCACAGATGGTATTCATATCCACAAATAAAACCAAAGACTCTATAGACATATTAGAAATCATGAACATCTAGCAATATGGCTAGATAAAATTGCAATCTATCAATATGATTCATGTATTTATACAATAGAACCAGGAGAAAAAAATTAAGAATATAATCTTTCTTCCCTGAATCCATTAGACACCCAGGAATATACAAAACATCTTGAAGACTTCAAAGGAGAAAATTTAATCCTTTATTGAAAGACATTAAAGAAATACTGATTAAATAGAGAAATGCCTGTAGATGGGAAAACTGTCCCCAAATCGGTCTATGCAGTCACTGTATGCCAACCAGAATCTGAATCAGTTTGGACCTTGACAAAAAGACGCTGATTAAAAGGAAAACAAGGCCAAGAAGAGTTAGAGCATCATTAGAAAAAGAAGTGGTGGGACCCTCCCCCTGTCAAATACCAGTATCTGAAGTTTGCCACTGGGTCTAACATGGATTTCTGTTCATAATTTAGCATCTGTGAAACCAAGGTGTACATTACAATGGATGTTCTTTGTGGTACAAAAAATAACGGGGTATGTTGATGTTAATTACATCTTATAACTGAAGGATACGGCATCACCAAGTTATAACAATTAAAACTGTGGAAAAAATGATACAGGGTTTGAAGAAAACGACCAGAAGAACAGAGGAGAGCCCAGAGTCCCTCTGAACATGGAGACTGGATGTCGGCCGGCACCGCTGACGGTGAGGAACAAAAATACAGGATGCTGGGACAACGGATTAACTCCACGAGGAACCTGTAAATTGGACCCTTATTTATGCCGCGTGCATTAAAGATGAAATTGAAAACTTGAGATAAATATCTTCTGGACGGTTGGGACTCAGGAATGCTTTCCTAACAAGGCACAAAACCCAAAACTAAGTGGGGCAAAACTGTTGCATACACTACGGTTAAATGTTCTTTCATCCAAGGACCCTGCTGATGGTGACACAAACCAACCCTGGGCAGAGGGACCGTGACCCAGGAGAGAACTCAGCCTGGAACACA
Organism: Aethalodelphis obliquidens; assembly: GCF_003676395.1. Classification (NCBI taxonomy): domain Eukaryota; kingdom Metazoa; phylum Chordata; class Mammalia; order Artiodactyla; family Delphinidae; genus Aethalodelphis; species Aethalodelphis obliquidens. The sequence continues at coordinate 42,762,720 of NW_020837956.1, forward strand.
CGGCACAGGTGGGCAGGCTTGCGGGACCAACGCAGGAAGCTCACCCCGACCGCCTCCCAGGATTCACCTAACAACAGATGCTCACTTTTGTTTCTGAAAGCCTCTGAGTTTAAATTAACATCAGTTTCTGCTGAAAATCCACCCACTCGCTTGACTGCAAGTCGACAGAAAAAGCGAAGTGAACACGAAGCAAACTCAGAAACCAAACGCTCGTTTGCGGGCACGCGCGCGCTCAGCCTCACAGGCGCACTTCTGAAGCGTAAAGGTCAAAGTCAAGGGCGGCAGGATGAGGAAAGTGCAGTTATTCCACTGCCTACACTGTCACTCTTTCCAGCCTCCTCAGAAATGATGGTTTCCATCACTTCTTGTGAATTGAGACATGCCATCCGGTACGATATTAACTGCAAAGAAAATCTCTAAATTATTTTAACCTGGAACACAAAAAGGGAAATTCATGTTTTAGGAAACAACGGTTCCCTATCACCGATAGATTCGTGCGATCCGTGGGTCCACCCCGACTTCGGCAACGGCCGATAGAAACTCCATATGGAGCCCCCGCACTTCTCTGAGCTGTAGGACCAAAGAGCCCTCGGGGCTGCCCCCAGGAGCCACAGGGAAAAGGCTGGGGGTGATGGGGTTGGCAGGGCTGGGGGCCAAGCTGTTGAGGAAGGAGAGCGGAGAGAAAAGCTGAGGCCAGGAGCTCAGGAGAGGGCGCTGGGGGCAGTCCCGGCTGTGCTTCGGAAACCACTACCCCCGGGGCCCCCCAGAGAGCCTGGCCTCACAGGCAGCGGTGAGGGGTCTGCAAACTCCCCGGGTGACTCTACTGGGCAGGAAGGTCTGAGAACGACCCCGCTGGAAACTGAGGATGAAGAGGCAGCAAGAGGCCCCCCGAGGGGGCTGGAGATGAAAAGCAGGAGGGTGGTGGCCACCACGGGCATGGGGTCTGCACGAGGGCCCCGCGGGGAAGGCCCCCTGCACTGAGACGCCCTCACTTCCTTCGTGACACGCCCTCCATCCACCCGATGGCTCAGATCCAGACAGCCCCCCGCACGGCCTGACGGGCCGCAGGGCTGAGAAGCAAGTGGCCCCCAGCGGTCTACGCGAGGTCGCGGGAGACCTGAACACGAACCCGGTCCTTCCGTAGGAAGAGTGATGCCCAGAGACACGGCTGCACAGTGGCGCTGAGACGCAGGGCTTATATCTTCCCATAATCCAGGAAAAAGGTCATATGGTCATATTAAGTATTTTAATCTTCTGTTTGAAAATTTGTTTAGGGCCAAACTTTGATCAGTGATACTGACCTGGTAACTGCCACTCAGATGTCTGCTTGAGTCCATCATCCCAGTGAATTTATAGCCATCAAAGGAAACAAGCAAGATCTGTCAATAATGACCTACTTAGGATGCACTTTTTGAGGGAATAAAGGTAGGACTCCATGCTGTTGAATGATTTCTAATTCTGCAAACATAGACTGCTGTAATGAGCCCCAAAGATCAAAGACTCACCAAAATGGCATAACATTTGAATAACTTGGACTTGACACACAAAAGGCATTTCAACGTTATTGAAAATAGATACCTACTTCCTTAAACTGTATTTTATTTATTTTTTATTTTTTTACATCTTTATCAGACTATAATTGCTTTACAATGGTGTATTAGTTTCTGCTTTATAACAAAGTGAATCAGTTATACATGAAGTCTACTCGTGAGAAAAAGCTTAGGAAAAAGAGACATGTATACACATATAAAAGTCATAAAAGACATTAGAACAATCACAACAAAATAAATGAATCGCCGATTCTCATTACAGATTCAGCTGTCAGTCCCTCAGACACTGTTCCTGAAGTTGTTCAAACAAGTCTTTGTGTATTTTAAGAGGGGATTTATCTCTGCGTCCAAAAGTGGAGTGAAGACTCTCGTTACCACGTTAGATAGAGACTGGCGCTTTCAGCAAGGGGTCTGCACCAGCTCTGCACACTTTACAGGAACTTATGGACTTGCAAACTGGAGCCGACTGTCAAGGTGAACAGTCAGTGAAGACTTCATTCTGCAAAAAGGTACGAACATACAAATACGGGCTCACGTGGGAAGAGCAAACAGCCGGTGGAAATGGAGAAAAAGCTCAATGTGTCTAAATGTTTCACGTGTGCCCTGCATTTCAGTGGGGATGTCCCTCATATTTGACTCTGAAAATAAATCAGATACACGCTTCTCACTTTAAATAACAAAAACCTTAGTTACTGAAGCAGAGTCCTCGCGGCATCAACTCGAACATTCTGTAAACTTGTTACAAAGCAAACTTGAGTTGCACGTGTCAAAACCATCATGCAGCTGAGACATTTAATAACCGAGTTCTTCAGAAGACAGATCCTCCTGTATAATAGCTAAGACCCATCTTTACTATACTGAATTTCTTTACATTTTAACTCACAATATCACAAGAGAAAATGGCACAAATGCCTAGCCTGGACGCTACTAAACATGAGCACGAGAATGGCTGATGGGAAGGACCGGCTCCACCAAGCACTGAGGTCAAGGGCAGGGCAGCACGTGACGTCCTCCAAGGGAAGGGTTTCCAGGAAGATCCTTGAGAAGTCGCCTTCTATTTCAGATGCAGAATCAGCCGTGCCCCAACTGCTTTTTGTGCCACAATAATGTGTTTGTTGTATTTTTTCCAATCTGGTAATAGAAACTTACAGATTCACTCTGTGAGAATGTAGTTACAAAAGAAACAATCTTGCCTAAATTTTCTAAGGGAAATAAATAATGCACAAAAATCCTTACAGTAAGAATGACAACAGTTCCCTCTGTAAAGGTTTTGATGACTGGATCGATCCTGATTTATATATATATATATATAAATACATGTATTTGTATGTATATACACACAAATCGATCCTGAGGCCCTGGATACTTTCGTAAAGATGATAAAATGTCTCCAAGGATAAGGCAGAAACTCTGACACAAACACAAGGAAAGACTGTGACCCCTGATGCCTTAACTCCTCAGACACGAGGAAGGACACACCTGAGGCAGCAGATCCAGCCTTCAGATACAGCATCTGGACACCAGCAGAGATTTTAGCAAACTCTTAAATGACTGATTTAACTGAAATTTTAAAACTGTCAAAGGAAGGAGAGATGAAGGACAGAAGCGCCTCGGGGAGGAGTGGACGTCGTCTGCCCAGCAGGGGTCCGAGGGGCCTGCACAGAACAAGGAGATGAACCCGCACAGCAGTCCCCAGACTCCACCAACTCATCCCTGTTCACTTCTGGGAAGAGACCAACTACCCGCAACCTTTCCAATGCTACAATTTTTCTTCATCCTCCTGTTGAAAATCTTCTGCTTTGTACCTTTGTGAGGATTCACCTGTTCTATTTTTATTCAATTTACTAAAATTAAAAAATACCAAGTTCACCCACTTCTCCTCCCCCACCCCACCTCTCGCGGACACCACTCTGTCCTCTGTATCTATGAGTGTGCATTTGGTTTTAGTTTTTTAAGATCCCATGTATAAGAGAGAACTCACGGAAAATACTTTCTCTGGCTGACTCATCTCGCTGCACGCAACGCTAAGCAAAGGCGCACCTCACGGGTGAGTAGTTTTCCTGGCACATAGGACGGCCGTTCATTCACTCTCCGTCCAAAGCGGCTGCTGTGCCCCTGCAGGAGCAGGATGGAATCCCTGCCTCGGAGGCCCCACAGCGGGAAATATTTACTATCCGGCCCTTCGCCGGAAAAGTCTGCCACCCCCTGCCCTACACAGCTGCCACTAGTGCAAACCACATGCTACCTTTCCCACATCACCAGCTACCCGTTCACACACCGGCTTCCAAGAGCATCTTTTGGGTCTGGTTGGGAAGCAGAGGTCATGGAGCTGAGATGCAGTCACATCTGGGACACTGTGCGGGCACAGTGACAGGGGCTTCCCAGGGAACCGCTGACACTGAGCCCGCTGGTCCCACAGCATCGTCACCAGAGCTGCCTGGATGACGTGGGTCACCCGAGTGGTGCTGTCCACAGGTGGGATGATCACTGGGGTCGGGGCCGTCAGTTTGACAGCTTGTCCCGTGAGGCCGACCCTTCGAGTGGCCATAGGATTGGGGGCACGACCCACCGTTCAAACTTTCAGATTTACGACGCCACGAACATTCTAACAGTAACTGACTACCTACCTGAGGCATAAATTTATACTTTAACAAAACGTTGTGTTTAACAAAAAAATTAAAGCTGTTTAATCTCCGTGCTCCAAAACAAAGACTCAACACCGTCTATGTGCACTTTCTGACTGCAGAGAGCTGCTTTAAAAATAGATCGCCCACCGTCCAGAGGCACACCCAGCAGCCCGGGCAAGTCACCCAATTTAAAGTACCTCTTGCTGTTTAAACGGAGAAGAACATTCCAGGAGTGAGACTGGTCCCCCTCCCCCTCCCCGGGGGGGGGGGGGGCTCCTGAGGGTAGGACGCCCCCGGGCCAAGCGACCATCCAGGCTCTAAACTTCAAGCCACCTTCCTCACTCCAAGCGGACAAGCAAGGTGAACCCCGCCCAACGCCCACCTGTGCAACAGGGCAGGCGGCAGAAGCAGGAAAGCGAATCCCGTCGTCACTGGTAGTGGCTCAGACATAAAGTGACACAGTAAACCCGCCACCACAGTCCGAGCTCAGGCGGTGGCAGCAGCAGACAGACAGGGCCACCTGCTGCCCGCCGACCCAGCGGGTCCCCAGCCTCCCCCCAGCCCGGGCTCCTCCTCTAGTTTCCTCCCTTCCTAAAGGAAATCTTGACTGTGCAGGTGCCCTGGCGGCTCGCTCTGCAGGACTATTTCCACCTCCACGGCGATGAGATGCGCTTCGTCAAGCCCAGACTCTGGCAGGCAGGTGGGACCCAAGGGTGGGAAGCGCAGGCCAGGAGGGAGGAGGGTGTCTGGTCCTCGCACGACGGGGAAACGGCTCCTCACGCACGCACCCTGCGCTGATCTAAACACACCGGAGCTGCCCCACGTTCCAGACACACGGCGCGACACACGCACCCGAACGTGGCCCTGTCCCCCCAGGACCAAGCCAGGGCCACCGCCCCTCGCTTCCCGCTTAGGGGCCCTGGTTTGACCCTGGGTCCTAGAAGGGTGAGCTGCCTGATCAAATTGGGTCATTGTGCAGGTAAGTCCCTCCCAGACACTCAGGGGTCTTTCTCGTGGGCCAGTGGGGACCTGGGCCACATGGCGGAAACCGGGGTTACAGCCTGAAGGACGCCGTCGGCCAGGACCCACCTGCTCTGACCCAGCAGCCTTTAGCTGACGCTTCTCCACTGAACTGGCTGTTTGCTCTGCAAAAACTCGGTCTGTTCATTTGTAGAATCAGAACTGAACCGAGGAAGGAAATCTAATGCGCGTTTTTCTGACTTGAAGGAAAGGAATAACATTCTCCCAATTAACATCATTACAACTCCTGACTTGAAGCGCTGATAATGGGAGCTAATATGACGTCATGGAAAACAGCTTTCTTTCTTCTGGAGACACTGTCTCAGTTACGAACCTTTGCTATACTGAGAAGCAAGCCCCTGTCACTAAATTTCTATACAGTTTCTGTAATTTCTTTGGAAAAATGTACATGAGAAAACCCAGCTAATTTTCAAGACTGATGTTAGCATACCTCTCAGGACACTGAATTAGAGAACTTCATGTTAGACATTTTCCCCCCTTAACTTTCAATAAACCGTTTAAATAGTTCACTGTGCCCACGTGGTACTAACCACACATACTTCATTTCACTAGTTTACTTTAAAAATAAAATTCAATATCCCAGGGCACTGACAGTAACACCTGTAGTCCTGGGCTTTTCCTTCACGTAATATCATGCTTCTTACTAGAGAACTCACTCTTTCTTAACAAAAATTATGGACATAAATCAGACGTAAGATATGAAATGAACATACTAGCTTTTATTCTCCAAATACATGTAATTCAAGTCAAAGTACAAATGTAGAATCAATGCCAAAAGTATTTCATTGTGCCAGCTAACTATATAAACACGGGGGCGGGGCTGGATATCCCCCAACTCCCCATGTTCTAGAAATGATTGCCCAAACCATTCCCAACATCCTGAAAGCTTGTTTTGTGTGATGTAAATAAAACTCCTATGAGACAGTATACAACAAAAATCATACGGTAAGTTCAAAGGAATTTACTAATTATGTATGACTATGTGTCAGCAAATCATCATAATTTTGAATTCCAAAAGTGGGTTTTGCCTGATTCATTATCATTTAGTATTAAAAACAGTGGTTCAGTAGAATTCAAGAGACAGCAAATTGTGAACATTTTTTTAAGTAGAGACCAATGACTACCTAATGCAAATTGAAGTTCTAATGGCAAGTTCTAGAACCACTTCACTGTACTTTATCGCTGATAATGTTATGATATAAATTAAATCATTGCTCAATTAATCGTCCAGAGATAATGCTGTAATGAAATGTCTTAATTCCTTAACGGTACACTAAACATAACCACCAGCTCTAAAATGTGTGCTTCGACTTGGTAGCACAGAGCAGACTTTTCATACCTGAGAATATATCTGGCAGAGAACACAGGCTGACAGCAAAAGCCACCATGGGAAGTTCTTACCGAGATTCCCTGGGAGATGACGGATTTCCACCACCTCTGTGGTCCATGCTCCACAGCGGCCTTACAAGAAGCAGGAATTCCCTGCTGTCTGAGGCAACGGAAGTGAATTAGCCATCAGAATCCTCAGATGATACCTTCTATAGTGACATTTATCATCAGAGCCATGTTTGGTCAACATTTAATTATATGATAGGATCACAGCAATGCTACCATAGATATGGGAAAACCCCTTTCCACAATGAAGTCAGAGAATTAATCTCAGATTCCCACTGGAAAACTGTAGCTTTTAAAATTTAAATTGATAGACATCTTTGAAAAACTTCAGAGGTTAGCAAGGAGAGCAGGTAAAATTACCCACAGCCCATATATCTGCAGCGTAACTAGGAGACAGATAATACTGTAAACGTACATTTGCACGGGAAGGTGAAAATACACACCTTCAGCCAGAAGCATAAACCCTGTGCCCACACCTGAGAAGCCGTGTGTCAAAGCTCTGACTCATAAACACACGAACATGTGACCACAGTCCCACTGGTGAACCCCTGAAGGAAATACATCGTTCAGCTAAGTGCAAAGCCTACTACCCCAGGGAAAGAAACTCGAATTCCCTAACAAACCACGCATATATCATTTGACCCTGCAACACCTCCTTTAGGATTCTAACTTCAAGATGCTGTCACCTACAGAAGACAACATATGCACAGAGATACTGACCGCAACACTGTTTGCATTTGCAAAAGCCTGGGAAGTATACAAGTGTCTATTAATAGGGGACTGGATGAATACATACGCTGTACCGTCCCGCAATGACTACTGTGCGGCCCAGCGTAAATGAGGGGACACCAGCATATCAGCATGGACTCAAGTTCAAGACATGCTAAGGCACAGGGCAGTGTCGACAGAGTCAGATAACCTTGCATCTGAAGAAGAGGAACATATAAGAAAAGGAAGAAAATACATAGTTACTTTTTTCTAAAGTATCATAAACATAAATGTACCCAGAAAATAACCAAAATGATTACCAACAGGTGCAGGAAGTGTCAGGATTGAGAGAGTAGGGACTGAAGTGAGAATTCTCTGAGTTTTCTCTTTTTATAGTTTTAATGTTTCACAATGTAAATTTTTACAAATTCAAAAATTAAATTAAGTGAAAAGAAAAATATTAAAACTCAAATATTAGAAATAATTTAAATATTAAAGCCAATTACATAATAAACTATAGAGAGATAATAAGTATCTCAAAAAAATTTGAACACTATACTGACCTGTATGTTCATAATTGATTACATTCCAAAGATCAAAGATGAGCAATAAATAAATATTTGATCAATAATTTTAGAGCTCATATTTTGATAAATTTTGAAAATATTTAATGTACTTAGGGGGTTAATAAGTAAGTAAGGGTGAAAAGGTTATTAGGATTCAAGATCTTCATTGAATAAATAAAAAATAGAAAAGAAAAAAACCTAGTCTAGGCAAGAAACCTGTCATGTGAAATTTGAGTAAACACTATTAATATCATGTCATGAAAATTTAAAAATATTTTCCCTTACTCTGTCCAGGGAATGGTCTTGGAAGCTTTTGGTTTCTAAAAACTCAACTGAAAATGAAAAAAAAGAGCAAGTCCATAGGAAACAGGAGATCCATGGAGAGGTTAAAAGGGTGAGCCTGAGATAATCTTTTATCATCAGAACGACAAGCATTACCTGCCCGAAGGTTAAAGGAAACCAGCCTGCGGACCCTCCACTGACCATCTCATAGAGACATACCTGACTGTGATTCACAGAACAAACGTGCGACCTGGACCTACGACGGTTCTCAGAGGCTAAAGAGAAGAGGTGGAGAGGCAGACACGGGAGGGATCAGGTCACATCTCCCCTCCTTCCCGTGAAAGCTGTGACTCAGGAGACAGAAACAAGCACCGATCCTGACATTTCACGAGGGACAGTGGTGCCTCTCCAGTCGACAACAGAAAGCTGCTCTTCTTTAGAGGAGAGAGGCCGTTGATAAATGGAACAGAAAACCACCATTTGGCCATATTCAATGGATTAGCTCATCAGAAGGCTCATCAATAATGCTAAGTCCATGAGTCGAAAAACTGCTGGTGAACAGTATGCTTTCATGGTGCCAGTCCCGCCCTGAACCAAGTCAGGAATTCGGATCAGGGATAACAGAGCTGCCAGCGAGGTGGGCAGGCTGACACGACTGTGGCTGAGATTCACAACATACGCGAATGACTTTTCAACAGTTCGGCAAAAACAAAGCAGAACACACGCACGCGGATGAAGAAAGCATATACGAACATGGGTGTGGGATCTGGGCGATGGGCTTATGGGCATTTACTGCGATTATTTTTCCAACCTTTCTGTTTCAGCAAATATTCGTCGACACAAATTTGGAGAAGAATCGCAGGAATCGGCACATGGACTTGGCCCAATCAGACCCGTCTGGACGGTGCTGGTGAGGAACGCTTTGTGAGCAGTCCCCATGGAACAGCGAGTCACCCCGGGGCCCTGCGGAGACGCCCTCCAGAGCCACGCTGCTGCATGACCCGTCCAGCATGTTCTCCGTGGCCGTCTGGCCCATGCAGGTGCCAGGTGTTGGGTCGGAAGAGCCAGGCCCGCCGCCGGCTCTGCGGTTGCAGCCTGTGCCGTGGAGACTGGCCCAGGACCCCAGCTTGGCTCAGGCCGAAAGCCTGGGCATTCCCCCACACCACCCCCCCTCCAACCAGCAGGTCCTAAGAGGCACCTGACACCCCTTGCTCCCAACCTCCACTCCTCGCACATCCACGGCCACTTCCCTAAATCCCAGGAGATCCTTCAGGAGCAGCGACGCTTGAGACGGGGCCGGGAGACCGTCTCCGCGGGACCACCAGGAACGCCCCTCCTGGCTCCTTCTCTCCGGCACTCAGCAGAACTGAAGAGCCTCTTCAGAATTCAGCCAGCTCTAACGGGATTCTAAGAGCTTCTGTGAGTTAGTCGTCTTCAGACCCTGATAGCCCAGCAGTCCTGCACGGGACTCAACCGAGGCTCCACCCTGCACTCAGCTTCACGTCTGTTCCAAACAATTCACTGACCCACAGGTGGCTACTTATTTCTTATGTGTGGATGCCGCATACACGCCAGGAAGCACATCAGGGTACGGAGAGGAGGGTGAGGGTGCAGGGGGCTCGGGAGTGGGGCTGGGGCACCTCCCGCCCGGACGCAGACGTGCCTCTTCATCGCAGCACTTAACTCACAACCGGCCGTCCCCAGAACGCCCGCCACATGATCTAAACTGGAAGGTTAGGCGTGTATCTTATCCTACCAGACAATATTCAGTTGCCAGGGATCACAGCTTCCCTGTGATGGGGAACAAAACCTAGGAGGACAAAGCCACTGACTCCTGTTAATCATTTTAGGTTTGTGTGAGCTCAGAGGCAAACTTTAAAACTATGATGTGTGTCTGTTTATCCAACACTAGATTTATGACATCTTCACTGATACCATGAACACGGACGTACACACACGTGTGTGTTTTTCTGTTAAAAGGCATGTGTGATGGCGTCTGCTGTCTCCCCGGAGCTGGTCTCTACGACAACCAGGTCCAGGGCTGAGGGGCCGCCCGCGTCTCCTGGGACACAGCCTGCTTCCAGCCCGCGTGTCCTGTGCGCCTCGGGCTGGCCGCCCCCTCGTCCGCGTTCTAACAGCGCATCACCTCTTACCTCAGACACGACGACGCCAGCAAAAGCCCTGGCCTTTCAGCCAGGAAAGTTCTCTTCACCACCAGTCACGACGGCGGCGAACAGGGACCATCCTCACGGGGCTTCTCCCCTGCTAGCCAGAGCAGCCGATTTAAAACCGAAAGAATGAAGAGAGGGTGGGAGGAGAGACCCTCACTCCCTACCACAAACCTGAGATGAGGCAAACTTGAAGGAAGATAAACTCGTGTGTGTGGGGGGGGGGCAGCCGAGTCTCCTGTGGTGACAGGTGTGGCTCAGGCACACTCATTCCCAGGGCCAGGTGTGACGGCCACAGAGCTGACTGCCGGCAACAGCAGTCTCCCTGTAAAAGCAGATTTTCCTAGGTGCTTTTTTTTTCTAAACAGTGTGTCTTTTCCTTCTTAAGGATGGTAATTTGAAAGACAATTATGTGTGTGCAATTTTGTGTTGCCATAAATGCTGTTCTTTCCTGCCACACTGACATTTGATAACTTGAAACAGCACTTGCTGTCACATGCACTATTATATCACCTAGAGTCTGTCAAAAAAGATTGAACTGAAAATTATGTTGAGTGGGAAACTTTAAAAAATCAAGTTTAAGAACAATTTTAAATATATGTAATTCATAAGCTTGTATGTATTTTTATGTAAAAGAAAAAATAATTACTATCCAAATCTTCTCCAAATCAGATGTCCTTTCTTATCATTGTATTTTTTTTCCACAATCAAAACTGTAACTAAAACATTAAAGGAGGATTTACGTCATCTCTGGTCAGCTCCGTGAAGCTGACAAATAACAAATAAAATCTGTTCAAGCATGTAGACACCCAGGCATTTAGTCTGTAATTCCGGTACTTGATTCAGTATAGCTTGTGTTTTTGAACTGAAAATATTCACAGTACTAGAGCTACATATTGGTATGTGATGGTTTTTATGTGGGGGCTGTCTAAACATCCTTCTTTGTGCATCTCAAAAAAAGTGATAAAACTATTACAGAAATGACTATAGTTTTTGTGAAGCGCTGAAAATAATCAAGAATGGCTATAAATACGCTACTAATCTGCCAATGTGAACTACAACAGAGGTAAGACTATTAGAATCCACTCAGAGATTGTGAAGGTTATAAACATACTAAGTTCCAAATAACTAAAGTAACTTCACTTACAGAAACACAGATCAATATGTTATGCTGACCTAGATTTGACTCAGAGCGCAATGCAAATGGATTTTAAAAAAAAAAACTGCTGCAGGGAAGCTTCTCCAATAAAATTAAGAATCCTCCTTGGAAATCACTGTAAGATAAACTTAACATCCACTTTTATTAGCTGTCATTTGTCCTGAATGTAATAAACAGTCCTGAGGTCCACGCTGCAGTGGACGGGCCGCACACCAGGCTCACCGATAAACAGTGCAGACCCAGTTACGCTCAAGTGAAACACAAAGTACCCACAACCTAAAAACAAAGTCCAATAACACTCACAACCAAATGTCATACCTACCACCAGCCAGTACATCAGGAAAGTTAGTAAGTGTTAAGTCTATTTGCAAAAACTCACATTGTCGGCTGTAACGAGTAAAACTTAAAAAAAAATAACTCTGGTATTATAGGATCAACGTCATTCTAACTAGGTTTTAATCCTTAGACTGCAAATCTCATGTAATTATTTTAGAAAAGGAGTTTTGTTTTTTTTTTACATACAGCAGGTTCTTATTAGTTATCCATTTTATACGTATTAGTGTATATACGTCAATCCCAATCTCCCAGTTCATCCCACCACCACCCCATCCCCACTTTCCCCCCTTGGTGTCCATACATTTGCTCTCTACATCTGCGTCTCTAAGAAAAGGTGTTATGTTTAAGCAGAGATTTCAAGCATATTAGGAAATAATTCACCTTTATCTTTGAAGGGCAAATGAAGATGGGAGTTTGGTGTTTATAAGACACACCCCTCCAGGAGATTTCAGAGCCACAATAATCACAGCACATGAGCCTTTAAGTGTTTAACCAGAGAGACCAAGTGACAGATACAATAAAACCGTATCAACAGACCTGAAACACCACATGGCTGGTCCATGCAGAGAGAAACTGGTCAGGAATCCATTCACGAGTGTGATGCAAGCTTTTTATCTCGCAAACTTGGTTTACTGAGAAAATTTCCTCTGTTACATGGCAAGAGCACGGATCATTTTGAGTTTGTTACAAAAGCCTAAGGACTTCAGTAGTTAAAACTAAAATTTAAGTCCTATGAACAACCACCTCCCTGCTACAGAGACTAAGGATGTGATTTCTGTCACATGACAGTAATGTCAAGCACTATTATTAAATATAAAGGTATCATTTTCTAAAAAGTAAAATTAATATATGTTGTATCTTTCAGGGGGTTTTGCATGAGTATTACTATGCAGCAGAGTTTCATTTCTAACAACATCTGCTTTGCAATAACTCACTTCCTGGCAAAGCCATTTAGGTCACGGCAGGTATTAAAATGAAGTGTTGAGTTTGCACTGGGAATTTAGAAGCGTGCAGTACAGTATACACTGAGGGGTAAATCACAGCAAGAAGCACAACACTTCACAGTTGCTTATTTGAGAAATAAAAAGGCTACGTACAAAGAAAAATGGTGTTCCAACAAAGTTACATTAAGTGTGCGTCTCGAGCAATAAAGTTTTCAAACTGAACTAAGAGGCACCATTACAGAGATGTGTACAAGCCCATCACAAGGGGGCGGGGGCGACCACTGACGGCTCCGGGCACGGCCCCGTCACAAGCGGGAAACCCCTGGGAGTGTCATCTCCCTCACCCTCACCTGCCAGAACACCCAACCTAAGGCACAAGAAAGAAGGCTGTCCACACGTGGACAGAGAGGCTGAGTCTCCTTACACGTCCTGGAAACAGAAACAGGGGGCAGCACCATCCCAAGAAAATCCAGAGCTCTGCGCTCTTGGCTAATGTGCTGGCCTCACGTCAGCTGTGCAGCCTTAGGGCACCACATGGGTCTCACGCCCTCGCGGCTGAGGACACCCAAGCCCTCATCCCGGCACCTCGCACTTCAGCGGCTGCCCGGGACCACCTGCTCTGTAAACCTCTTCCTCCAGCCTCACCTCCTCTGACGCCATCTGCGTTCTTAAGTGTCGACCTCCAGAAAGTGGCCTGTTACTAGGACAGGACCTACTGTTTCTATGCAGTCGGCATGTGCCAGGCGCTCAGGGTGTGACAGACACCAAGGTGAGTGAGAAAGGGCACAGCTTCCCCATGGGCTCGACTCCAGCGACCAGAGTGACCTCACAGACACGTGCCTGTGACTTCCGGCCTCTGCTGTGGGATCTGGGAGGGAAAGACCGGGTCAGAGAGTCCTGGACGGGCTTATCTGAGGAAGCAGCAGGGGCGGGTACCTGAGAGCAGAGGATTAGAGGAAGGAGAATGTGGGGCAGAGCAGGGGCACGAGCAGAGGCCCTGGGACAGCAGAGAGCTGCTGAGATTGAAGGTGAAAGGTCCGCGCTCCACAGGCGAATTCCGAGGGCAGGTGGATTTTGTTCAGTTGATGATAATCTAGTTCCTTTTTTATTTTATTGATCTATTTATTTTGCCCTGCAGGAGTTCCCCAAGTGTTCTATTTATTTTTGAGATTCCTAATGTCAACAGTGTATCTCTGAAGATGCCAGAGGTAAACTCTGACTCAAGAACATCTTGTAGTTATAACTAGATTCTTGCTTCTGTCCCATTACTAGAACTTCTCAACAGGAATATCTATCATTTGTTCTGCCTTCCATATCTTTTACTTTCCTCATATTTGTGTATATCTTTTCCCTCCATATTGACAGAAATCAGTAACCTTCTCAGTGTCTCTAACTCAGTTTCTACGGCTGTCTGTTTTCTGCTTATTTATTTTTGCTACTGCATTTTAAGCTTTTTGTTTTATAAAGTAGTCAAGTGTCTGCTTTTCAGTTTGATACTTGGTGTTGATCATTTATATAAAAGTACGTCGTGTTCTGTGGGAAATCCTGCTGGATGTTCCTTGGCGTTTGCGTGGCCTGCCTGGACCGTGGACACACACGCCCACTGAGTCAAAGTCACTCCTGTTTCTGGCTCCTTCCCTGAACAGCCGGTGAGCTGAAGCCAGGGGCTCCGTCCTCTCCCCACTACTCCATCTTAGTACAAAGTGAATCCCCTCCCAAATGTAAGCTTACGGGTAATGTGACGTGTACAGTCTCTCAGGAAATTTCTCATCATTTATCAGTGGCTATAATCAACTGAGGGGGATAGTTTCTCACAACTGCTGCCTGGTCTCATGATGATAGCAAGGAAAATCATTCCTGGGAAAACAGAAGAAGTCTGTGTTTTTCCTTTTCTAGAGGGAATACACATTATACGAGCAGCCAAGGGGACCCACTCTTATGGGTTTTACTGTCTTTGATGTTACATACGGTAGGTGCATTTTCAAAGCCGCACAGCACTGGGTCACACTACTGTCATTATTTGGGGGAAAACTGTCTCACAACCCAACACATGATTATTAAGTCAAAAGCCATAAGAGGGTTATGGAAAATAAGCCAGAAGGACTCTAGTGAGTTGCTGATGATAAATATTCCAGTACAAGAAGGCAGGCTGTGGGAGCGAACTATTGTATTGTCCCGTCAGTTTGGAATTGAAGTCACAGCTTTGTGTTTTCGCATGTTACAGAAATGATACCTTCCCTCATCCAGCCCCACTTCCCCGAGAACTTCAATTAACATGCTGCCTGGATTGAACAGTTATGCCTGACTTAGGAAACTGAATCACTTCTCGGAGGTACTCGCATTCATCCCTGAAATTCATTAGATATTAATAGCTAGAGCACACTTCCAGGGAGACCTAGCTCTAATCCCTAAAGCTAAGGAATGATAAAATCATCACCTGGTTTTCTCTGTCTTTAGTATTAAATTATATGATCACTAGCAGAAACATGCAAATTCAGAGCAAGTTTTCTCAGCAGCACGCCAAGAGGCATGTACCGTCAGCATATCTGAAGGTTGTTTCTAGTCTTTGGATGGTAACTATTCAATGAGTAAATAGGAGAGAGAAAAAAAGGACAGTGAACTGTGGTAAAATGAAAAACCATACAAATCTCACTTATGAAATAAGCTACACCTTCCTTCTGCTCTGCAGAAATAAAAAGGAAGTCGATGACTTTAAAAGCAGATTTCCTCTTTACTCAGTCAAATGCCAGAAAATAAATTCAATCTACATGGAGTCTCTAAAGCAGTGGCCCCCAACCTTTTTGGCACCAGGGACCAGTTTCATGGAAGACAATTTTTCCATGGACCAGAGGAGGGGGAATGGTTTCGGGATGATTCAAGTGCATTACATTTATTGTGCACTTTATTTCTATTAGTATTACATTGTAATATTTAATGAAACAATTATACAAAGCAATTGACTTATGATGGTCTCTGTGCTGATGCTAATCTGTATCTGCAGCTGCTCCCCAGCGCCAGCATCACCTCCTCAGCTCCCCCTCAGATCATCAGGCATTAGATTCTCGTAAGGAGCGTGCAGCCTAGATCCCTCGCATGCGCAGTTCACAGTAGGGGTCGTGCTCCTGTGAGAATCTAATGCCGCTGCTGATCTGACAGGAGGCGGAGCTCAGGCGGTAACGCGAGCGATGGGGAGCGGCTGCAAATACAGATGGAGCTCCCCTCACTCGCCCGCCGCTCACCTCCTGCTGTGCGGCCTGGCTCCTAACAGGACACGGACTGCTAGCGGTCTGTGGCCTGGGGGTTGGGGAACCCCTGCTCTAAAGGATATACAAAATTCATTAAGTACATTATTAGGAAAAGGGCACCAAATTTTTCCTCCAGCTTAGGATGACATTTCCAAAATAATATTATAAAACGAGTTACTATACAGCAGTTTTATTGGGTGTATTTTAGCAATGTGCTCTGTCTTCAATTTCAACAAAAAGATGCACATCAGCAATGCATGGAACTGACCAAGGAAAAAGATGCCCACAATGTATAACTAAGCTTATCAGGACGGAATCCCCTCTGGTCAGGACGTAGAGCACGCGAGCCCACGGCTCTGACCCCAGCACAGACGCTGAGGCTCCCAGGCGCCCGGGACCGAGCTGCAGGATGACAGGCCCCCCTGGATGCTGGTGGAATTCATCAACTTTTTGCCTTTGGCAAAAACCAGGAGGAAAGATGTTGGAAATAAAACCAGGAAAAACAAAACCCAGAAATGCCAACAAGGGCATAAAGCTGAGTGGGGCGCAGGGGAGGGGGTGCCCTCCAGGGCTTTCCTGAACCCCAGCTGTGCTCAGCAGATGAGGAGCCCCCGACATCTGTTTTCTCCCCTGAAGCAGAACCATCTGTCCCTGGGTGAAGAGACAGGAAGACCTCCCAGGCGCCCCCAGCCCGGGGAAGCCACCGCCTCTGGGGGAAGGACACCCCCGATTCTGCTGCCAGAGGGGCAGGGCCGCAACACCAAGAGGGGGTCTAAGCACAGCGCTTCAGAGACTGGGGCTGCGGGCGGGTGTGGTGAAGGAGAAGGGAGAGAAAACACCCCTCAAGAGACTTCTGGAAGGAGTACGGCAAGGAGGCAGACCACGGAGAAAGGCGGTGGGGGGGTCGCCCCGTGCAGGGTGAGTGGGGTCCTGGTGGGAGCTGGGAGGCGTGCTTGGGGCATCACACCTGGCGCGAAGTAAAGCCACGGCTGCCGCAGGCTGGCTGAGCCCTCAGAGCGAGGGACCACGGCAAGAGGGAAACCCAGAGCCGAGCACCGGCTGGGTCAGCTCCCCGTCCTCGCCAAGCCCCCCAGGGAAAGGGAAGCAGTCATCTCGGTGTCTTCTGCTCGGTGCCTAGCAGTCCATGAAAAAGGCTGCGCTCCGCCCAACAGAAGCAAGAGATTTAAACAAGCCGTTGTCACCACATAAAGTCACCAGTGGAACATACAGCCACCTGCCTGTGAGTGTGGACGAGGCCTTAAAGGAGCTAGGATGAACAACTTAGGAACATCCACTGGTAAAGTTGGATGCATGAATGAACAGGAGGAGAATCTCAGCAGAAAAAACTGAAATTACAAGAAAACAAGTCCACTGGAAATTCTAGGAAAAATCTGTAATACAGACTTTAAAAAATTCTTCTATAGAGTTGTCAACACACTAAACACTTCAGGTTGAAAAATCTGTGACCTTAAAGAGAGATCACCAGGATGGAAAAATAGAGCAGAATATACCCAGACACATCATAGTCAGACTGCTGACACCCAAAGATCCAGAGAAACAAGGAGTGCCACTCTGAGAGACAAAGACGAGACTCACAGCACGGTCCCCAGACAGTGAGGCTGGAGGATGACCCAGCGATGCCATCAAAGCACAGAAAGGAAACGAGGAGGCATCAAACCAGATTCCACACAAGGAAGGTGTGTTTCCAAAGTGAAGGCAAAGCAGAGCTGTGTTAGCTGAACAAAAGTGGAGAATTCACAGCCAGAGATGTGAATTCACACAGGGTGGAGATGTGAATTCACACAGGGTGGAGATGTGGACCCGCACAGGGAAATGCGGAGCACCAGAGAGACGGAAATAAGGGGATCCATGAGCTATGGCTTTCTTTCTTATAATCTCCTTAACAGATAACTGTCTAAAGCAAAAGCAGTCGATCTTGCCTTTTTATCCAACCTGTCATTCTCCGTCTTTTAATTTATGGGTTGAAGCCATTAAAATTGGATGTAATGTCGTTATCCTTATGGTTTAGTAATTGCTTTTTAGTTCCATCTGTCTTTTCCCCTGTTTTCCAGGCTTTTAGATTCAGTAATTTTATTATTTAATTTTATTTGTTTTCGGCTTTCTATGTTTATAACTCTTTCTTTAAACGTGTACGTGGCTGATTCGGGATTTATACTGCACATCTTTAACTCACCACCATCTCACAGGCTGCCTTCAGGTAATATGTGACCTCACATACAATGTAAGAACCTTACAATAGTATCCTTCCCTTCCCCCATCCTCCCTACTACTGTTTTCAAACCTTCAACACCTTCAATAAGTCCCCCTATAACACACTGTTAAGGACCGGAAGGTGTACACCGTCAAACACCCATCAAAAGCTTGAACGGCTATAATAACATCAAACATTCCTTTGAGTGCACATGAAATATTAACCAAAAAGGACCAAGTTCAACCTATATCTCAAAGAAGGAATCATAAGGGGGATTAGAAAACATTTTGAATGGAATAAAAATTTTTATGTGACATATCAAAATTTGTGAAATGCAACTAAAGCACTGCTTAGAGGAAATTAATAGAATTAGATATTTAAATTAAAAACAAAGAAAAGTCCCAAATCAGTGATCTAGTTTTCCCCTTAAGAAACTAAAAGAAGAATCATCCTAAAACATGCAACAAGAAGTAAGTAAGTTAAAAGAAAAGAGATCAGCATTTTTTAGAAAATAGTGAAAAGCAGTAAAGAGCGCTCTTTGAAGAGATCAACAAAATTGACAGCCGTTCAGTTAAACGACCCAGGAAAAGAGGAAGAGGAAGAGGGGCAGAGAGGGGACATGACCCGGTCAGGGCTCACAGAGGGACGCAACTGAAGTTCCAAAGGTCTGAGAGGATAAGAGGATATTGTGAGCAATAACATGGATGAAATGGACAAATTAGTTAAAAGAGTCAAACTACCAAAATTCACTCAGTAACAGATAGCCCAAATGGCCCTATGTCTATTAAAGGAATTGTTACTTCTGCAAAGAAAGTTCTAAGCCTGTTGCTTTACTGGTAAATTCTTTGAAAAGCTCCCAGAAGATAACAGAACAGAATGTTCCCACTTATTTTACGATGCCAGAATTACTCAGATATCAAAACCAAACGAGTATATTAAAAGAGAAAAAAATCAGATTTATATCCCTCATAAGCACAGCTGCAAATATCCACAACAAACTAGTGTCAAATCAGTTCTGGCAGCTATTAAAGAATAATACCTAATGTCCACTGGGATTTATACCAGTGTTGCAAGTTTCCATAAACATTTGAAAATCAATGCAATGGACCCTCAGACTATAAAATTAAAACCATCCAAACAGCTCAACAGATGTAAAACCAGTTTTTCACTAAATTCAACACATGCAAGATAAAAAATGGTCAGTAAACTAGGAATGGAAGGAGAACCTCCCCAAACTGATAAAGAAAATCTGTATAGTTGATGTGATAATTAATGATGAAAACAATCAGTATTTATCCCCGAGGTCAGAAATAAAGCTTTGATATCCCCTTTCACTTCTTTTTAACATTTTACTAGAGATTCCAGCCATTGCAACATGGAAAGAAAAAAAAAATCACCCACTGGTAAAGAAAGAAGAACTAAAACTGTCTTTGTCACAGATAATATAACTGCCTACATAGAAAATCCCCACAAATCTAGAAGTAAATCTACTAAAACTAATCAGTTGGTTTAACAGAGTCACAGGATTGCAGGGAAATATACAAAAATCAGTTATATTTCTATATGCTAAAAACAAGAAAAATTTGTAAACTGAAACTAAAAAAACTTTACAATAGGATGAAGTATATTGAATAGACATAAAATTACAAAACATTGCTGGCAGAATTTGAAAAACCCAAATAAGAACTATTTCATGTTCATATGTCATGCACTTAACTTAGTTGGAAAACTAAGTATTTTTAAGATATCAGTTTTCCCCAGATTGAGCTATACTTTCAACAAAAGTCTCCATTAAAATTACAGCAGATTTTATTTTTTTTGTAGAAATGGAGAAAGTGACTCTACATTTATATGGAAATGCAAAACATCTAAAATACCCAAAACAATACTGAAAATAAAGGATAAACTTGAATAATTCACTTTAAGTGATTTCTAGGCTTACTGTGAAGCTACTATAATGGGCAGTGTGTGTTACTGGCATCAGGAAATACACACCAACAAGTGAGACAGAGCCAGAAACACACCCACACAGATGTGCCTGATACATTGTTAATAAAAGTGGCAAAGAAATGTAATGAGGAAAGGGTAGTCTTTTCAAAAAATGCTGCTTCAACAATTAGAGAACTATATGTGAAAAAAGAATTCCAATCCATACTTCATTAATTATACAGAAAGTGCACACGCTGGATCCCAGACTTAAGCGTAAGAATTCAAGCTATAAAATTTCAAGAACAAAACTGAAAATTTTATGACATTAGGTAAGGCAAATATTTCTTAGACATGACACAAAAAAGAGAAGCCAGAGCACAAGGATGGAAGGAAGGAAGGAAGGAAAAGAGAGAGAGAGAGGAAAAGGAAAAAAAAGGAAAGAAAAGAAAGAAATTTGATAAATTGGATTTCACCAAAATTCAAAGTGTGTGCTCTGTGAAAGGCACAGTTAAGGAAATGAAAAGATCAGACCGAGACTGGAATAAAATTTTACAGAATAAAGGTCTGAGAAAGGAGCTGCATCCAGAACATACAGACAATTTTACAACTCAATATAAGGAAAAAAAAAAACAATAAAAAATGAGTAGGGCTTCTCTGGTGGCACAGTGGTTGCGAGTCCGCCTGCCGACGCAGGGGACGCGGGTTCGTGCCCCGGTCCGGGAAGATCCCACATGCTGCGGAGCGGCTGGGCCCGTGAGCCATGGCCGCTGAGCCTGCGCGTCCGGAGCCTGTGCTCCGCAACGGGAGAGACCACAGCAGTGAGAGGCTCGCGTACTGCAAAAAAAAAAAAAAAAAAAAAGAGTAAAAGATAATCAAATACAGTGTTTTCATCAGAATATGAAAAGAGATTTTGCAACTTAATTACAAAAAGACAACACAAAATGGGCAAATACGTGAACATGCTTCATGAAAGAAGCTACCCGTGTGGACAAGTTACACTGAAAAGATGTTCAACGTCCTAGTTCATTAGGGAAACACGATTAAAACCGCAGGGGTGTAGCGCCACGCACCACGTGGAAGAGCTGAAGCCAAGAAGCTGGAAGGGTCAGGTTCCGGCAGAAAACACCGCTGGGGACCAGAGTCGTCCAGCCCCGTGGAGAGGGGCCTG
This sequence comes from Aethalodelphis obliquidens, assembly GCF_003676395.1. NCBI lineage: Eukaryota > Metazoa > Chordata > Mammalia > Artiodactyla > Delphinidae > Aethalodelphis > Aethalodelphis obliquidens. The sequence goes on from NW_020837956.1 coordinate 42,784,050, forward strand.
GAGTCTGCCTGTAAAGTTATAAACACATCGAAAGAAAGACCCAGCCATCACGCTCCTAAGAATTTACCCAAGAACCACGAAAATGTGTGTCTGCAGAAAGTCTGCTCGTAAAAAACTGCAGCCACTTTATCTGTAACTGCTCCAAACTGGAAGCAACTAAAAGTCCATCACCTGGTGAAAAGATAAAGGGAGGCATTTCCATTCAGTGGTACACACCCAGCAATGAAGGAATGAACTTCTGATACTTGCAAACTGCTGGGTGAAGTTCAAAAGCATCGCGTTATGTGAAAGAACCCTGACGAAAACAACCACGAAAGCTGCACACTGTCAGACTCTTACGTATATGACCTTATGACACAGGCACAACTGTAGGGACAGAAACCAGGTCACCAGTGGCCAGGAAGTGGAGAAAGGGGATCATCTTGGTCATGGTGTGGTTCCCCAATTCTATTTGTCAGAATTTATAAAACTACACAATTTTTTCTGTGTGCACAGAAGCCCCACAAGCAAGGACTGGGGGGCTTGTTCTTTCTAAAGTCTCTAGGGGAAGGTCCTTCCTGGCCTCCTCCAGTGTCTGGAGGCTGCCGCGTCCCTCGGCTCATGGCTGTGTCACTCCGAGCCCTGGTCCATCCTCTCCTCTCCTTCTTGGACTCTGACCCTCCTGCCTCCCCTGTGACAGGACTCTGTGACCTCGGGCCCCTGGATGGTCCAGGATGGCCTCCCCAACCCAAGATCCTTCACCACAGCTGCAAACACTCTTCTGCTATGTAAAGAAACATATTCGCAGGTTCCGGGATTAGGACGTGGGCATCTCACATCCAGCCTGCCATCTGGCCCCACAGTCCCTTCTCAGACCATCCTTACACGACCATTCCTGGCTTCAGAAACCCATCTCCTCTTGGCTCACACAGGACATCCAGGCCCTGCCAACTGCGCCTGCGTCACTGGCTGTCACTCCAACATGCCTCCCTGGCCAGGCAGTGTCATCTCCCGGGGGATGCAGACCATATTTTCCATAACTTGTGCATTTTCCAAACCATGTGGCACAGTGTTAAGTAAATAATGACCATTCCAAAAATTTGTGTCTGAAAATTATTTGTCAAAAAACATATATGTAAACGTACATATATATAATATAGTATAGTATAATATATGTCACTCATTCACTAACTACAAAAAAATTTCAATTTTAATATAAAGCTATTCATGAGGGAAGAGCTACTGTATTTCAGGAACATTCTGTAAAATTCAGCCCTTAGCTGTTCACTCTGAAATGCTAACCACTTACTGGCTTTTCCAGCATGTTCTCTCCTTCGGGAACGCCAAGGGCATTTTCTTTAAACAACACAGTCTGTGCTTTAATTCCAACAGTGCTACATTTTGTCTTTACTGAAGGAACGAATCCTTTATTTAAGGAAGAAAAAAGTGTCCCGCTCAGTAAGGAAGCAATTTTCCCTGCATCTCTCACAGAACTACTGGACGTCTTTAAGGATCTGGGGCTATTTAAAAAGATGCCCGCCCCAGGTACCACCCGGCCAATGGATTTCTTCCTGCCTCGTCCTGAGCTCCAAATACTGCTCTATGTATTTCATCTCGTCTCCTTCCTTGCAACTAAGCACGGTGGCCTCACTCAGGGCATTTGGTAAACACCAGCCTCTCCATGGAAAGCACTGTTTAATTGTTTTAATTTACATTATCTGCTATTGAGTCCAGGTCAACTCACGTACAGGGCGTCTTCACAAACATGAAAATGAAAACGGAAACCTGATCCCATGTGAGATTTTCTCTTGTTCTGAGGGTAAAGTTCCTCTCTCCAAAACAACCCTGTTAGAGCCTGTGAGAAGAGTGGCTGGGAGATCCCAGGAGATCCCTGCTATGATATCCCAGGAGACCCCCTAATAGAAGATCCCAGGAGACCCCCTAATAGAAGATCCCTGGCGGGGCTCAGGTCCGAGGGGGCAGCGAGCGGACATCATCCTGCCCGCGGCCACACGTCCTTGCACTTTGCCCCAGTGATCCAGCCCAGGGTGTGAGAGGAAAGTGGACATTTAGAAAATACGAAATCCTCTCAGCTCCATCTCTCTCTCTCAAAAAAATTATATGATTTTATTGTTATTTGCAGGAAAATACACACACATACTTTATATCTATAATTGATAATACATAATACATCACTCACACACACACACACACACGGGAAGTGATGCAAACAGATAAGAGGCACTTCCCCTTCTCTCCTCTTTCCTCAGCTCTGCTTAGTTTGGGTCTTTGAACACGACCTTTTTCTCTGTTCTGTCTTTCCCATCCATGAAGCTCTGATAACACCTGCCTGCAGCAGTATTAATAATTCTTGTGAGAAAATTCAGGTAAGCAGTTGCGAGGGTTCATGATAAAGCAGCAACACTTATGTCAATCCCAGGAAGGGCTCCTTGGGGGAAGGGCCCGGGTCCTGCACAGACGAGGGGTCATCGCAGGCTTGTGGGGACCGACAAGCCTTCCTGTGGCATCACCACAGACAGCCGGGCCCTGACTGCAGTCCTGAGAGGCCAACTTGCCAGGAGTCAGTCTCTGTCTTAAAAGAAAATTACTCTGTAGACATGCTCTGAAGTTAAGTCACGCAGTGGCCTCGGGCGCTAGATTTCAGTCCTTTTGGGGACCTCTCTGCCTGGACCACCGTGCGAGCTGCAGGGGTGATGGCTGTCACCAGCACCGGCCCCAACATTCAAGCGGAGATTCTGGTTTGCCACATCCTAGAAAAGAAAAGGCCTACTGGGAGAAACAGAAAGACACATCTGTCAGTGAACACAAACCATGCTATTCTGGAGGAAGGAAATATCTTAATTACAGAAGCTGCTGTAGCATGAAATGCTTTCCTGCCAGTTTCTACATGTGCCAAAAAGGAAAGAAAAGCAAAGCAACCAGCCTTTATGTTTAATGGAAACAGGCACACATGTTTGGGTAGATCTTCTTTTTTGGAATCTGATATGTATCCACTGAGGAAAAGGCAATTACTCTATGGGAGCTGGAGTTTTCTTCAGGAGACATTTCTTTTCTTTAGAAACCAGACTGTGCCCAAGAATGAACGTCATTTATATACACTTGGTTCTCTGGCAACGCTCGATGATTGGATTTTGTATCTTCACAAATTGAGGTGATGCTTTCGGGAAAAAATGAACAGAAGTTTCCTGGGAACAAAAACGACATGTAATGTACTTGTGCCCAGAAAATCTCTCCCAGCAAATTGCGTAGCTTATAACATCTCTTTTCTACCGTTACTGAAGAAAACCCTGTACGAGGAACAAAAAGGTCCACGTCAATCCTTGTTAAATTCTGATACTAAAATTCCCTCTCTCCTATCATAAAATCGGCACTGGACTTGCAGACGTCGGGTCTGGGCTCAGGAACTGAAAACGAGGTGTATGTTTGCTGTATCTTCGGATGTGCTGTGACTATATCCTCAGCTTGAACAATGCGACCCCTGTCCTCTGCTTCGTTGCTCAGAACTGCTGACATGCCCAGCGCTGTCCTTCATCCTCGGGACAAGGCTCTGCCCACCTAACGCTGCCTGTTACAGAGGATGCCCACAGCAGAGGCGGGTCTGCAGGAGGCCGTGCGGGGTGAGAGCACAGAGCCATGGGGCACGGAACAGCCAGTGATGCAGGGGGCAAGGCGCTGAGAACGGAGGGGGTGGGTCATGCCCAGCAGAGAGGAAGGAGGTCCCAACTGTGGTCCAAACAGACGGAAACACAGAGGTCCTGCCTGAGTGGCGGGAATGAGCTGGAAATGGGGGGCCTCCCCCGGCCCGCTCAGAGGACTACGTCCCATTCCAGTTGCTTTCTCTAGACTGTGGGCTGAACTGGCAGAAGCACCAGGACCCGGGCTTCTTCTTGGTCCTCTGAGCCTGGGGGCTCCGCAGCACGCCCACTGGGGGCTTGCAGGGCTTTTAGCAAGTTAACTCCCTAGACCGAGCAGACTGAACCAGCATCTGCGCACGGCCGCCTCCTCTCTCCTCACTATGCTCCCAACAGTGCGAGGAACAGGTCGACGAGCCTCAGGGACCAGAGCCTCGGATCTGAAAACAGCTCCTGCGCTGGGGGCTTCCACCTCAGGTGGGAGCCGGCTACCAAGTGACAAAATCCACCCTGAGTAACCAGATTACAGCCACGCCGGGCTAAGCAGGGGCCGCACAGCAAGCTCGACAAGTACAGCAAGGCTGCCATCGAGTCAGAGCAATCTGGGCGCCTGCATGGAGGAAGCACCCCTCCCAGGCTGAAATGTAAGAATGAAACCGAAATGTATGAACTGTTGACTTTGTCATAGGCCGTGTTTAAGGCGTAAGCTTCACGATTTTAAGAAGTTTTCGGCTGGAACGGCCGTTAGGGCGTTCTGAGTGTGTTACTTCCTCCTCACTTTTACTCCCAACCCCGAGGGAACAGGACCAAAGATGATCTAGAAAAGCAGCGTAGACTCACAGGGTTTTCCTGCACGTTGCAGGCTCACTGCACCAGCGAGCTGAGCGCTGGGCTCAGCTCTCATCATCCCCACATCCAGGTGTACACGACGCATCCAAGGAAGCGCAGCCACCTCTGAACCATCCGTTATTCTCAGAGAAAAGTGGGGGAAACTACAGCTGATCCTTCAACAACGTGGAGGTTGCACATCAAACTCCGAGTGTAACTCACAGGTGCCCCCGGTACTCGAGGCTCCGCATCCAACCAGCCCTGGGCTGCGCAGCCCTGCAGTGTTTACCGCTGAAGAGCCTGCCACAAAGGGGGGGTCCATGCAGTTCAAACCCTTGTTGTTCAAGGGTCAACTCTAATTCCCCTAACTTTTTTTTTTTTTTTTTTTGCGGTACGCAGGCCTCTCGCCGTTGTGGTCTCTCCCGTTGCGGAGCACAGGCTCCGGACACGCAGGCTCAGCGGCCATGGCTCACGGGCCCAGCCGCTCCGCGGCATGTGGGATCTTCCCGGACCGGGGCACAAACCCGTGTCCCCCGCGTCGGCAGGCGGACTCTCAACCACTGCGCCACCAGGGAAGCCCCCCCTTAACTTTTAAGTAACTCTAAGCCTTGTTTTATATTAAAACAATCTTATATAGTTATGAAGGAGACTGACTTTTATGTGAATTTTAAAAATAAAACTCATGGGAATGAGAAGACTGGAGTTCTAGTCAGGGTGAGGCCAACACAGGCGAGTAACCCTGCTCGATTCTGCAAAGACTGGAATTCATATCTGCAGACAGCTGTTCCGTTAGGAGATGAGGAGCCCAAGGACAAGCCTGGGGATGCGTGTGTGCACGTGTACACGCATGTGTGTCTCTGTGCGTGTGTGTGCATGCCTGCATGCGCATGTATGTATGCCTGTGTGCACTGTGTGACTGTATACATGCATGTGTCTCTGTGCGCGTGCATGCCTGCGTGCATGTATACGTACATGTGTGTCTCTGCGTGTGTGCATGCATGTGCATGCACGTACGCCTGTGTGCACGTGTGTGCACGTATACATGCATGTGTCTCTGTGCGTGCGTGTGCACGCCTGCATGTGCATGTATGTATGCCCGTGTGCACTCGTGTGTGCATGCCTGTGTATACACATGTGTGTGCGTGCCTGTGGCCCTAACAGGCAGAAAAAGCAGGCGGGGGGAGAAGAGAACTGGACACAGGAATCAGACCAGCAGGGGAAGTATCCGTCCTGTGAGCATCCTGTCCAGGCCACGTCACTCCCTTCCATGATGCCGCAGGTTCTCAAGGAGAACGGGAATTTGTCCCCATAACTTGCTCACGCCCGCTGCCCAGGGTCACACTCCACAGGTGGGTGCAGATGTCATGGTGGTAAAGCTGAGCTGAGGACGGGGCAGAGGTGGCTGGAATCCCAGCCCTGAAAGCCACAGCTCTAACCCTGGGAAACCATATATAAAACAAGGAAAGAGCAGGGCTGCTGACTGCCTGTCAGGATAATGAAACAGTCCTTAGACCAGGGCCTGGAGGGAGGGATGGATTGGGTAAACAATTTGCTATCCTTCAGCACCTCGTCTGTTAATGCCTTCCAAGAGAAGCTAAAAGTATTTTCCCTCTGTGATGTCAAATATTAAGTCAAGGTTTCATTACATACCTTTATTTTTATTTATTAAAAAGTAAATAATACCAGATCAATCCACTCATCACACTTGTATCAGACAGCTCGCGAGGCTAAAATTCCAGCTAAACGTCTGGTAGAAAATACGTGCTCTGAAGAGACCACTGTACTCTCGGTAAAACAGAGGATAAGCCAACATTTCACTTTACCTTAAATTAAAGATAAAACAGTGGATGAAAAGGCAGATATTATCATCCAAAATGTCCTGTTTTCTCTGTGTTGGAGTCCCAGTGACTCCAAAAACACTACCGTTCCTTCAGGCAATGCCTTTCCCCCAGATCTGTAGGAAACAGAGAACTTTCCATGAATTATTCATCTTCAGATGTCTTTTAGTTTACTCCTAGACACTTCCTGTTTTCGGTGCTTACTATGAAAATCATCCTCTCTCATCTGTTCGCCTATAGACAGGGACCCTACGCCTGAGCTGTGACTGAAAACTTGGCCCAGAGCATGTAACACAGTAACACTTGGTTAGACTGGTAGGTGTCGTGTGAGAGATTAAGAATTAACTATAATAAAAAGGAGGCTAATCTGATTACTCTGGATCTGAGACAGGCTGTAATTCAAACCCGCGAGTCCCATGGAGGTGAGGGACACTGCATAAAAAGCATCGAAATCATAAACGATCTGACTTCCGAAAGATTTCTGCCACTAGAAATTCTGAATGATGACATATAAGTAAGGATTATAACTAAGGATTAATAAGGACTTAATCCTTAACAAAATGTAATACAATACTTTCATAAAGTTATTTAATAGAATGTAATTTAAATCGAATGAGAGTCTTTCTGCATATTTCAGCAAAAATGTGGTTAGAAGGCTTCAGCACTCTGTGGGCATTGGGTTAGAAAGTTGCAAATATGCCATTAAGAGTTAAAAGATCTTTAAGTGGAAAATTGCTCTAGCAGCTGTTTGAAAGGAACCCACATATCTGCATAATAAGTGGGACTGATTTGTTCCTATTCTTGCAGTTTTGAGAAAGGGAAATATCTTTTTAAAGGAGAACAGAAAAAAAATCACAGGCAATGGTGTGCTTCTCCTAAAACCACTTTTTGAAGAAGATACCCCTGAGCACAGAACCCCGGGGCATGTTTCAGACGCCACCCAGCTCCCCAAAGGTGACTTGGCAAGTGACACAGACACCCCGTTTAGTCCACAATCCAGAAGACAAGGGGTCGCGGGCAGCACGACGGGGTCAAGGGGTCAGTGAGACAGAGCAGGTGAGGAAGCTCCCACCTGCCCCCAGACCCAGGGAGCCCACTTGGCCCTTAATAGCTTTGGGGTAGAAACTAAAGCAAAGGCAGAGTAAACCCAGGCTAAGTTAAGTTTATGGCATCCACAAAAACTGCCCCTTTCATTTAACTTTGGAGACAAGTTCCCTATTAGACAAGAGTTAACCTTTTGGATATGGTCCCTGAAAAACATCAGATGGCTTTTATCCACTAAATTCGAAAGAAAAAGTGATAATTTCACAATTCTGTAGAAAGGAACTTTTCATAAAGTTCCCGAACCATTTTATTAACTGTTTAAATCTTGATACCACAAAATACTACTCAAAAAATGTTTATTTTGTAATTAACATTTCTCGAGTTTATAGAAATTTCCCTTTCAGAAGACTCACTGTTTCTTTCTTATATTTGCCCTAAATATATTCTGCCTCTAATTATTTCGATGATAGTAATAACCACAAACACCAGGTCCATTATCTGTGCCCCCAAAGCCACTGCATACAACTCTTCCAATTTATTCTTAGCTCAAGCCAAAGGCTCCTCTTTCGAGAAAAAAAATGCCAGTAGAAGGAGAACTTGTTCATGTTGCTGGTGTGTGGTATGACTGAATGCAACCCAGACAACTTCTGTCTAGATTTCACTTTATGTCCAAGATTACATGAGAGACCAGTGTACTTTCTGTGTCGTGATTTCTTTGTCACATACTAGGGCATCTTTATAGCACATTAATAAAGGTTACCGCCAGTAACATAAAATTTTCAAGAATATCTTTGGAGAATAAATGAGTAATAATGAGGGCTGTGCCCATAGAGAGTAATAACCTTTCTTATCAACTTACTGGTTTGAAAAACAAATTTGACATATTTAAGGCCAAAATGTACTGAATACATTCAAGGTGAACACATAATTAATTCTAGTCTTTGAACATGTTTATTTCATTATTTTCAAAAAATTGTGTATTTTTGTCAACAATAAAACTGTGGGAGTGTGTGCATGCGTAGAAGAGGTTGTTTGGGGTTTGTTTTGGGTTTTATTTGTTTACTCGTTAATTTATCAATTTTTAGAACCTATTATATATGAGATCTTAGATGTATCTGACATCATCCGTGGAGAATTTTCAGAGCCTACGATTTAGAGAACAGATTTTCTGCATGTGCCCATGTGCACCAGGACCCAAGTGACTGTCCTCCTGCATGTGCTCCACACACTCTCTGTGCAGAGTAACTAAAATGTAAGAGTCAAGAAGCTGGAAGAGATCAGCTTTGGATTTGGGCTCTATTTTGTTTTTGTTTCTGTCTTTCGTGTAAAATAAAGACATGAGACAATGGCCCCACCAAACGAGAGCCCATAGTACCTTCTTTGTTATGATTTCTTTGTCAAATAGATGGAGAGTTTCAGCAAAAAGTGGGAAATGTAAAATAAAAGACAAAAGGGAATGCAAGAGAGAAACACATAACATCACAGATGAAGAATCCCTTCAAAGGGCTTATCTGTCAAATGAACACAGGTAAATAAGGACAGAGTCGGTGACCTTGAGCACAGGTCAGAATTACACACACTGAAAGACAAAAAAAGAAAAAAAAAAGAATGAAGGAAACAGAATAGGGCATGCACAAGCTATGGGAAAATATCCAACTGTGTAACATCATGTAATTATAGTTCCAGAAAGAGTAGAGTTCAAAGGGAAAGAGGCAGAGGAATATCTAAGAAGTTAATGATGGAAATCTTATCAAATTAATAAAAGATAAGCCACATACCCAAAAGCCTAGAAAGTCCCAATAAGCATAATCTCCCACCCCCCCCAAAAAAATACCAAGCCTATATGCAAGGGAGTCCTGAAAACCAAAGGTAAAGAGAAATCCCTGAACGTATCTAAAGAAGAAGAAGACAAAGATTAGATACAGACGAACAAACTTAAGAGCAGTTTAAGCAAATCAGAGACACTTTCAAATTACTGAAAAACCGAAATGAAAACTTTCAACCCAGAATTCTATACTCAGCAAAACTACCTTTCAAATACATAGGCAACATAATATAAAGACATTTCCAGAAAAACAAAAGCAGAGAGAATTTAATGGCAACCAACCAGCACTGCAAGAACTGTTAAAGGATGAGAAATAATACACTGTGTGGTTCCTAAAAATATAGAAGCAAAAGGAAAGAGGGGTGAGAAACCTAAGTAGACTTGTAAGATCCTTACACTGTACCCCAAATGGCACAACATCACATAAAGGTACATACTGAGAAGTTAAAGATGTGCACTGAACAAACAATACAAAAAAAAAAAAAAGGTATACTTAATAATCCAATAATGGAGCCAAGTAAAATCATGAAATACTCGTTTAATCAAAAAGAAGGCAAGAAAATTTGGGGAAAGGAGAACAATGTACAGTTGGGACAAATGGAAAATTGGCAAGATGATAAATTTAAACTAAACCATATAAAAAATTACATCATATGCAAAATGTCTAAACACTCCAATTAAAAAGCAGAGATTATCAGACTGAATAAAAATGATACCAGATTCAACTCTATCATATCTACAGGAGGCCACTTTAAATATAATGAATGGATTTCATTTTATAATTTTCATTTAATAAAGTGAAAAATGTGGAATTATATATAATACAAATACTAATAGAAATTGGAGTATATACATTAATATCAAAAAAGTAGACTTCAGAATAAGAATTATTTCCAGAGATGAATAAGTACTAGAACAAACAGAAAAAGAAACAGAACCTATGAACTGCGCTATCAAATAACTTCATCTATTTGACATTTACAGAACCATCAACAAACAGCAACAGAATATATATTTTTTCAAGTGCACATGGAGTGTTCACCAAGATAAACCATATTCTGGACCCTAAGACAAACCTCTACAAATATAAAAGGACTGACAAAGGGTGGACAAAAGTATGTCCCCACTCACAACGGAATTAAGCTAAAACTAAGTATCTAGAAATCCTCAAATATTTAGAAAGTGAACTACGTATTTCCTTGTAAACCAGTAAGTCACTGAAAGAATCAAGAAGCAAATTGGAAAATATTTTGGCTGAATGCACACGTGTTGCATCCCCAAGGACTGCCCTTGTTGGGAGGTTCACTGTAAGTATTGATGTAGTCATGCTCACGGCTAAGAAGCGTCACGACGGGACTGGGAGGATGCACAGCTGGGTCCCAGGGACACACAGGTACGGTGCAGAGGACCCCCGCATGCTCTCACCCTCCCGAGGGGCTCATGGTATGCTCTCTTCCCCAGCAAAGGAGATGCAGCCCTCATATGACCCTTCTGCACCCAGAGCACATTAGAGAATGGAGGCCAAGGTTCCGATGGGGGCAGGTCACGTAGGCAGCCTCTGCCTGCCACACACCAAAATTCCAGATTTCCAGAGGAGAGCAAGTGCTCAACAGAAGTCGTGCTGTTTGGACAAGGAGCCCAGAAGCAGTGAGTTGCCCTTATTAGCAAGAAAAGGGTAGCGACACCCTGAAACACAAGTCCCCAGGGGCCAGCAGGGGTCTGATTCTCTTGCAAGAAGACCTTTCTAGGGACCAGAAGTCTCAGATCTGCTCTCTTGACTCTTGTAAAACGTAAAAACACAAAATGTAAAAACCTGTGGGAAGCAATTAAAATAGCAGTTACTTGCAAATGTGTAGGATTAAAAGCTTACAATACAAGCCAAGAAACGTCTTAAATCAACAGTCTAAGATTCCACCTTAAGAACCAAGAAAAAATAAGCAAAGGAAGCCCAAAATCATGCTCTAGGAAGAAAAGAAGAAGAACCAAATCAGTGAAGATAAAAACAAACTGGAATTAAAACTGTGTCATTGGCAAGAACATTAAAATTGATAGCACACTGGAGAGACTGATGAATAAAAAACAGAGAAGTCACAAATCACCAGTATTATAAGTGCGAGAGGGAACAGCACTACAGAACCTACAGACTTCAAAAACATTAATAAAGAAATACTGCAAACAACTTTATTGCAAAGAATTTTATAACTTAGATAAAAGGATAAATTTCTTAAAAGACACAAACTACCAAGATTTATCCAAGAAGACACAGATAACCTGAATAGTGCTTTATCTTTTATAGTAATTGAATTTGCAGTCAGAAAGCATCCCACAAACAAAACCCCAGGCTCACATGGATTCAGTATGAATTTTACTCAACAGAAAATTAATACAAAACCACAGAAAGTTTATGAAATTGTAGAAGAAAAACACTTCCTAACTCATTTTTGAGGCCAGGATTACACTGATACCCAGATACCAAAACCAAAAAAAAAAAAAAAAAACCCAAAAAACAGATGGTGTTATATGAACAGAACAATACGAACCAATACCCATCGTGGACACAGACACAAATATACACTGACAAAATCTTAGCAAACTGAATGTAGTGATATACGGAAGGATAAGATAGTGACCAAGTAGAATTCATTCCTAGAATGTAAGGTTGGTTCAACTTTCAAAATCACTAATGTAATTCACTAGATCAACAGTCTAAAAAGCATAATGTCATCTCAACAGATGAAAAAGACTTTCCATAAAATTCAACATCCACTTCTGATAAAAATCTCAATAAACCAAGAGATGGGATTTTCCTCAACCTGAAAAAAGCATCTACAAAAGACATATATTAACACAGTTAATGATGAGTAACTGAAGCTTCTTCCTAAAGATCAGAAACAAGGCAACTTCTGTTCACTATTGCACCTGTGTCCCACCCACTTACTAGGACAAAATAAATAATACTGGAGTACAGATTCCAAAGGAAGAAATAATAGTATCCTTACTTGCAGACAACACGATCATCAATATAAAAAAAAATCCCACAGAATCTATGATTCTCCCACTGTTTTGGTTGGGACAGCATGTGTCTTTTCATATATTTATGACTAGTTATAATTCTTTTTGTTTAAAGGCAAGTTTAAATTCTTTGTACATTTTTTTCTCTTAGGTTTTTTTTTTTTGCAATTTCACAAGGTCTTTTTAAATTAAAAATATAGCTCTTCAACTGTCATTTGTATTAGAAATAATTTTCTATTTCATTGTTTTGAATTTGTTTATTTTCTAATTTATCTATTTTTTCCTACAAGATTAAAAAACCTTTCTTCGTAATCTGATTTGTCTGCATTTTCCTTATGGCTTCTACATTATAAAAGCCTTTCCAAATCTTAGAACCCTCAGAGACCAAGTGTGAAGGAATATATTCCTCAAAGAATGCTCACCACCAGATTTCCAAGAAACACAAAGAGAAATTACTAAAAACACAAGAAAATAAGTAACACCCCAGGAGTTAAGCAAAATTAGCAAACTGCAGAATCAGGCAATCAAAGGTTACAGAGGTTAAAATTATTAAGTGCAGAATATAAAATGAGTACATTTATAGATTTAAACATATAAAAGAAGTTACTGTAAGTGAAACGACTGAATAAAAAATTATCAAAACCAACCAGTTTTGACGACCAGGAAAGTAAAAGTAAAGACATTACATGGAACGCAGCACAGAGAGACAGAGAAGTGGGAAAAAAAGACAGTGTGCTGATTCAGTCCCTTCTAGAAGCAGACACCCACCCAGGGGTCCAGGCACACCTGTGAGGGGTGGGAGGAGCGAGAGCAGGCAGAGAAGGCTTGGTGTGAGGTAGGGGTCTGAGGGCTGTGAGGCGAGGGGTGAAGGGAGGAGGGTGGGTAGCACGAGCCTGGGACCCCAGCGCAGCTCTCTGAACACCCCAGACAACAGGGCACCTGAGAAAGGTGCCTGGGAGGGGATCCCGCCCCAGGACTCCTGCTGGTGGGGAGGCAGCAAGCCAGGTGCTATTGAGGGAAGACCTGAGTGCCCACCTCCATGGACAAGCAGAGAGGCCACAGACAGTGAGGATGCTTCAGGTCCCAGCACATTCAGGTGGAATTCCCCACAAAGAGAACAGGCACTGTGGGGAGGGGCAGAATTCTCAGAGAAAAGGCTTGAGGATTACTCATAACTAATGCAGCTTGAGGACTGCTCATAACTAATGCAGACACACCGTGACACTAAGACTACGAAGGAAAAAAGGGCTTTGAGACACAGAGTGTAAACAGTCACCTGACCAGAGCGACAAGTCCACTGATGGCCGAGTGCTGGACAGCACCAGTGAGTCAGAGGAAATGATACCTTCGGAATACCAGTGAAAAATAAACCAGAATTCTGGAACGTTTTCAGGAAGCGAGTGTGGTAAAATGAGCGACTTTAGTCCTAAATAGACCCTCACCACTGAAACCTCTAGGGATGTCCTTCAGGACGAACAGGGATCCCAGAAGGAATGCCTGCGATCACAGAGGAACAGCACAGAGAAAACCGCAAGATGAGGGAGGAGCTTGTAGAAAAAGCAGGCCTAAGTCTGACTTTTGAAGTTAGAAAACAAGAGAGCACACATCATGTCAACAGCAGGGCATGAGTGGGTTGGAGCCGATGGGTTTCCGTCTCCCGTGGCCTTGAGGGTCTCCTTCCAGGAACCTATTCTCTCCCCTCTCGTCCACAAGGACCTGCTTCTATCGCACCTTCAGCTCTGATGAGCAGTTGCACTGGGTATAAAAGGCAGGACTAACAATGTTTCTTCTTCCATCAGCACCTTGGAAAGCACCATCCCACTGTCTTCTTCCCTCCACAGTCAGTGGTGAGATATCAGAATCAGAAAATGAACCACACAAATCCACCCTGAAAACATAATTTATTGATGCATTTCTGACAAATGAAAACCAACAGCTTGAGAACTGGCGAGCCTTGTGGGATTTAGAAATCCGGAATTTTCTCCTCATGGGATTATAAACTGTGAGTAAACTTAAGTGCTAACACAGATTCCTAAGGAACACAGTCAGCTTAGCCAGAGATAAGTGAGCCAGCAAGAAGGATCTGGATGGGCTGGTGCTGATTTCCACACACAAAAGCAGACATTCATCATTAAATCCCTTCTTATGAGAATAGCTGCAAAGCCTCTCTGCTGATACAATAGAATATTGAGCAGAGATTCAACGATATTGACGAACGTGTCTAAAAAGTGTGAAAATTATCATTTTTATAGTGAGAAAAATTTAAATGCAGGACAAAAAGTGCATCTAAAGGATGGTTTTAGCTAATAGGATACATAGTGAAAAAAGGCCAGAAGAGGAGTATGAAATGCTAGCCATACACATATGTCCAGGTCACACGCTTTCTTAGGCTGTTCAATGTTTTACACACTTTCCACACTGAGGCAGGAATATTATGCTACCATTCACACAAATGCCAAAATGTGAAACAAATGTATTTAAACCAAAGGAGGTAACAGAAAGAGCCAGAATCCCCCAGGAAGGACCGGAGAGGGGGCTCAACGCAGCCTCGCCCACGTGCTGCCACGCGGGGCCTCGCGACCCTGCTGCGGATGTCCAGCTTCATCCCCCGTCACCTCAGTCCTCCCCTCCTCCCGCCAACCCAAGCACAGCCTGAGGCTTTCACAGCCAACGTGGTGACACCACCGCGCGTCCGCCCCGTGGGGGCTCTCCCGGCTGAGCCACTGTTTCTCATTTTCCTCAGGACTGGGCTTCTTATTCCAGAACCCTCTGTGCAGACTCCTCCCAAACCTGCCCCTCCTCCTTCCCACCTGTGAAAATGGAAATTACAAATCTAAAAGCTTTTTGATTCCACCTGATAAAAGTGAAAAGAACCTATAGGTCACAATGGAATTTGATAAAGCGTAGGAAGGAAATAATTTTAATGCACAAAGCACTTAGAATTTCAAAGATCTGGGCTGCTCCCCACCTACATCAGGAAGAGAACGTACAAGGCACGTCACTCTTAGACGCAGCCAGGGTTTTGTATCTTGTCCTGACAGGAAAGCTTTGCAATTTTCCTTCCACTCTTTCTTAGCTACCAGCTTTTCCCTCTTCATTCTATTAAGTAATCTGCTACTTAATATAACATACCACGTTATATATGCTCATAACAAAGTAACAGTTAAATTACATTATCCAATTCAGAAATTAATTTGTAAATGTGATTAACTCTTATCTAAGCATTGCACTTCCCATTTATATCATTAGGTACTTCCTCCTATTTCATTCTGGCAGTTAGAACAAATCTATTTTATATACAGAGAAAGAGTATGTGAGTGCTCATGTCATTATTCATCTTTTATTATCTTTTGTTATTAGCAATTGCAGACTTCGATTTTAACTTCTTAAATCTTAGAGAAGTACAGTGGTTTTAGGTGAATATTATTCCAGGGTCCTGAATGTCAACTTAGAACGTTTGACCTTATTAACTATATTAACATCAAAATATAAAATACATACATTTTACTTATATTGCATCTTAAAGTTAAAACATTTTGTAAGCTCAAATTATTTTTTTACATCTCTCCGGATTTTAAATGGACCAATTTCTTTTTAAAATGCCACTGATTTCAATCACAAGAAATTTTAGCTATAAATCCTGGTTCCCACTGTATTTCAAATCCTAAACACCAACTCAGATAAGTGGCTTTAGAGTTTTTCTCTAAAGCGATTACAGGAAATTCACAAAGCTTCAGTCAGCCCAGCTTCACTAAAATGTCACTACTTTGCAGAATTTAAAAATATGCCACATTTTACATCCAAATCTTGCATTATGTATTCACCAGTTATCACTGCAATGAGATGGAGAGTAAAAGTTAAACAACAAAAATACTTTATTTACAAATACATATTTAACATATAATAATAAAGGAAACGCTCCAAAAAATTCCATTCCAAATTTATTAAACTGATCTTATAATTTTAAACTGAAATTTGAAAATGTTTGTTTGAATTTGAATTTTTCAATACGCTGAAACAAAGATACTTAGAAATACAGTTCTGAGGGAAAAGGAAAAATATTTAAAGACTTTAGTCTTCAAGAATTAATTGAGGAGAGTGCCAGAACAGCGACTAACTGCTGAACAATCATTGACAAGAAGACAGTGGAACTCACCAAAGAAGATACCCCACGTCCAAGGACAAAGGAGAAGCTGCAAGGAGATGGCAGGAGGGGCGCAATCACGATAAAGTCAAGTCCCATGACCCCTAGGTGGGTGACTCACAAACTGAAGAACACTTATACAACAGAGGTCCACCCACTGGAGTGAAGGATCTGAGCCCCACGTCAGGCTTCCCAACCTGGGGGTCTGGCAGCAGGAGGAGGAATTGCCAGAGAATCCGACTTTGAAGGCTAGCGGGGTTTGACTGCAGGACTTCAACAGGACTGGGGGAAACAGAGACTCCACTCTTGGAGGGTACACACAAAGTAGTGTGCGCATCGGGACCCAGGGGAAGGAGCAGTGACCCCATAGGAGACTGAACCAGACACATCTGCTAGTGTTGGAGGGTCTCCTGCAGAGGTGCGGGGTGGCTACGACTCACCGTGAGGACAAGGACACTGGCAGCAGAAGTTCTGGGAAGTACTCCTTGGTGTGAGCTCTCCCAGAGTCCGCCATTAGCCCCACCAAAGAGCCGGGTAGGCTCCAGTGCTGGGTCGCCTCAGGCCAAACAACCAACAGGGAGGAAACCCAGCCCCAACCATCAGCAGACAAGCAGATTGAAGTTTTACTGAGCTCTGCCCACCAGAGCAACAGCCAGCTCTACCCTCCACCAGTCCCTCCCATCAGGAAGCTTGCACAAGCCTCTTAGATAGCCTCATCCACGAGAGGGTAGACAGCAGAAGCAAGAAGAACTACAATCCTGCAGCCTGTGGAACAAAAACCACATTCACAGAGAGACAGAAAAGATGAAAAGGCAGAGTGCTATGTACCAGGTGAAGGAACAAGAGAAAACCCCAGAAAAACAGCTAAATGAAGTGGAGATAGGAAACTTTCCATAAAGAAGAATTCAGAATAATGATAGTGAAGATGATCCAGAACCTCGGAAAAAGAATGGAGGCAAAGATGGAGAAGATGCAAGAAATGTTTAACAAAGACCTAGAAGAATTAAAGAACAAACACCTAGAAGAATTAAAGAACAAACAAACAGAGATGAACAATACAATAACTGAAATGAAAAACACACTAGAAGGAATCAATAGCAGAATAACTGAGGCAGAAGAATGGATAAGTGACCTGGAAGAGAGAATGGTGGAATTCACTGCAGTGGAACAGAATAAAGGAAAGAGAAAGAAAAGAAATGAAGACAGCCTAAGAGACCTCTGGGACAACATTAAACGCAACAACGTTCTCATTATAGGGGTCCCAGAAGGAGAAGAGAGAAAGGACCCAAGATAATATTTGAAGAGATTATAGTCAAAAACTTCCCTAACATGGGAAAGGAAAGAGCCACCCAAGTCCAGGAAGCAGAGAGTCCCAGGCAGGATAAACCCAAGGAGAAACACGCCAAGACACATAATTATCAAATTGACAAAAATTAAAGACAAAGAAAAATTATTAAAAGCAACAAGGGAAAAACGACAAATAACATACAAGGGAAGTCCCATAACATTAACAGCTGATTTCTCAGCAGAAACTCTACAAGCCAGAAGGAGTAGGATGATATATTTAAAGTGATGAAGGGGAATAACTTGTAACTAAGATTACTCTACCTAGCAAGGATCTCATTCAGATTTGATGGAGAAACCAAAAGCTTTACAGACAAGCAAAAGCTAAGAGAATTCAGCACCACCAAACCAGCTCTATAACAAATGCTAAAGGAACTTTCCTAAGTAGGAAACACAAGAGAAGAAAAGGACCTACAAAAACAAACCCAAAACAATTAAGAAAATGGTAATAGGAACAAACATATCGAAAACTACCTTAAATGTGAATGGATTAAATGCTCCAACCAAAAGACACAGTCTCGCTAAATGGATACAAAAACAAGACCCATGTATATGCTGTCTACAAGAGACCCACTTCAGACCTAGGGACACATACTGACTGAAAGTGAGGGGATGGAAAAAGATATTCTATGAAAATGGAAATCAAAAGAAAGCTGGAGTAGCAATACTCATATCAGATAAAATAGACTTTAAAATAAATAATGTGACAAGAGACAAAGAAGGACACTACGTAATGATCAAGGGATCAATCCAAGAAGAGGATATAAGAATTATAAACATACATGCACACAACATAGGAGCACCTCAATACATAAGGTAAATGCTAACAGCTATAAAAGAGGAAATCGACAGTAACACAATAATAGTGGGAGACTTTAACACCTCAGTTACACCAATGGACAGATCATCCAACCAGAAAATTAATAAGGAAACACAAGCTTTAAATGACACAATAGACCAGATAGATTTAATTGATATTTATAGGACATTTCATCTGAAAAGAGCCGATTACACTTTCTTCTCAAGTGCACATGGAACATTCTCCAGGATAGATCATATCTTGGGTCACAAATCTAGCCTTGGCAAATTTAAGAAAACTGAAATCATATCAAGTGTCTTTTCCAAACACAACACTATGAGATTAGAAATCAATTACAGGGAAAAAAACATAAAAAACACAAACACAGGAGGCTAAACAATACATTATTAAATAACCAAGAGATCACTAAAGAAATCAAAGAGGAAATCAAAAAATACCTAGAGACAAGTGGCAATGAAAACATGACTATCCAAAACCTATGGGATGCAGCAAAAGCAGTTCTAAGAGGAAAGTTTATAGCAATACAATCCTACCTCAAGAAACAAGAAAAATCTCAAATAAACAATCTAACCTTACACCTAAAGGAACTAGACAAAGAAGAAAAAACAAAACCCAAAGTTAGTAGAAGAAAAGAAAACATAAAGATCAGAGCAGAAATAAATGAAATAGAAACAAAGAAAACAAGAACAAATATCAGTGAAACTAAAAGCTGGTTCTTTGACAAGATAAACAAAATTGATAAACCTTTAGCCAGACTTACCAAGAAAAAGATGGAGAGGACTCAAATCAATAGAAATAGAAATGAAAAAGGAGAAGCTACAACAGACACTGCAGAAATACAAAGGATCATAAGAGATTACTACAAGCAACTCTATTCCAGTAAAATGGACAACCTGGAAGAAATGGACAAATTCTTAGAAAGGTGTAACTTTCCAAGACTGAACCAATCACAATATGAATGAACCAATATGAACAGACCAATCACAAGTAGTGAAACTGAAACTGTGATTAAAAACAAAAGTCCAGGGCTTCCCTGGTGGTGCAGTGGTTGAGAGTCCGCCTGCTGATGCAGGGGACACAGGTTTGTGCCCCGGTCTGGGAAGATCCCACATGCCACAGAGCGGCTGGGCCCGAGAGCCATGGCCACTGAGCCTGTGCATCCGGAGCCTGCGCTCCACAACAGGAGAGGCCACAACAGTGAGAGGCCCGCGTACAGGAAAAAAAAAAAAAAAGTCCAGGACCAGATGTCTTCACAGGTGAATTCTATCAAACATTTAGAGAACAGCTAACACCCATCCTTCTCAAACTCTTCCAAAAAATAGCAGAGGAAGGAACACTCCCAAACTCATTCTATGAGACCACCATCACCCTAATACTAAAACCAGACAGAGATACTACAAAAAAAGAAAATTACAGACCAATATCACTGATGAATATAGATGCAAAAATCCTCAACAAAATACTAGCAAACAGAATCCAACAACACATTAAAAGGATAATACACCATGATCAAGTGGGATTTATCCCAGGGATGCAAGGATTCTTCAATATATGCATATCATTCAGTGTGATAAACCATATTAACAAATTGAAGAATAAAAACCATATGATCATCTCAATAGATGCATAAAAAACTTTTGACAGAATTCAAAACCCATTTATGATAAAAACCCTCCAGAAAGTGGGCATAGAGGTAACCTACCTCAACATAATAAAGGCCATACATGACAAACCCACAGCAAACATCATTCTCAATGGTGAAAAACTGAAACCATTTCCTCTAAGATCAGGAACAAGACAAGGATGTCCACTCTTGCCACTCCTATGCAACATAGTTTTGGAAGAAACTATGTAAATAGTGCTGTCATGTAGTGCTTCTTCTTTGGAAGAAGAAAAAGAAATAAAAGGAATACAAACTGGAAAAGAAGAAGTAAAACTCACTGTTTGCAGATGACATGATACTATACATAGAGAATCCTAAAGATGCCACCAGAAAACTACTAGAGCTAATCAATGAATTTCGTAAAGTGGCAGGATACAAAATTAATGCACAGAAATCTCTTGCATTCCTATGCAGTAACAATGAAAGATCAGAAAGAGAAATTAAGGAAATGATCCCATGCACCACTGCAACAAAAAGAATAAAATACCTAAGAATAAACCTACTTAAGGAGATAAAAGACCTCTACTCAGAAAACTTTAAGACACTGATGAAAGAAATCAAGGATGACACAAACAGATGGAGAGACATACCATGTTCTTGGACTGGAAGAATCAATACTGTGAAAATGACTATACTACCCAAAGCAATCTACAGATTCAATGCAATCCCTATCAAATTACCAATGGCATTTTTTACAAAACTAGAACAAAAAACCTTAAAATTTGTATGGAGACACAAAAGACCCCGGATAGCCAAAGTTATCTTGAGGGAAAAAAACGGAGCTGGAGGAATCAGACTCCCTGACTTCGGACTATACTACAAAGCTACAGGAATCAACACAGTATGGTACTGGCCCAAAAAAGAAATACAGATCAGTGGAACAGGATAGAAAGCCCAGAGATAAACCCACACACCTATGGTCAACTAATCTATGACAAGGGAGGCAAGGATATACAATGGAAAAAAGACAGTCTCTTCAATAAGTGGTGCTGGGAAAACTGGACAGCTACATGTAAAAGAATGAAATTAGAACACTCCCTAGCACCATACACAAAAATAAACTCAAAATGGATTAAAGACCTAAATGTAAGGCTGGACACTATAAAACTCTTAGAGGAAAACATAGGAAGAACACTCTTTGACATAAATCACAGCAAGATCTTTTTTGACCCACCTCCTAGAGAAATGAAATAGAAACAAAAATAAACAAATGGGACCTAATGAAACTTAAAAGCTTTTGCACAGCAAAGGAAACTATAAACAAGATGAAAAGACAACCCTCAGAATGGGAGAAAATATTTGCAAGTGAATCAATGGACAAAGGATTAATCTCTAAAATATATAAACAGCTCATGCAGCTCAATATTAAAATAAACAAACAACCCAATCAAAAAATGGGCAGAAGACCTAAATAGACATCTCTCCAAAGGAGACATACAGATGGCCAAGAGGCACATGAAAAGCTGCTCAACATCATTAATTATTAAAAAAATACAAATCAAAACTACAATGAGGTATCACCTCACACTGTTCAGAATGACCATCATCAAAAAATCTACAAACAGTAAATGCTGGAGAGGATGTGGAGAAAAGGGAACCCTCTTGCAGTGTTGGTGGGAATGTGAATTGGTACAGCCACTATGGAGAACAGTATGGAGGTTCCTTAAATAACTAAAAATAGAATTACCATATGACCCAGCAATCCCATTATTGGGCATATACCCAGAGAAAACCATAATTCAAAAAGACACATGCACTCCAATGTTCATTGCAGCACTATTTGTAATAGCCAGGTCATGGAAGCAACCTAAGTGTCCACTGACAGACAAATGGATAAAGAAGATGTGGTACATATATGCAATGGAATATTACCCAGCCATAAAAAGAAACGAAACTGAGTTATTTGTAGAGATGTGGATGGACCTAGAGACTGTCATACTGAGTGAAGTAAGTCAGAAAGAGAAAAACAAATATCGTATATTAACGCATATTTGTGGAATCTAGAAACATGGTACAGATGAACCGGTTTGCAAGGCAGAAATAGAGACACAAATGTAGAGGACAAACATACGAACACCAAGGGGGGAAAGCGGGGGCGGGTGGTGGTGGTCGGATGAACTGGGAGATTGAGATTGGCTTATATACACTGATATGTATAAAATAGATGACTAATAAGAGCAAATGATTTTTCCAAGTGTGCTGTAACACACACACACACGCACACACACACGCGCACACATGCACACTCACGCATGTGCACACACTCGCGCACACACACACACGCACACACACACACACTGGCTCCTGTTTGTAATCAGTTATATCCCACCTGGATCTTTTGTTATTAACCCTCCCCCCAAAATAATTAATTGATAGTCATTATTCTAGAGATATGAGTATCCTCCCTAGTTTTCTCCTGACCTTACGGGTGAGTCACAGAGAAGTTGGCACCTGCCCACCGTCGCACAGTCACCTGAGAGCATCCAGGCCCCAGACTCTGGGGTCACAGAGCCAGGGTACAACCGGGCAACTGATGATCCAGGGCAGCCTCTCTAGACGCCAAGCTGAGCACTTATGATTAACACACACGATATTCTCTGAAGGTCGTGTCTCTCTCCCTCACAACGGCCATGAATATCTGCGATCACGTTTTCCGTGTGTCACGCTTTTCCTGTGCACACAGCCACAGTCGTACCCCCAGCAACAAGCAGCAGTCACCACTCGGGGCAGGGAGGAAGCACCTGTCGCCCACCACTCGTGCTCCCCTGCCCCGCCCCAAAGCCTGCGCTTCCAGAATGTACCTCCTCTAGTGGTCATGGGGGCGGGGGGGAGCTGAGGGGTGCTCACTGGCACGCACCTTGTGTCTGGACCCCTCTGCCCTGCTTTGTCCTCTCAGCTCCCTACACAGCTCCTAACAGGTGCTCAGACTTTGCTCTGTTCATGATGTACACGCATAAATGGTGTGCACGCAGGTGCAGGTATGTACACATCTGTAACCACAAAGCACTGTTCCAAATGACATTTAATTTTACCTTCATAAAGTCCTGACCCCTTCAGGAAAAGCCTCAAGCCTGTGGAAAAGGCCAGCCTGGTACCACTTCTCCTGGCTGCCCTCCCCGGCAGGAAGGCAGTGAAGCCTCTGGCGTTTCTAATGCCACAAATGCAGAAGCTGCTACTTGTCTACCTTGTCACACAAGCCATGACAGCCTGGATGTATCACCAGGATGACAGGACTGGCACTGCCTGCGCCGAGACCACACACCTTCCCCAAAGCACCGCTGCCGCCTCATGGGGTCCGAACGTCCCCAGGTTTACAGATGATGAGTAATTTTATACTCCTCGGCACATAACAAAAGCTTAAGATAATTGTAATGTGAAGAGTCAACTACTGAAGCCATTTGGTAAAGTATAATTATCTGAAGAGAAACCATTAAGGATAATATTCAGCAGGATAGAGACGAGAAGAGAATACAGTATATTTTACCATTAACAGTTATGCTGATTTGTAAAATTGATATCAAAATGCAGCTATTATAGGGCTCCCCTGGTGTCGCAGTGGTTGAGAGTCCGCCTGCCGATGCAGGGGACACGGGTTCATGCCCTGGTCCGGGAAGATCCCACATGCCGCAGAGCGGCTGGGCCCGTGAGCCATGGCCGCCGAGCCTGTGCGTCCGGAGCCTGTGCTCCGCAATGTGAGAGGCCACAACAGTGAGAGGCCCGCATACCAAAAAAAAAAAAAAAAAAAAAAAAAAGCAGCTATTATAAAAATATAAAGGCACAATTTTATTCAAACCCGAAATAGCTAATCAGGGCTTCCCTGATGGTGCAGTGGTTAAGAATCCACCTGCCAATGCAGGGGACACGGGTTCGAGTCCTGGTCCAGGAAGACCCCACATGCTGCGGAGCAACTAAGCCCGTGCACCACAACTACTGAGCCTGCGCTCTAGAGCCCGCGAGCCACAACTACTGAAGCCCGCACGCCTAGAGCCCGTGCTCTGCAACAAGAGAAGCCACCGCAATGAGAAGCCCGCGCTCTGCAACAAGAGAAGCCACCGCAATGAGAAGCCCACGCACCGCAATGAAAAGCAGCCCCCGTTCGCCGCAACTAGAGAAAGCCCGTGCGCAGCAACAAAGACCCAATGCAGCCAAAAATAAATAAATAAATTTACAAAATAGCTAATCATAAATATAAATTCTCAGTACAAGAGCCAGAAACAGAACTTCCTCCCTCTTACAGCATGACATACCATTAATTCAGATAAATACTTATGATTCAACAGTGCGTATCAGCTGTTACGTACCAGGCATGTAATTTATTCACGCAGTCTTGTGTCTCTTTCTGAAAGAAAGGGGAACTTCCCTCCTCACTCACAAGCAGGCTCACTGGCAAAGGGGCAATCATGCCCTTTCCAAAGGCAATCGTTGACTTAGACTGGTCCATATTTACACCTGAGGGTGGGATGAGGCCCATAAAACATACAGGCACCAGATACCCAGACAAAGGTAGGTTCTGAAAGCAGGAGAGAAGGGGCGCGACTGTGACTGGGAATAAGCAGGGCTGATGGAGGCTGGGACAGAGGCCAGGGATGGGGTCAATGTCCAGGGAGAGGCCCTGAGGTGGCCTCAAGGACACGAGCACATCGGACAAAGACCTGAGCTGGGTGGGCAGTGCTGCCGTCGTCTGACACATAAACACAGAGAGAGAACGGGGTTTCAGGATTAAGATTAGGCGGAGGATCTTGGAAGTGTTAACTGAACAGCCAAGCAGGGCTCACCGAGGCACCGCGTTGGGCATCAGTGGGTTAACCAGAGGGGGGTGAGGCCACCTGGAAACATAAAGCAAGAAAAGAACCTACAGAAGACGGTCTGTACACCCCACTCCGAAAGGCAGAGCAGAGGACTAGGTCCCCAAAGAGCCGGAGACGGAAGGAGGAAAAGCAGAGGGTCGGGGAGGGAGGTGTGCCAGGTGAGCCGTCAGCAGCTCAAACCACTTAGAGGTGAAGCCAGAAGGGGGCAGCAGGCCTGGGGCCTGGGGACATGGCGGCCTGAGTGTCGCAGGGACAGAGGTGAAGATGGTCAGCTGGGGGCAGGGACCACAAAGGGACAGCTCCAGGGGCAACACACTCGGAGGGAAAGAGTCAGGGAGGTGGGATCAGCTCCCCTTCCACCTCTTGTACTCTGACTTAGCAAGGGAAGCTGGTCTCCCTTTAAAGACCCGACGGCCACCACACTTAGTTTCTGAAAGTTGTGTCATGCAAAACGTGTGCAAACATTGTCAAATGCAACATTTATTGTCAATGGAAAGTGTTGTAATTCCTGATAGGAATAACTGGCAGCTATGCCACACTTTGTAAACACAGATTACAATGAACAAAACTGTCCTCATGCAGAATCTGGGCGCGTCCACGCGGTTATGCTCCTCCTGATGCACCTGCTGAGAGCACTCAGTCATTCGAGAAATGGAATGGGATTCTTACAATGATTTGTCACTCAAACTGTCCTCATGCAGAATCTGGGTGCATCCACGCGGTTATGTTCCTCCTGATGCTAACTCATAAAGTAGACAATAAAACATACACCTGCTGAGAGCATTCAGTCATTCTAGAAATGGAATTGGATTCTTACAATGATTTGTCACTCAAACTACTTCGATTAAAATATAAATAATTACAGTTACCTCTCTTTTAGTCAACGCTTAAATGCAATTACCACTCACTGCAAAGGGGAGGGGAGTCAGCCTTCAACTGAAATCAGCACGAGAAATAAAGTAGTATGAATGCTAATAACACCATGAGATTGACAATACTGAACCTTACCATTTATATGATCGTATTTATAATAGTACAATTCAGCGCCATAAGACAATGAGATTCATCCAGATTTCAAATGAATTTTGGTGCCTATCAAAACTAGAATTGGGGCTTCCCTGGTGGCGCAGTGGTTGAGAGTCCGCCTGCCGACGCAGGGGACACAGGTTCGTGCCCCGGTCCGGGAGGATCCCACATGCCGCGGAGCGGCTGGGCCCGTGAGCCATGGCCGCTGAGCCTGCGCGTCCGGAGCCTGTGCTCCGCAGCGGGAGAGGCCGCAACGGTGAGAGGCCCGCGTACCGCAAAAGAAAAAAACAAACTAGAATTGATGCCAAATGTGAACAGTTCAGAGTCGGGTTTATTCACTCAGAATAATAAGTGTGACTATAAGTAACCTGCAGACAGTGCTGAGCGTAAAGCGCAGAGACACAGCCGCTCTGGAAACTCTCGCAGGAGAAGCAGGTCATCGCCGGCGCCAGGGCTCCACGGCAGGTCAGCGCGGTGCCCACACGTAACTGGCCTTTTCTAACTGTTTCCAACAGGGCCTGCTGAGCGGTCCGCTAAGCGAGCTAAGAGGCACATTCACTTTTCAAAAGTCCTACTTCTTCGCTTAATTAAAACATAGCTAGTTAACAATATTTATGGATGTAAAACTACAGCCTCCGTAGAAACCAGAAACTGTCTCACCAACAATTTTAATTGAGAAATCACCACAGCATAATATTCGCCACACTTTTTTAACATCCTTGAAGATGAAACACAAGAGAGGAAGGAGGTGAGGGCTGCGGGGAGGCCCGGAGGATGGGCGTCCAGGGCCGGAGACTCTGCTGCTCAGCACAGAATGAGCGGGGACCTCAGTGGCCTGGGGGAAACTGACATCCAGTGTTCGCGGAAAACAAGCCCAAAGCTCTCCAAAGTACAATCTGAATGACAACATGCAGCAACCAGCTGATACTAAGGAAAAGCACACGCCAGTCTAAACACAAATACTTTTTTCCATGAAATTCGCATGCACTTTTCCCCTAAAAGCATTTCTTTAACCTGCCTTGGTACACTGCAAAAAATACAGGTCGATTCTAATTAGCGGGTTTCTGAGGATGTTGGAATCAGGTCTGAAGTGACTCAGAACCCAGACCACAGGCTCTTCGGGTGAGGGTGAGGCAGGGGACACAGGGTTCCCCGTCCCCGTCCCGCATGCAGCGGCCACCCATCACCCGTGTCCACGTGCCTCAGAGCGAGTGTCTGCTCGGAGAAGGGCAGCGCGGGGGCCTGGGGTACAGAGATAGACCTCACGTGCCTGACGCCACCTGCTTCCTGTGGTGGCAGGCGAGCTGCTCTCATAATTCTGCAGCTGGGGTACCCGTTTGACAAAGAGGGAACCCGGCTGTAAACTCACTGACACGAGCTCCCCTCCCTCCACCCAATGATAAAGCAGCTCAACGTCTCCGTCTGCCACTCACTCCCTTGATGGAACTCACATCAGGGCTGCCCTCTTGTCACCCTTCTTAAGTGTGTCTCCTGGGACATCTAGGGACATGGAACTAAATTAAACTTGGATCTTGGAAACCGATCCAAGATAGGAAACCTATCTCCTGGTAAAATCAGGCAATTCCCCATCTTAAAATATGAGAATCTTGCTTATGACATCATAGACATCATAGACATCATCAGAAATTCTACACTTGAAGTCAAAGATGAGTCAGCAAGGATGAGAGACACGTGACAAAAGCACAGAACAAACGGACACCCTTCCCCAGAGGTTACCTGTTGCCTTTAGCTCCTGCGATAACTCACATCTCTAACTAGATGACGAAGTGGTGACACTAACAGATGCACACTTTAAGTGACCTGACATGCTCTCACCTTCCAGTCGCCAAGCTCACCGTGAGAACTCACATATGACTGGCTCTCCCAGGCTTCCAGCCCCTGGACTGAAGCAGTGATGTTAATTAAAAACAGAAAATTGCATTCAGCACAAACCAACAGCAGTGGTTGAACAGGAAAGCAGGACACCTTTACACACTGCACTGGCGGTTCTCCACCAGGGGTTTAACCACAGGGACACAGGAGACTCAGGGACATAGGTATATGAACTGGCTCAACTTAGGGAGTACAAGTAACAGGGAACGGCTGCCTAAAACGAAAGAGAAAAGGAAGTTCCAATCCTGAGCAAGAGACATTCAAATGTGGCCAAATTCTCATGATTCAAACCAGCAGTCATAAAGAACATGGTTCCAGCCATGACTGTGAGCTATGAACCTTCCTGTTTTAAAAGACACATGTGTAGACAGAACAGTTAACAGGGGGCAAGAATCTGAGCCCTGCTGTAGGCTGTAGCACGCAGCATCTGAGCACACCTGATTACTTAGGACACCGGAGGGACCATTCCTGCTACTACGGGATCCATGTTACTATTCGGACACTTGTCCTTTGGTGCTGACAGAACTTCCTGGCTGGAACACAATCATGGCTGGAACCTTGGCTGGAAAATGGCCCTAAACATCTTTGCACTGTGGACCTCTGATGGCCATAAATTTTTCACTTGAATCCTTGGAACCTAGACAACCATGCAGATTTGCTGCTTTTCTTATCAGTAACTATCCATAACATTGAGTTTACATAGTTATTCAATCACTTCAGTTAAGAACTTAGTGCTTCTAATTAGAAAAATGATGACACACAAGAAAGTCGTTTCAAACCCAGTATGAGGCACATAGGATGCATCTTATAATCAAGGTTCTTATTACAAATAAGCACTAATTACAGCCTCAGCAAAAGGGGCATGGAGCCCCTCTCTGAGCCCTCAATTTAGTGTCTTAATGTAGTCAACATTTAGCACCCTGGAGAGTACTTATTTGAGAGCCTGCAGTTGATATATTTTTTAAAAACTTAAATTATTGCCAATAACTCGTCCACTGGGTCAGTTATGCAGTATGATCAATCCACTTGGTTCTTCCACTATAATTACAGTGGTTATAAACAGGACGGCTGCAAGAACACCTCAAGCAGACGGGCAGCTCCTAACCAGAGAGGGCATGGCTGCAACACTCCAGGCAGTGACAGAACTCCCAGCCTCTCTTTCTTAAGCAGTTTACTTCCAATTACTCCAAGCACATCTTCCCGGTTTAATTTCCACCTGCAGTAGCTGGAAAACTACTCTGTGGCAAAGTACTTTGCACAATCAGCACGGAACTTTACATGAAATTTAATTTCAAGATTTTGTGGAAACACCCCAAAATTGTACAACTTGAAGGAAGATGCAACTGTCTCTACATAAGCTTTTTTTTTTTTTTTAAGAAAATCATACAGTCATTAGTACTACTGCCCTGGTTTAGAAGCATCCTGACACACAAGAATTTATAAAAGCCTTCAACCCACAGTCTCCGAAACATTTCTCGGTTATCCTGAAAAGGATTGCTAGACACACTCCGGTTTTCACTGTCGCTCCCGGGCTTAGGGAGTCTGTGAGGACAAACCCGAAGGGAGGCGGTTCCAGCCAGATTAGTCAATCAGTCGGGGAGCCTCGGCTGCGGTTCCTAAACTGCTTCCAGAACACTCGGTTATGCTGGGGGTGGCGACGCGAAGGCTTCCAAGAACTTTTCGTTTTTGACTGAGCCACATTTCTGTTTTCCCCCAACAGTTAAGTTATTTAAAAGTAAGAGGGTGGAGGGGAGTCGTCTGGGGCAGGGATAAGAAGCGATGTCACACAGACACGCACGCACGAATCGGTATCACGAAGTGGGCGTCCAGAGCTGAGCTGTCCCCTAAGCAGCGGGGCGCTCGGCCGGGGGGGACCCCAGCACCGGGCAGAGGCCCCCCAAGACGGAGCTGAGCTCAGGAGGCCGTCCGCCGCGGCCCCTGAGGCCAGGAGCCGCTCGCAGGGAGACATGAGGGGCGAACCCCGAACCCCCAACACTGGAGAACCTGGTTCCCACGGGCCACGGAGCCGCTGCACCTTCACGACAGGGAAAGGCAGACCCTACAAGTTTCCGTCTGGGATGCTGGGCCGGGAGGACGGAGGGTCAGGGGGTCTGCGCCCGCCCGCCCGCACGAGCCGCCCCGGGAGATGGGGATGGAGACGCAAGAGGGAAGGGGGCGCCGGGTGAGGAGGGGGCGGAGGATGAGGAGGGCGCGCGGAGGAGAGACAGGGGCGCTGGGAAGGGGAGGGCCTGGAGGGAGAAAGGGGTGCAAAGGAGAAGGGGGCGCAGGGAGAGGAGGGGCGCGCGCAGAAAAGACGGCCGGGAGGGCCGGCACTCACCCTCGCGGGCACTAGCAGGCGGCCGGAGCGCCCGCGGGGGGCAGCCGGGGGGAAGGGTCCCTCGGCGCTCATCGCCGCCCACTCGGCGGGACCAGCGATCCGGGCCGCGCGAGCTCAGCGCCGAGGCCCCGCGCGAGCCTCCTAGGGCCCCGCGGGCGCCACGTCCGCGCCCCTCTGCGCTCCGGCGCCGCTCGGGCTCGGCTCTGGCTCCGCGGGCAGCGGCGGGAGGAGCTGAGCGCCGCCCACCGCCCGTGAGTGCCGCCCACCGCCCTGAGCACCGCCCACCGCCCGTGAGCGCCGCCCACCGCCCTGAGCACCGCCCACCGCCCGTGACCACCGCCCACCGCCCTGAGCACCGCCCACGCGACCCGCCGGCAGAAGAGGGGAGCGCGGCTGCTGGGGGGCGGGGACGTGTCCCGGGTTGCGGCGCTCCGGGGGAGAGCAGGAGAGGTGACAGCCTCTGGGGGCTGCCGCTCCACCGGGCCGGGGTCGAGCGCTCCTCCCGCTCGGCGGCCCCTCCCCGCCCCTGCTCCCCGGTGGATCTGACCTGGGGCGTCCCCCCGTCCGCAGTCGGGTGCCTCCGGGCCTTCCCCGCCCTCGGATGGTCGCAGGGCAGCTGCCTGCCGGGTCCCTGGGGACCCCTCCGCCGAGGTCTCCCCTTCACGTGGAGCTGGTGCTGGACCCTGGGGACTGTCCAGAAAAGGAAAGGACGCCTCTCGCGCCCGCGAGCCCCACCCGCGCCCCGGGCTGGCGGCTCGGCGGCGCCCGTGTCCTCCCTGCGGACCCGGGGACGCCCTGGGGCGCGGGGCTGCGCGCACCTCCCGGCAGTGGGGCAGCAGCCGGTCGGCGATTCCCTTGCTCTCTCAGGACAGTGTCGGGCTGCGTAGACCCAAGTCATCCTCGTTCAAGCGTAAACGAAAGTTTGGCATAAATCTCAGGAAAACACCCCCAACCCCCAAGCTACCAACCTTTACAAAGGGCGTGGGTTTTCCTCCCTTTCCAAATCCCGCGTCTCCCGGTCGCGCAAACTCTCAGGGGCGCAGACGCGCGCGGCCTTTCATCTGCGGAAGCCCGTTCGCTGTCCTCTGAGGCGGGAAAGCGCGAAAGCCGAGGTGTCGGGACCGGCGTGACCCCGTCTCTGCGAGTGGAACGCCTGACGCATGGCGGACAAGTGGCGGTGGAACAGACACGAGAGACGCTGCTCTTTCTGACGGCAACCTGGTTTTTTCGAGCTTTATCGGGAAATAATGGATGGATAACAGTGTGTAAATTTAAGGTGTACAAAGTGTTGACTTGATACACTTATACCGCCGTGTGATTACCACCCTCGGTTAGCTGACCTTCACCAGGTCACATAATTACCATTTCTTTTCAGAAGTGGGAAATACAGTCTTGATAACTATAATCACCATGCCATACATTAGACCCCCAGAATGTATTCATCTTATAACTGAACAGTTTGTACCCTCTGATCAACGTCTTTGCAGCCCCCGGCTCCCCAGCCCCTGGTACCCACCCATCTACTCTGTTTCTCTGCGTTGGGCTTTCTTAGATTCCATATTTAAGTGAGATCATACAGCATGTGTCTTCCTCTGACTTAACGGAATGCCCTCAAAGTCCATCCATGTGGTTGCAAAATGGCAAGATTTCCTCTTTCTGATGGCTGAATAATATTCATTATATGTACATATAATATACATACATATACACATAGGCACATATATATCACATATACACATATATATCTGATAGATATCACAATACATATACATACACACAGGCACACACACCCCACATCTTCTTCATCGTTCATCCGTTGCTGGATACTTGGGTTGTTTCCGTGTCTTGGCTATTGTGAATAATGTTGCAGTAAACATGGGAGTTCATAAATCTTTTCGATATCCTGTTTTCCTTTGGTTATACGCCCAGAAGTGGGATTGCTGGGTATAATAATAATTTTATTTATTTTTCGAGGTACTTCCATACTGCTTTCTCCATCTTCCTATGAGCAGAAAACTAGTGTGTGTTTTTGTTTTGTTAATTTATTTTTTTTTAACTGAGGGTTTTTTTTTAATTTATTTATTTATCTTTGGCTGCGTCAGGTCTTCATTGCTGTGTGCGGGCTTTCTCTAGCTGCGGCGAACAGGGCTACTCTTCATTGTGGTGCGCGGGCTTCTCGTTGTGGTGGCCTCTCTTGTTGTGGAGCGTGGGTTCTGGGTGTGCGGGCTTCAGTAGTTACAGGACCTGGGCTCAGTAGTTGTGGTTCGTGGGCTCTAGAGCGCAGGCTCAGTAGTTGTGGTGCACGGGCTTATTTGCTCTGTGGCATGTGGAATCTTCCCGGACCAGGGCTCCAACCCGTGTCTCCTGCATTGGCAGGTGGATTCTTAACCACTGTGCCACCAGGGAAGCTCCTTGTGTGTGTTTTTAAAACCATATTTGCTACAAAAGAAGTGTGTTTGCATACGCCATAATTTCTCTATGTTGTCTAAACTAGAAATTCACTAAAGAGTAAAACAACTAATTATTTAAGAAAAAGAGAATCACATGATCATTACCATATTTCTATTTTTAAACCTGATATTAATATGAATTACAACTAAAACTCACAAGAACTACATTGTAGAGCAGGTATCACTTTTTCCCAGTCTTCAGATAATAAATTTTATGGCTAAATTAATATTGTTTTGGAAATTTGTTAATATTTGTGTGCTAAGGAGTTGAAGTGAGTACTATTTTTGAGACTTTTTTGGAAAAAATGACATTTCACATTAAAAAGGATGGTGTGATATAATCGACACTAATATGCTACTCAAAGAACAGGAAGGGAAGGAGGGAGGGAGGAAGGGAGGGAGGAGAAGAAGGAGAAAGGAGAGAAAGATTCCACAGCAGTGGAGGGGATTCCTGTAGGAAACCTCTCCCAGGGGAGCCATGGCTGTTGGGGGCCCTTGAGAATCAGCAGATCCTCGGAGGACTCAGAAACTGACCAGGGCTAGCACCAGGGTCCTGGGGCCTGTGCAACTGCAGGATAACGCAAGGGCTTTTAAGTCATGGTCCAAGAGTGGGTTTTAGGCAGGTGATCAGTGAATGCCTCTAACTGTATGTAAATATTTATATCTTTTACCGCTTTTAATAGTCAATATTTTTTCAATCATTCACACATTCAACAACGATTGATTGCTGATGGATGTCTAGATGGCTTAGTAGATATTGGGGGTGTGATGAATGTAAGACCACCAGGTCCTCATGGAGCTCAGTCTAGTGGCTCACGGACATAAAGTTACTGCCTCCCTTATTTGATGGCTTACAGACATTTTATTACCCATGTAATAAAAATGTCCTTCCCAAATCATGTTCTTAGCATACGTGTTAAATATCTTTGAGAATGAATGAGTGAACTTAAAACTGATTATGTCACCGTATCCTTACCTGAGTAAGAATATTTGGAGAAGATATTAAATATATCCAGTAGGCATTGTAATATTCATATATGTACCTGAATTTTTAGAATGGCCTCCAAATAGAAATAAACCATGAACACATTTAGTTTTGACTCATAACCAAGTCCCAAATCTTATTTTCAGAGTTATATAAGTGTACAGAGGCTCTGAGGAGAGAATTCGTTTCTGAACACAAAGATACTTTGATTCTCATAGGCTTAAGAGAAATGAATAGAAATTTGAGCAACATGATATGATTCTCCTCAACTTTTGCTGTGACAAAACAATTATGAGGCTAATTTCTCATTTAATACTTTCTTTTTCTTAATAAGTACATTAGAAATGTACAAAGTGTATGAATTTTGAAAAGTTTGAATTTCTGATTTATGTACTTTTTCTTGCAGAAAATTGCTTGCAATCTACAGGTTTTTTTCTTTATAAGAAAGTGCTTCAGTAAAACACCCACCTACAACCAAGAATATGGGATTCTTTTGTTTCGTAATTTAATAAGATAATCATTCATTTACCTCCTTCCTTATTTATTCAAAAATCTGCACTGGACTTGTGTTATGTATCAGGCTTGTGCTACACGGGACAAACACGATGGTAACAGAGACCACGTGCTCTGGTCCAGTGTGCAGAATACAACACCGGAAGCGTAAGCAGAAACAGCGGGAGCCAAGGGGTTTGGCATTAGTTGGCAAGTGAGTACGGGATGCCCGAGCTTCTGTCCAGTCTCCTCAGTCTCCCCTCCCTCAACGCCATGGTCCTCACCGCCCACATCTGCCCTACCAGCCCCAGGAACCAACCACCTGCAGTCCCACTGTCAGTACCCCTCCCTCCAGCTCATTTCCTCTGCATGTGCCCTGTGTCTCACTCTACACCACTGTCATCAGTCTCTTACAAACATTCCTAATTTCCCCCAGTTTTTCTCGCTGTCATACTTGCCTCGCGAAACCACAAACCTGGTTAAGCCCAACTATCCACCTGTCCCTTACCTTTCCCCAAACACCTGAACCCCGTGAGGGAAAACCACAGAGCCCTAACAACTGGTCTGTTTCCCTCCAGGACCACATCTCAAGCAGGCGCCCAGTCACTCCTGTGGTTCAGCCACCCCTCCCAGTGGGTTTGACTTCCAGGCTCTAAAACAACTTCCCTCCTTCCTCCCTCCCATATTCTCTCTCTCTCTCTCTCTCTCTCTCTCTCTCTCTCTCTCTCTCTCTCTCTCTCTCCCTTTCCCTCCACCTCCATTCACTCCGCTGCAGATATTCTCTCTAATTCAAAGAGAAACTAGAAACAATTAGATAGGAGCTACCTCATGTGTCTCCCACCCTATAATCAAATCCACCCACCTTCTGTTCCCTCCACAGACACTTTCTGCTGCCCTTCTCAGGGGACCTGCCCTGCCTTATGGAAGGTAGTCCGCCGCACCCCAATTGCTAAGGAACCTGTCACTTTCGCCTTTTCCTGCAGTACCCCTTCCTCCCCTCCCATACCCCCTCCCTCATCCTCCGGATGAATTGCCCATTTTCATCTCCCTCCCAAACCAGATTCTCAAAGAGCTTTAACTCCCCACCTCAGGCTCTCCTCCATCCTCTCCAGCTGGCTTATCCACCTGCCACCAGGAGTCAGCCTCCTTCAGGGCTCCAGCGACAGCCCCCCTCCACCCAGACATTCAGGTCAGCACAACAAGGTCCCCCACGGATCTGATCAAATTTGAGTGAATATCAACCTGAATAATCAATTAATGAAAAATGACGAAGTCTTTGTAGTTACTTGAAGGCCCAGTTACAAGTTGATCCTCAGAAAATGAAAACCAGAGTTCTTTTTCCTGGAAAGGGGCCAACAGTCAGGATTAACCTGGACAAAGGGAATCACACACTTTCAGTTCCATTGCTCCCAGGCCAGGTCCGTGGTGTTTCCCTGCTCATCTTTAGAGAAGAAGGCCTGGTCTCTGGGCCTTCAGAAGGCACAGTGGCAGAAGAGGTAGCGTCCATATCTGCGCACAGGACAGCTCTGTGGGCAGCCGTGCACTTACCCAATCATTCCAATAACTTTCAGTGCTGGTATCATAGTCCCAATCTGAGGGAAAAAAACAGGGCTTGAGAGGTTGATATGTAAGCTTTTGACTCAGCAATACCACATGTAAGAATTTATCATAGTACATGATAAAAGTAACTGTGCACACACACATGTAGACACAGGACTGCTCATTACAGCCTTACTAAGACAAAAATATCAGAACACCATCTTTATACATAAAAAGGGATTCATTAAATAAAATGTCATCCGTACACATTTTTTATGAAGCTGTTACCAAGAATGAGGTATATTTACATTTATGTCTAGTAGACAAAGTCTACAATATGTTAAGAGAAAACGAAGTTATAAAATGTATATATTGAAAAATACACTTTATGTAAAAACGTAGTACCATTTATGTAATAGAGAACGCATATAAGTAAGGTGTGCTCTGGGGCAGGCTCGGGAGAACCCCAAGTCCTCCGGGTGCGGAGAGGCGTGTTGGCGACCTGGCCACAGACAGGGTACCAGCATCTGAGAAGGTGGTGTGTGTACGCGCGTTAGCATCTGTACTTCCATAGACGTGAGGATGGTGGCTGCCGTGGAAATATATGTGATTATGAAGAATACTTTTATTTCATTCTTCATAAAATTTGTAGTTTTCACTTTTCAAAGAGAAAAGCTAGTACCTGTATATCGATACAGTTCTATATGCTATCAGTGCCATATAGCTTTATATGTAGTATACATATGGTAAATACTACATGATAAACACTATGCAGAAATAAGTTTTTTCCTTTGGAAAAAATACATGTGAATTTATATTCAACTGAACTCTACAGCAAGTTTCCAAACATGATTTAGTATGCATACTGTTTCATCGGAGACTATTACTTACAATTCCTTATGAAATTTTATGTAAAATACAGACTTTTATTTCAAGTCATTCATTTTCTTTGACTTTCATTGACTTTCATCAGTATTTTGTAAGTCTCTCTCTATACACACACACACACACACACACACACACACACATATATATAATATGGGAAAAATGGCAAGTATTTAACACATCATGAATGTTTTTGCACAGAGAGTGAATATCAATTGGGACTTTCTCCAAAAACAAAGATTTTGGAGCATGTCGGGAAACTCTGAACTCTCTCAGCCATGGTGAGTGGCTACAAGATATTGACAAGCTTTGATTTCCCTGTGAACCTCCGGAGGTTAATTTACCCATAGATCCACCCAACTGAATAAATACTCTTGAGACTATTTATACAAATCACCACCACAGAAGTAACTCCCACCTCAGAAGTGGCCCAGCCGTGATGCTTATTCCCCACCTGGTCCCGGAGCTGGTCCCTCACTTTCCACTTCCCTGGTGAGGTGACCTGGGAAGAAGGATGCAGGTAAGTTGCAGAGGTCACCTGGTCTGAGGGCAGGGAGGGAGTCACACCCAGTAGTCACGTTTGGAGCCCCGGCTCTGAAACCCCTCAATATTGACCCTGGAGGACACACATTTTTAAACACGAGATTGTGAGGTTTAAAAGAGACAATTCCCTTTCTCTTTTAAAAATGACAGTGAGAGTAGATTTATTTTTATTTTAAAAGTCCTTTTGATAAAAGTAAAATAATATTTTTAAAAATGTATGCCAAATATACCAAATGCAAATGCTCAGTTGTTCTGCTCTCCCATTAAATTTTTTTAACATATTTTTTTCATTGTTTTTTTGAAATACAGTTGACATACGATATTATAGTAGTTTCAGATGCACAACAAAGAGATTTGACATTTATTTACATTACGAACTGGTCACCACAATGTTTAGTAACCATACATCACCTTATAAAGTTATTATAATTGACTATATTCCCTGTTCTGTGTATTACATCCCCATGACTTATTTATTTTATAACTGGAAGTTTATCCTTCTTAATTCCTTTCACCTACTTCACTCATTCCCCCACCCCACCCCCTCTGACAACCATCTGTTTGTTCTCTGTGTCTATGAGTCTTTTCTCATTTTGTATTGTTTGTTCATTTGTTTTGCTTTGGGCTTTTCTTTTAGATTCCACATATAAATGAGAACACAACATATCTGTCTTTCTCTGTCTGACTTATTTCCCTAAGCATAATACTCTTTATATCCATCCATCCTGTCACAGATGGTGAGATTTCATTCTTCATTCTTTTTTATGGCTGAGTAATATTCCATTATTAATAGTCTGGCATATATAAATATATATATATTTCACATCTTCTTTATCCATTCTTCTGTTGATGGACACTTAGGTTGCTTCCATATCTTGCCTATTGTAAATAATGCTGTAATGAACACTGGGGTGTGGATATCTCTTACAATTAGAGTTTTCATTTTCTTCAGGTAAATGCCCAGAAGTGGAATTGCTGGATCCTATAGTACTTCTATTTTTAATTTTTTGAGGAACCTCCATACTGTTTTCAACAGTGGCTGTACCATTTACATACTCACTGACAACACACAAAAGTTTCCTTTTCTCCACATTCAATCCTGAGAGATTTACCAGCCTTTATTTACTGACACGTACATCACTATTTCTTTATTATTTTATTTCTACAATTATAATTTTCCTCTAACCTACGTATAGTTCTGTTTCAGTGAGATTTCTAAAAGGACGGGAAATGTGGGAATGATCAACCTGTCATATTCTAGCATTGTTTTTATTGCTTAGGATTTAGGTTGACAGGATTGAGCTGGTAATAGACAACTCCTCTTAAATAATCGACATTGGTTTGTTGAGGGACTTTCTTTATATCACAGTAATTCCTCTTCTTTTATCTCCATGCCCATCCCCTATCTTACGTGCATATTTATTTATATATGTATTTCTTTGGAAATATGTAGTGGGGTGTGTGTGTGTGTGTGTGTGTGTGTGTGTGTGTGTGG
The DNA here is from genome assembly GCF_003676395.1 of Aethalodelphis obliquidens. NCBI lineage: Eukaryota > Metazoa > Chordata > Mammalia > Artiodactyla > Delphinidae > Aethalodelphis > Aethalodelphis obliquidens. The sequence goes on from NW_020837956.1 coordinate 42,822,654, forward strand.
TATTTTGCTATAGAAATCATTCTATTTCTAACATTCTCCACCTTACTATGTTTTTAGAACTATTTTTTTAAACCTAGTACAATTTTATTTTATTTTTCATTGTAGTATAGTTGCTTTACAACGTTGTGTTAGTTTCTGCCGTACAGCACAGTGAATCAGCTATATGTATATCCCCTCCTTTTTGGATTTCTTTCCCATTTAGTTCACTGCAGAGCATTGAGTAGAGTTCCCTGTGCTATACAGTAGGTCCTCATTAGTTATCTATTTTATACATAGTATAAATAGTGTATATATGTCAATCCCAGTCTCCCAGTTCATCCCACCCCCCTTCCCCCCTTTGTATCCATGCATTTGTTCTCTACGTCTGTGTCTATTTCTGCTTTGCAAATAAGTTCATCTATACCATTTTCTAGATTCCACATATATGCAATAATGTACGATATTTGTTTTTCTCTTTCTGATTTACTTCACTCTGTATGGCAGTCTCTAGGTCCATCCATGTCTCTGCAATGGCACAATTTCATTCCTTTTTATGGCTGAGTAATATTCTGTTATATATATGTACCACATCTTCTTTATCCATTCCTCTGTTGATGGACATTTAGGTCGTTTCCATGACCTGGCTATTGTAAATAGTGCAGCAATGAACATTGGGGTGCATGTGTCTTTTTGAATTATGGTTTCCTCAGGGTATATGCCCAGTAGTGGGATTGCTGGGTCGTATGGTAGTTCTATTTTTAGTTTTTTAAGGAACCTCCATACAGTTCTCCATAGTGGCTGTATCAATCTACATTCCCACCAACAGTGCCAGAGGGTTCCCTTTTCTCCACACCCTCCCCAGCATTTGTTGTTTGTAGATTTTCAGATGATGCCCATTCTAACAGGTGCGAGGTGATGCCTCATTGTAGTTTGACTTGCATTTCTCTAATGATTAGTGATGCTGAGCAGCTTTTCATGTGCCTCTTGGCCACCTGTGTGTCTTCTTTGGAGAAATGTCTGTTTAGCTATTCTGCCCATTTTTGATTTTGGGTTTTTTTTTATATTGAGCTGCTTTAATATGACACATAAACAATGCGTTATCTCAAGTACTTCATAAAATTGCACTATTTTACTTGTCTATTTGCCAGATAAATAAAGGGTAAATCTTTAATTTATCTATGAATTTTGCTGTCGTAGCAACATTGTGATTAAAATCCCTTTCACGTTTTCTCCTTGTGGATGCCTGAGGAGCGTCTTTGAAACAGGTAAATCACTTAGTATTAACAAATTACACAGAAAATCCGGTACAAAATTTATTATTGTTGTTCATCCTTCCCACACATTAAAAAAAAATCCAAACCCAGGCTTCAAATCTGTCTCATAAACAATCGCTTTGCTTTTGCCCAGCGATCTTTCTGCCTGTTGCTGCCATTCTTCCAAATTACTACACTTCAGAATTTCAGATAATGGGAACTTTGATTGTAAAATGAGTCAATGCAACAAATAAAGAACAATGGAAGACTCGTTGCAAATTTATTTCTAAAGAAGGAGGACATGAATTTTGAATGTTGAAAGGTATTTACAGTTTTTGTGAAAAGGCTTCAGAACATGGAAGCTTAACTCCTTTTCTTAAGTGGTCAATGATTTGAATTAAAAAAGTGGAGCCCAAAATGTTGCACTGCTCTTTCAAAACTTTGCAGAGTGTTTGGTGTGATAGTGGTGTGCTGGGGAGGACAGAAATTGTTGCTGCATGGACCTAATGTCACCCCCGCACAGAATACCTTCAACGGTAACAATAATTGATTTTAGGTCAACTAAGGTTCTCCTGAGCTTTCTATACAATGCACAAGAAGCTAAGTGTCGTCTGTGGATGAGCTCACGGTATTTTCTCTGGCGCCCTGTGAGTTCAATGCCAGTCTCATCCCATTTTACAGATGGAGGTGGAGGCCTGTTTTGGCCCAGGGCTGGTGAGCAGGGACCTGCGGTTGGAGCACAGTATGTGGCCTTAGCACGGAGCCCTATGTGCTGCCAGACGCCTGACTAATGAATCGATGCACTTTATTCCTTGAACTTCGATTTCAAAGCCAAAATCCTAACGCCTACTTTGGAGAGCTGTTATAATGACTAATTTGTAAAATGTCTGGTGTCATCTGGAATACAAAAGGAGCTCAATAAATTTACTCACTATAATTATTACAAATTTCATCAATTGCTATGACAATTAGTCGTATTGTAGACATAATAGCTGCCACCACAGATAGACTGGGAGTCCTGACCTGACTCAGAAGTGTCACATCCTCTCCCCTTGAACACAATGACTTCTCCCTCAGCAAGTGTGCTGTAATGTCAAAAAGGAATCAATCTACAGTGTTGCCCACAATCCTTTGCTTTTAATGGGCTCTTCATTTCATTACGTATTATGCTAATTCTGCTAATTCGCCCTTCAGTAAACTATAATGTGAAAACTCAGTAGAAGAAAGTATTGTTTACTTTAGCAAAAATTAGCCCCTGGCATACAACCAGACACAAAAACTATCTACTTGGCATGAGATTTGCAAGCAAGTTTTCCTAATAGTAATTCTCAGACTCTGCATTAGAGCCCCTTCTACTTTATTGAAAGTAGTTCTGATCTGCTGTGAGTATAACTCCTACTTAGTTATGGTTGGAGCTCACCGAGGCAGCCTGTTCCGTAAGAGTTGATAAGCTTATAAGCAGAACACCAACCCCCGTAGGATTTTGTTAATTTGGAGATCGTTAACGTTCTTTAATTGCCTGATAATATTTTTTGAACTAATTTTAAGAATTACCTTTTAAAAATCATTTTTTCCCCATTTCCTTGGTTAAGATGGTGGAAAAAATAGAAAGGACTGAGCTACACTTTTCTTGAGCTAGTTTTTCAGATGTTGCATTACTCTGAAGCACGGTTATTTCTCAACACGCTCTGTACGCGCCGAGTAGGAATGTGTTAAGGTGAGTGTGGGGGAGTGCCACTTTACTGCCCTAGAGGGTTTTTGTTGTTGTGGGTTTGTTTCCTTTTGTATCTTTTTATAATTGCCTAAGTCCAGCTGAAAAAGCATAAGATATATGGTTGTAGATCATAGTGCACAACTCTGTCCTGTGGGCAAATATTGCCCAAAGTACAAACAAATGAGACGTCTTTTATCAGAAAAAAATACATAACTATAAAATGGCTAACACATTTGCTCTGTAAATTGAGAATAGAAATTCAGGATAAATTCAGGCTGGTTTCAAGAAATCCTCCTCCCACTGTTAGCTCTTTCCCTCGTTCTGTGGCCGTCCGTAAACACCTTTAGGCTGGTACTTATTAAACATGATCTTGTGTTAGCGTAAATTGTGCACACACACTCACATGCACACACACTCACATGCACAGATGCACATACATACACATTCACATGCCCTGGAAGTGAAGACAGGCCTGGAGGTGAGGACAGACTGGGTCTGGCAGTGTCATCAAAGGCTCGTCCTAAGGGAACCCCGACCACTTCTGCCAACACTCAGTGTCCACAGTTAGTCCTGCGGCCCCTCCCTGCTCGGGTGGGCACCGGCCCTGTGCCCTGACCGGCAGGGGCAGTGCCCAGTTCCAAAGTCGCCCAGGTGCGCGGCACAGCTTCGCGTGCTTTCAAAGGCCGAACGGGCTCCTGCACGTCCCAGGACAGCAGGACGGCCCCTCAGACCCCGGAGATGGAAGCCCGACTTGGCATCCGGAGGTTTCACGCTGCTGCCTCTTGTTCAGGTCCTGCTGCGGCAGCTCTCGGCCTGCAGACCTGGATCTGCTTCTTAAGGAGAAGGTTCCCTTCCCTCCTCTCTGTGCATCTGGACAGGACCAAACTCACTGCCTTGAGCACCCTCAGACGGAGAAGCACCCAGGTAATTCTATTTGTAGAAATGAAACTTCTTAGAGCAGCACATAATTTATCACCGGGTAACACCTTCATGTCCTTTATCCTCATTGGACGTAAGTTTCTCACATTGCCGCACAGAAGTTCTGTGGCCAATGAGTAACTCAAATTACACAAAGTTGGATTAACAAAGGATGTTCCTCTGTTTTCATCATTGGATTAAGAGCAGTATGAAAAGCAAAACCAAAGTACTAGATGCCCCGTCTTCTCTCTGGGGCCGTTAATAAGATTTCTTTTATTAAATCATGAAATGTGCTTTAAGTCTCAAGAAGAAAACATCACAATTATTAACCTGCATACAATATATATTTTAAATTCTAAGTGAAATGTCTAGGTTGTCTGTGTAGATAGAGATAATATGAAGATAAATGTTCTTGCATTTAGACTTTGAGTTTTCTCAAAAAAGAAAATTCTGAATTGCAAAATTATTTCTCCTATGAATCATTGATATATTTATTGTGTGATATATAACAGATCCGTATGTAAATATAGTTTCACCAGAAAAATAATGTAAAAATATTTTGGGCTTGAATTTTCCCTTCAGATTTTAATAAGAAAATGTGTCATTATCACTTTAAAATTTTTATATGAAGATGACAGTTGAGTTTCAAAGAAAGGTATTTTTAGACAAATGAAAAATGTTCAACAGAAAATTTAATATAAAAACAGAATTATTATAGCTATTGTGTAAAGTGCATTTTAAAAGCATTTTATTATATCAAACAAAGTAGTTAAAGTTCTGTCTGAATCTCTTAGAAACGCTCCTTTAAAATGTTCTGACTACCAGTATTACGGGATGTTTTTGAACGATCCATTCTGTGCACTAGAATTATTTCCATTCTTCTGCTACGCTGCGGCAACACCAGCGCATTGGCTGTAAGAGACAGACCTGTCCTTTCACTGTTTCCGCTCTTACTGCAATCCCTGCCCCTGGCGTTAGCTGACAATGAGAGACTTTCCTCCTCTTTCTACTCAGTACATAAAACACGGAGAGAGGGCTGACTGGCCTCTAATCTAGTGACGGGCACAGAGGTTCTTGGATTGACTAAGACATTAGAGTCTGTGACTTCAAGGTGCTTCGTAAAGTCCAGGGTTGGGACGGGCTAGTGGAGAGCCAGATGCAGTGAGCTCGGCGTGTGGTGGGGTGCACCTCTCAGGCTGCCCGTCTTTCCTTCCGGGCGTCTGAAGGGATAACACCCCCTCCTCTTGCCTGTAGAACGGAAACCTCACGCCCGCTGTACAGCCACCCACTGTCATCCCATCCCAGGGCCCTGGGGCCTCCGTTCTACTCTCTGCTTCTGTGAGTGTGACCCTCAAGGCACCTCGTGTAAGTGAATAGTGCAGGATTTGCCCTTTTGTGATGGCCTATTTCACCTGGCATAGTGTTCCCAGGTTCATCCAAAGTGTTCTGTACATCAGGATTTCCTTCCTTTTTAAGGCTACTTTATGTTCCTTTGTACGTATGTATATATACCGCGTTTTTATCCATCCATCCATCCATCATCCACCCATCCATCCATCCACTCATCCATTCATCAATGGACACTTGGGTTGTTTCCACTTCTTGGCTACTGTGAATAATGCTGCAGTGAACACGGGGGTGTAGTAGCTCTTCCAGATGCTGATCTAAATTCTCTTGGATACATTATACAGGTGTGGACTCTGGAAGTTAGGCTAGCCATGTATTATTTAATGAATAGATGCTCATATGGTATTTATCACAAACTTCTTTTTAGTTCAAATTTTTTCCTTAAAAATGGTTGTAATGATAATAATCAAAATCAGTACAATTTGTAGCACTCCAATCTAACAATATTTGCCTCTTCAATATTAATTTTATTTTCGGCCATATCACTTGTGCTTTTTTTTTAACCTATGATTTCTGTGATTCCGTTACTGTCTTTTTTAAGCCAGCTTTCTGTTGCCATTAATTTTGTTGTATCATTATTTTGTATTTTATCTCTTTTCTGAAACATCACTTGTTATTCAATATTATGAGAGTACAGAAAGTTGGCTAAAATTAGTTACTATCTCTACAGTAAAAATCTCAGTAAAATAGTATGTCACTGCTTGAAAACTGATCATGTGAATTTTTCCAAGTTTCCATCCTGGTAATACCTTATCATGCTGTGTGGCCAAGTGCTGGACAAATGCTATTTGAATGTGAATTTACTCACAGCAGCAAAGAAGGATATTTCAGCCCATTTCCCCTCGCATCCTTCCTTCTTTATACAACACTCTTTGTGCTAATACGCTATGACTAAGAATACACTGTTTGAGCAAAGTATTTCAGGCTTTAGTGTATTCCTTATGATTGTAGCTCACAACTTTGAGTGATTCCTTTGTGTTAGGCATAATTCTAACAGTTTTCAAGTCAATTAATTTAATCATAATGTCACCAGCCCATCTTTTGGATGAAAAAGCAGACATAGAGTGGCCGGGTACTTTGTCCAAAGTAACTCAACTAACATCGGGAGAGGGGATTTGAGAGCAAAAAGTCCACAATTTAACCAGTATATTTTAATATGCCCTTATTTGTGAAATACGAGTAGAAAATGAAAAATAAAGAAAACACTAGGGTAAGTATGGCAGAAAAAGGGAGATGAAAATGGTGGGAAAGACGTCATTATTTAGAAGTATTTTTGGAAACGCTGCTTTACTTTGCCTGAGAAATGGGATTTCAACCCTCAGTGCCTAGTGGTAGTGAGTCTATGTTTATATACTCACTATTCAGTCCACAGAGATGCACGATTTTCTCATCCTTCTGCATGCTTGTGCAGTGTTAGAATTCTTTCAAATGAAAATGAAGTATTAACTAAAAATGAAAAGAACTCAGCATCTTTCTCTATAAGGAGGAATAGTTCAAGCCTTTAAGAAATACTATTTTGTATGTTTTCTGATACTAGCTGCCACTTTCGGGAACTCAGTGCTGACGAGATGTGTGATCAAAGGATCTCAGGAATGACCATCTAGTGTCTAACATGCGCCCCTTTTGATAAAGAAATTCAAAGCTTGGATATTTCAAGTCCAAGTGCCAAGGTCACACAGCCAGTAGTTGATGGAACGTTCTCAGACCTGCTGATTCAAAGCTCACTTCCTTGGCGTGGCCCTGCTTCTCCAGGATTGTGAGCTCCGGGATACGTGGCTAAGGCAGCTCTGTAGCCGCCAGTGAAGTACCCGCCTTGATGAGAAGATCTATTCTTTTTTTTGTTTTATAATTTTTGTTTATTTATTTTTGGCTGCATTGGGTCTTCGGTGCTGCGTGCAGGCTTTCTCTAGTTGTGGCAAGAGGAGGCTACTCTTTGTTGTCATGTGCAGGCTTCTCATTGCGGTGGCTTCTCTTGTTGCAGAGCATGGGCTCTAGGAGTGCGGGCTTCAGTAGTTGTGGCTCATGGGCTTAGTTGCTCCGTGGCATGTGGGATCTTCCTGGACCAGGGCTAGAACCCTTGTCCCCTGCATTGGCAGGCGGATTCTTAACCATTGCGTCACCAGGGAAGCCCCGAGAAGACCTATTCTTAAAATAGGTCCCCGAGTCCTACCGCAGACACACAGAATCAGTGTCGGGGGAACAGACCTCGCAGGAAGAGGGGATTTTCATGATTTACCAGGATTAAGATGACAGAGGTGGTCTCTGCAAGGATGCTGATTAACACACGTGATTCCAGAGAATCAGGACGGGAAGGAGAAAAGGCACAATCATCTCTGATCACAGGGGAAAGAACACTGGCCAGAGCATCAGAAAAGGGCCAGATCCAAAGGCTCCCATAAAGCCGTTTACGGGGAGAGCTGCGTTTGGGCAGGCATGTCCCGAGGAGGGAGCAGGGTCAGTGGGACAGACGGGGCTGGCCCTCTGTCGTGGGATGCAGGAGGTTCCACGCGGAGGAGCGTGTGCTGCATGGTACTGAGAGCTGAAATGTAAATGTCTTTATGTTATAACACGTTATTTTCAGTAAAAGTTTATTCAGCTATTTAGAATCTAAGAATCACGTCGTGAAAAAAGAAAACCGGTTGTTCTAAAAATAAATACAGGGTGAAGATGGCTGTTGAAATCAGAGCAAGCTCTAAGTCTGGGCTTCCTGCAGGACAGGTACAGGCTCACACTTGCTTTCTTTCCAAGTAGCTGTAGGACGTCCAAGTTCATCTGCAGAAACCTTCTCTTGAAGTGGAGATATCTGTGTAATAAGTTGAAACACAAGACATTAATATAATCTTACCACTCATAATTAATAAAGATACTGTGAGCTGACTTTCTATAAAGAACTCACTTCACTTGTAGCTCTAAAATAGAAGCCAATGCTCCTCCAAGGATGGAGGGTGACGCTGTGGGCAGGTACTTCAGAATTGTTTATATCGCCTAAATGTTTACCATTTCCATTTGCTACTGAAAAATTATTCTGTCAGATCTGATTACTGAGGAAACATAAACCAATTAAATTTTATTCCATGGAATGCTCTTTCCAGCCGGCAGGAGCTGAGACAGGCTTCCGAAGGCAGTGCTTCCGAGTTCCCTGCAAGCCAGGGGTTTCGTTTTAAGCCGTGAAGTGTCTAATATATATTCTCAAATATTTCTTATCCTTTAGACAGTGGAGTTGTTCTTTGAACTGAGCTAATTATCATATAAAGGGCAAGTTTTCCATTTAAAGGACTTGATGCATTTCAGACTTCAAGTCCCCTGGAAATGGCCTTGGCTTCATTATGTCTTCATCTCAGGATGTGTGAGCAGTGATATCCTTTGCTCTCAAGATGAAGGGAGAGGTTGGCTGTTGGGATGTAAAGAGGCCCTCACGCCACCCGGCCTTAAAGGCGCCTGAGGGATTTCATCGTGATCACGAGGACACCGTGTGGGAAATGGACCCTACCTGTTTTATTGCATCGATCTGCCAAACGCCTCCTAATCACCTGAAAAAAACTTCTTCTCAGTTTTCAATTTCATTTTAGTGTTTCAAACGCTCACCTTTACCTCTCCTCACCAGGTGAGAGCCTCGGCCTCGGTGGCTTTCGTGGTGCCCGGATCGGAGAGCCCTGGGGCTCAGGGCCACACCCCACCCAGCCCTGACCTTGGGCACTTAGTTCCCCTCTCTGGGCCTCAGCCTAAAGTGGGCGATAAAGTTACGTCCGCAAGAATTGTGCTGTTGCGAGGCTCAAACGAGTGAATGATCGTTGCAAGTGAGCAAAAGAACACGATTGACAACAGGCACGTTCTGACCTTTTCCTGTGTGCTTGTCCGCGGGTCACACAGCCTAGAACATCGAGCAGGCTGAGTTCCTCCTCCCTGGAAAGCACAGAACGGGCACGTCGGCACATCTTGGCTTTCCGGGTGCCGGGGGTGGACGCAGAGCCCCGAGGAGCTCCGAGCTGCTGCCCGGAAGCAGGGCCGGCGCTTGGGCACAGGGCTTTATCTGGGCCCCGTGTCCCTGGAGTGCTGTCTGTCATGTTGGAATGTTCTTGACCATTGGCCGTTCTGGCTGCGGGTGGTGTCTGATGACCCGACAAGGATTCAGCTCCAGCTCTCGGCTTGCCCTCCAGCCTCTCCTGTGCTTGGGCGCTGACCCTGGCTGCCCGGGAGAATGAAGGGGCAGGGAGCTGTGCAGGGGGGGATCTTTGAGGTTGCGGTGTGTGACAGGACTGGTTAATGAAGTGTCGCCTTCCTTATTAATGACAGACCCATTTTACAGTTGTCTTAGAAAAGTCGGAAATATTAACCTTGAGGGTCCTTTAGAAATAAAGGTATTTATTGTCAGGAAAAGGCAACGTGGCTTTCCAACAAAAACACTGAAGAACGTCTGAGACTCAGGCCCCTGCAAGGTATCTGACGGGGCTCCACAGACCAGGAGAACATCATCAACTCCCACTGCCTTGCAGCTTCACCAAGGATCACTACGGCCCAGACACGGTACCTATGATGTTCACTTACTGCACGAGTTTGCACTGAAAAGACTGCAGACCAAAAGGTATTACCAAACAATTCCTTAATAGGTGGCCGTGTGTCCCTCACCCTAAGTGAAGAGCAAACCGGTCTCAGGAGAATCCAGAATTCCACAGAGATGTGACCCTCTTCCAGAGAAAACAGGAGTTAAAGGTTTCCTCGTGGGGAGCCCTGGGGCCCCTCTCTTTGGTTCACAAAGGGAAGTCCAGGAAGTTGCTTCTTTTGGGGGCAGACACCCTCGGCCTGTTTCCCTGCAAGCGTCTCGTGTTGATGCTGATGGGTCCTCTGTTCCTACTGAAATTAGGGTTTTTGTCAACTCAAAAAAGAGTAACAACCAGCATAGACCTTAGCTCTGTGAAAGACAGAGATATTCCCTGGGAAGGTTTCAAAAACGTGAAGCTCGTGAATCGTCTTGGTGCCCTCATCTTCCTTATTTCAGGGGCTTTTCCCCAAGTCTGGGGGGGACGGGGCCTCCAGCCGCTGCTCACGTGCATCTAGGTCCCTGGGGAGGGCAGAGGCTCCCCAGGGTCTGGGCGGCCGTCTGTGTTTCCTGCAGGATGATTGTTGCGATCAAACCTGATGCCATCGAGGCACCAACACCACACGTGTCACCAGCACTTTTGTGTTTTTTAATCAGACTCACAATTCAAAACTCTCCATCGGTCCTCCCGGGGGCCTGTAGCTCCCTCCCACCCCCTTCTCCTTGAAATGCTCCACATCTGTTCATGAGTGTCATCTACACTGGGAAGAAAGTTATGTTGTTTGCTATCCAGCTGTGCCCGTCTGGGCTCTGAACCTGAACAGACACGATTAAACAGAGAGAATATTATTGCTACAGAGCCGATCTGGGTGTTCTCCCCTTTCACACGCGAGGAACCTGAGGCCAGGGTAGGTGGGTGACGTGCCCAGGTCACAGGGACTGGGAGTCGGATCCTGGCCAAGGCACCTCCTGGTTTGCTCGCCAACCACCAGGGCTGAGCCCGGGGCACGCACCTTTGCCGTGTGTGGGTGAAGGTTTCCTTCACACCGTTTCCTTGTATCGGCTTGAAATCTCCCCAAACAGCAGGGCTCCCAAGGTGTGGACTGCGATGTCTCATCCCTGTGGCTGGCCTGGGTCTCCTGCCCTACATGACTAGCATGGGCTGGTCAGAAGCACACAGTCAGCCTTGATGGGGTGGGGAGGGGGGGCGGCTGGAGTAAACTTATCTAATGATCCGTGATGAATGGGTGGTGAGAAGCGGAGCTTGCTTGATTACAGAATTCCAGGACCTTCACTTAAAATGCATGAGATTTTCAATGGAAGGTAAACAAGCCTTCCTGTGAGATGTTAATTTGCTGGATTATTTGCATTATGGACATGGAGAAAAACATGGCATAACTTATGGACAGAGATGCAAACTTCACTGTACCGTTGCTCTCAGCTTCTCTCATCATAAAAGTAGAATTTTAAAGTTTCCCAAGTTTTTATTTATTTATTTTCTTTTGCCTTTCTACTTCACATAAAAAGGCTTCTAACTTCCTTGGGCTCTCTTGACAGAGCATGAATGTATTTCATCTCTTGAAATAAAATGAAAACATAAAGAATGAGAAAGTACAGAGAAATGAAGGAACTGTGGCTACTTGCACAAAACAGGAATTATGCAAAAACACTTCTCGCATTTTTAAACTGGCGGTTCCAGCAGGGTTCGGAAGTCGCTGCAGTGACCGAGTCGGATGGAGCCCAAGGTCAGGCACTTTATCTATATTATCTCGTTTTATCCCCACCTTTCTTCAGAAAAAAATGTGAACGTTGCAAAGTGACTATTTCTTACTCTCAGACTTTGGTCTGAAATCTGGACATGCGATGAGAGTCCAGGGGGACGGGGTATTGGTTTGGGGACCCCAAGGAGCTGAACGTGTGATGCTGTCACTGCATCACTATGACCCCAAGGGTCCCTGTAGTGGGACCACATCCCGCAGCTGCTCAGGGGAGGGTGATCCCCCAAACAGCCTCGGGAGGCCCCGCTGTCACAGGGCTGACCCCAGCGTGGCTGTATGTCCTGTGTGGCCCATTTCTATCTCCCTGGGAAGTGGGCTCTTGGACCCCAAGGCCTCGCCTGGCCAGGATGTGGTGTGAGGGGGGGATGAACGGGGTGGGGTGGAGGTTGTGCTGTCAGCAGAGCCAGGGCACCGCGGTAGGCAGCAGGGATGCCCGCCCCAGGGAAGTGGGCACTGGACTGAACAGCCTGTCCTACAGCATTGCCCCTTTGTCCCTTTGTCAGCATGGGCTGTGGGAGACCAGTCAGAGGTGCAGGCAGTGACACAGAGCAGCTCCCCACACACAGGGCAGACTGGCTTTGCAAACACAGAGGTGGTGTCAGAATGTGGGTCCCGGGCGGCAGTGACCCCGAGTGCTGGCGCACTGGGCAGACACCCACGTTCGTTCTGACCTGCATCCAGTTCTGTGGAAGTTCATGGGCGCCTCTGCCGTCACGCGGGAGAAACACCACCGAGGTTCAAACAAGTAAACTTTATCCACCCCGGAAGGTCTCACAAGGCTGAAGCATTAATGGAAAAGCACACTAAAATTAATTATACTGACGCCTGCGTGTGCTGAACACAGACTCAGGGGTCAGGAGTGGCGAGCAGATGAGAAACGGAAACATGATTTTCTAAAACGCTGCCAGCACTCCAAAACTCAACACGACAAAGAAGAAGTTTTTATCTAAGAAATGTTCATACGTTTAAGCTGTTTGTGGATTTTGTATAAAGAATTCCTTCTACGAACTCCCAGCGCTCACACGTTGCCAGTGATGTGCTCACATATTTTCCAGCCTTTTTTGCTAATGAGACTCAAGCGCATTTATGAATATAAATGACTAACATCGGCCGATTGAGGCACAGTAGCTAACTTTCCAGATACTGTTGGTAAAACACCATAAAATTGCATCAAATATTCATACAGCCGTTGTGATAATTAATCCATAAAGCAATGGTAATTAAAATGAAAGTGTCCTGTCTTATGAGTAACCCAATAAAATAGAACTTTAAAAGATAGGACAGCAGCCCTTCAAGGCTTCGAGCTCCTGCCGCCACTTAGTTTTGGAGGCTTTTGTCTTATTTGTTACCATCCAGGTGAGAAAGCCAGATGGTCACAGGGTCAGGCCTCAAGCAACATGCCCAGGGCTCGGGGCTCGGGCGAGGATGCTCCCACTGCCCTGCATGTGCCAGGAGCTGGGACGGCTGTTCAGTCTTGGCCTGGACCGTCGTCCTCAGGAAAGGAAGATGAGGATGAGGCGGAGGACGAATCTGAGATGTTCTGGGGCACTGGTCCAGGCTGGTTTTCCACAGGTGGAGCCCCAGGGATGCAGAAGGTCCAGGGTCTGGGGCGCTGGGATCCCTGCCCCTCTCCTCACCACCCTGACTTGCCAAAGGTCAAGAGAGGAGAACTGGTCGCCGAGAGCATGGCGCCCCCTTGCTTGTCCAAAATTATGGAGCCGAGAAGCAGGGACCCAGGATGTGAATCGTGGTCCTTGACCCTAATTCCTGCTTCCACCGACTGCCCCTGGACCTTCGCTTAGTCATGATCATTCCAGCAAGCTGTTCGTTATTCTACCCTTGGGGGCACACGTGGTCCACAGGTGTCCCTAGGAATTTGCCCTTTTTGGGTGATTCTGTCCCTAAGAACTTGGCCCCCTTGGACGTCTGCACTGCACAGGTGGTCCAACACTGAGGCCAAGTGTGCTGGCCAAGGTCACTGCCGTGCTGCCTAAGGGCCCAAGAGGGACCCTAGTGCAAGGGAAGGGTGAGAGCCATTGCCTAAGCAGACGTCTCTCCAGAGTAGACACTCAGATGGCCAAGAGGCTCGACATCACTAATCACTAGAGAAATGCAAGTCACAACTACAGTGAGGTATCCCCTCACACCGATCAGGACGGCCATCATCAAAAAGTCTACAAATAATAAATGCTGGAGAGGGTGTGGAGAAAAGGGAACCCTATTGCACTGCTGGTGGGAATGTAAATTGGTGCAGCCACTATGGAGAACAGTATGGAGGTTCCTTAAAAAACTAAAAATAGAACTACCATACAACCCAGCAATCCCACTACTGGGCATATATCCAGACAAAACTCTAACTTGAAAAGATAAATTCACCCCAATGTTCACAGCAATAGCCAAGACATGGAAGCAACCTAAATGTCCAGTGACAGAGGAATGGATAAAGAGCACGTGGTGTATGTATATAATGGAACACTACGCAGCCTTAAAGAAGAATGAAATCATGCCATTTGCAGCAACATGGATGGACCTAGAGATTATTATCCTAAGTGAAGTAAGCCAGACAGAGAAAGACAAATATCATATGATATCACTTATATCTGGAATCTAAAAAATGAATCAAATGAACTTATACACAAACAGAAACAGACTCACAGACATTGAAAACAAACTTATGGTTACCAAACGGGGAAAGTGGGGGGAGGGATAAACTCGGAGTTTGGGATTAGCAGATACACACCACAATATATAAAATAGACAACCAACAAGGACCTGCCGTAGAGCACAGGGAATTGTATTCCATATCTTGTAATTACCTATAATGGAAAAGAACATGAAAAATAATATATATCTATATCTATCTATCTATCTATCTATATATAATGGAATCACTTTGCTGTACCCCTGAAACTAACACAACATTGTAAATCAATAATACTTCAATTAAAAAAAACTTAAAAAAAGTAAACCCAACCCATTCTAAAAAAAATTACTATTTGGGATGATCTCCTTTGAGAATTGTAATGTACCAGAACACACAAACACTACAATGCTTGTTGGTATAATCTGCCTTCTGATAATGAAAGAAAATAAAGATATTTAAAATATGTTAAAAAAAAAAGAGTCATTGCAGCTCCCAGACAAGGATGGAATCAGACCAGTTGGAGAAGTGCCTCGATGGCAGACACGACTTGCGGCACCAAGAGGCCCGTCTTCCTACAGGACCCTTGCGTGGCCCTCAGGGCCCGTGGCACCACGTGACCCTCGGCCTGCAGACGGCGTGGGGCTGCTCTGCCCTCGCCCCTTCCTGCCGAGAGCCTCTTCGGGGTAAACAGGGCTCGGGTTCACCTGGGGCTCTGCGTCAGGGGACCGGGGTGAAAACAAACGGAAGAACAGAAGAAACACACCTCATGGCGTGTAGCTCGTCTGCAAAATGACACCAAGGATGGATGTTCATTTGCCCTTTTTGTTTTTTTTCTCTCATTCTCTTTTCCTTTATAGAATCTCTCAAGGCCAGAAGTACTCAAAAATTTGAGATTTTAACACTGGGATAGGAATTCTTGTAAAGTAAGAAAAAACTCATGTTATCTGGCATCCTCTTAGAAAATCGTTTGTTTGTAACTTACGTCTACACGTTTTCCTACTTAACCCACTTCTGGGGACGAGGGACTTTGGCGTCCTAGAGATTAGATCTCTGCGTGATTAGTGCTGCTGCCTCACTGCTTCCTGTTACCAGGAAACGGGGCCACGGAAAGGTATCCATGACAGACAGAAGGTGGAAACAGAACTGGGTTGAATTCCAGGCAACAGAAACTACTCTGATTAGTTTAAACAAAAAAGTTTCCAAGGATTAGATGGTTTACCCAACTGCTGTGTCTGGTGGACCAAACTGGAGGCAAAGGACCCCAGGTGACCCCATTCCCAGCCTCAGGACTCTGGGTGTCAGGAAGCCCCCCAGGGGGCAGGTCAGTGCACAGTGGATGGCGAATCCTGCACAAGTGGGTCCAATGGGGTCGAGGGCGACAGTGCTCCGTCCACAACAAGACCATCTCTGGTTTTCAGAGAGGCCTACAAGGCAGATGGGGGTAAATCAAAACCTGCGGACGATAAGTATTTGAATAAGATGCACTGTTGCACGTTGCAATCATTGCAGACTCTTAAAGCTTCTAACGTGATTCTCCATGGACTCTGGCTGGTCACTTACTAATTTATTGGGGGCATTTCTAGAACTCACTAATTTCTAGACCTTGTCACCATTTAAACTTGACTTTTTCATGTGTCTTTTCTCCCATTTCCCCCCCAGCTAATGAATTCTTACTGTGACGATGAATATCTGCGTATTTAGCCCCACCCCAGGCTGTGTGAGATGCTGCATAAGGTTGTGGAGAGTCTGCAAGTACAGGGCTGACAGCTCTGCTGGGGAAGCAGGGTCTGCACCTGGCGGGGGATGGGCTGCGAGGAAGCCCGCTGAAGCATCATCTGAGTACCAGCCCCTGAGGCCGCCTCTAACCAGTGTTAGTTACACGAAGCTCCGCTCTGGGGCAGAAGCACAGGCTGTCACAGTTAAGCAGGTGAAGCGGTCACTGTCCAGAGGCTGGACATTTCATTTTTATTGAAAAATTGCATGTACACAAGTTCCAAATAAATCAGAGCTTGCCAAAAAGAAACACTCTAAAACGTTTAATCTGGTTTATAGGTTACGAGAAAACAAGTGCTCCAATCAAATTAAAATGTGCTTTTCTCTTCCATCTGAAAGTTGCACACGACCAGTTATGTAGTGTTAGCAACTGGGACCACTGCCCACGAAAATACTTTGAGCTTGAAAAAAAGGACTACATTTTAAGAATGCAATCGGAAAAGGTAATTTTCTGTTTGTATATAAGGAAATAGGTTTGTGAGCCATTTAACTGGTTATGAAGTCGTTTCCTTAAAAGCCTGTCTAGAGCCATATTTATGACCATTTTTTTCTTTGATTAAACATTTTCTTCAATGCCTTTTGAGAATGTCAGTGAACAGCTGGCTGCAAATGAAGGACTCCCCAGGTAAAAAGGAAATCAATTTGTATCTCTCTATGTGGTTACAACTTTGGCTTACATTGAAATAAAATGCCCTTTCTTCCATTACTTCCTGAAATAGAACTTTAGTCTAGAACAGAAGTTGCTTAATGAGAAACTTGAAACTGTGACACGTTTAATTGATGTGGCCCCTACATAATCCACCTTCCATTTCGGAGCTTCTAAACTGCTTCTCTCGGGGTTCAGATGAAGTTGTGCAAGAGCAGAGCCCGTCCCGGGGAGAGACAGAGAGAGACAGAGACAGAGACACATTGGGAGAGAGATAAAGAGAGACAGACAGAGAGAGACAGAGGGAGCCCTAGGGCTGCCCCTGTGGAATTTAGGGTTGTCATGACGACTGCTAACAGGTCCTGAGCCCCTGCTTCGTGCTAAGCCCTGTGTCAGGCACATGCTCCCCTCCATCACTACCTAATTCTCTCAATCTTCCACCGGGACAAATGTTGCTACTTCATCTTCTCCACCAGGAACCTAGAGGCGAAACGGGTCACACGACTTCCCAGGGCCACACATCCTGGAGGTGCTGCGTTGGGGGTGGATAGGGAGTGCTGACCCCTAAGTCTACCTTCTCTCTGCTGTGTGTGGTCCAGACGACGGGCTCACAGATCACTATGGAGACGCCACCATTTTGACCAAGTACAATTGATCAGCTCCTAACCTAAAAGGATATATACTGCCAACTTGTTGCCAGACCTTGAAATTCCTTCCTTTTTACTGAGAAATAGAGTTGAACTCAAAATAGTTTATGGAACGTGATTAACATTTGATTTGAAGTGTCTGTAGGATCGAGGGCTTATCATTCTCACACCTTGGGGGAATCTTGTGTCCCTCAGCCACTCAGGAGGGGATAATTGGGGTACCTTGATCCCACAATTCCATTTCCTACATGAAAATAAAAGGGGTGAGCTCTCTTCAAATTAAAATTAGCACCTAAGGAAACTGGTTTTATATACTGATAGTTTTAAGTTGTAGACATTCTATACCATGTGTCGTGAGTTTAATGAAAACCTTAGCAAAGATGCTGTTGACTTTCATTTTCACGGCAGCTAATCTCTTGTTCATTGAAGCAGGAAGAGGGGCAGTAAAGGAAATAAATCAAAGCCAGTGCAGTTGTGGTGCTGAGCGGAAACAATCCTCATAAATGTGTGTAAATGTGGTTACTAGCTACGTAACAGGGAACAGCCAATTCTGACTACATGTTGGATCTGTTTCTTTTACTTTATCCTTTGCTTTCCGCGCTTCTGTTCACTGCAAGGATACTGTCTATACATAATGACCTGCCTCGGGGAACCCTGCCCCTCTGCCTGAATGTTAAACCAAAGTGTTTTTGTTCAGGGAAACATCTGGACCCTGCCCTCCCCGCCCCCCCGCCCCGCCCCGTGGATCGCTGCAAGAAAGAAGAAATGGACCCATCCCCTCCCCGAGGCTGGCCATTCCAGGGATATTTGCAAAACTTACGGCCTTTTTACTTTACTTCTCATCTCCTCACCCTCTCTGATTCTGTAAAGGAAACTGGCATCCAGACCCCGCTAAGATGGTTATTTAGAGACACTGGTCTGCCATCTCCTCAGTCCGCCAGCGTTCCGAATAAAGTCGCGCTCCTTGCTCAGCACCTCGTCTCCAGTTCACTGGCCTGTCGTGCGGCGAGCAGACGTTAGAACGGCTCACATCCCGGCTGTGTTGTCACCGCCATCCTGGACAGGACGCCCACGTGGCGTGTTTCCGTGACGTTGCTCCCGGAATGTTCTCATGACATCGGCTGGGATGCCGGCAACGGTGCAGACGGCAGCAGGAGGGGCCCCTCAAGTTTGTGTCAGAATGTTACGTCCCGTTTCCACATGCCTTGAACACACGTGGCCAGTAAAATGGAAAAGCAATTCCGGTGAAAGAATTTGAGAAGCCCGCTGCAAAAGGATGAAGGGCACGTGGTTGTGGCAACTTGGAACGTACGGCCCGCGTCCGCACCAGCCTCCCTCTGTGGTCGGTACATGCCTTTGTGTGTCCGTTTCCCCACAATTAGAACGCCTGTTACTCACGACCCGTCTCGCCGGGGTCTCAGCTCTACCAGGCTGAGCGTCCGGGCCCCGCTCGCGAGACCGGGGAGGCACAGGGCGGCCGCGAGCCCCACGGACCGGTGCTCCGCAGCGGGAGGCGCCAGGTCTCCTCTCCGGAGGCGCAGGGGAGGGGCGGGACCTTCCGGGCGGGCGGACGGCAGAGGGCGCTGCGAGGGCAGCGGAGGGCCGGCCTTACCCCGGGGCCTGGGGCCTGTGCGGCGGCCCGACGTGGGGACGGGGCGGGGGCGGGGGGACCCACCCCGTCCCCTGACCCTCCTCCCACCCCCGCCCCTGACCCTCCTCCCACCCCCGCCCCTGACCCTCCTCCCACCGTCCCGGCTTCAGCCGGAGACTCTCTCCTTCTCTTGGTTTTATCCGTTAGGCTACTGAGCTGGTGAGCATTCATTCAAAAATAATCAAAACCTTGGAAGTCATTGCTGAAGGCAGGAGAGCTCCCTGGAGGACGTGGCCCTGGAGGGGCTCCCTGGAGGGGCTACGGAGCCGCGTGAGCGGTGAGGCCGCCTGGGAGGAAAGAGGGGACCCGAGCGAGAGGGAGAAAAGGTGTGATGCGTGAGCTGACGCTGGGGGCACAGGGAGGGCGCCGATGCCTCTGAGGGGTCCAGCCGTTGTCACAGGGAGCACCCTGTGCCCTTGACCGAGAAATAAAAGGGCAGGGAGGAGTGAGGGACCAGAAGAAGCAGAGGGTGGTCTTCAGAGGGGAATTCTACTAGAAATCAACTACACATCACATCCCAAATGATGGGGAGTTGCTGTGGTGCTTGTGGTTTAGAGCCGAAGGCTTCATTTAGAGTAAATACTAGTTCCTTCCGAGGGTTTAATTTAGGCCCCTCATGGCCACTCTAGAGAGAATTAATTAACTGTTGATAATGAAAAGTCAAGAAAACGTTTGAAGGAAGAGGTCATGTGCGTGCACGTGTGTTTAGTTTAACACATCTCGGGTAGAACACCACACTCTTCGCTTCAAGAGAAACCAAAAGAATAAGAGATAGAGTTCCTACTCTTAGTGAGATTACGATAAGAGAGTACATATGCACTGAAGCAATACTCACATAATGTGCAGAAGGTATCAGCAGTCTATCATTAACTAGATACGACAATTTCTCAAAATGTTACACTTTTAAAAATAAATTTTGATAAACATGTTTACTAAAATTCATTAGCTAAGCACCTTCTAATAGACGTGTTCCTTAAAATCCAGGAGATGAGTTTCTCCCCTGGGTCAGACACATCTGGGTCCCTGGAGTCCCCAGTTTATAAGAATCCCTGGAGCTCTGTCATCCTTCTGTAAGCTGCATACACCATCTCATACTCCTGTGATTAAAAACAGCTCCTAAAGATTCTTGCAGGTTTGACCAAATGTTTTAATTTCAAAGGCATTAGAGCTTTTTCCAGCAGAGTTACATTTACTACAACAGTTGTGCCAAGTTACAAAGAAGAGTCCTTCACAGATTTTCTGCATGCACTTAGATAAAAATATTCTCCTTTTAAGAGAAGAAAGTCAAGGAGTGACACAAAGTAGGGACTGTACTAAGAAGACCGTGAAGCAGACATTTCCTGGTTTTGATAACCAACCCTGTGCAGATGTGTTTTTGTTCTCATCATGGTTGATCCTTCCCGAAGCGTTCCTCCAATATTTAATAATTGAGGTAGTTCATATAAAATTTATATTTATGACCTCTCTAAAAATCTAGATTCATGATAAAATTTAGCCTCTGTTTTTGCATTAGCAAAAATCAGACAAAGTACCTGCTTCTTTTATATCGTATGTATTTTTTGGTCTTTTTTGCATCGTGTGTGTTTGTTTTTTTGGTACCTTAACAGATAACCACAGACTCAGTGGCTTAAAAAACACGAATTTGTCATCTTACGGTCATGGAGGTCGGAAGTTGGACTCGGTCTCACTGGGTTAAAGCCAAGGTGTGTGCAGGGCTGGCCCCCGGAGGCTCTGGGGGTCTCTTCCTGCCTTTCCTGGGCTCGAGCGACGCCCACAGCCTTGGCTCAAGTCCCTGGCTCTGTTTTGAGTCAGCAATGCCCCTCACCTCTGACCTTTCTTCTGTGGTCACTTCTCTCTGACCGCAGCTGACCTCTGCTTTTAAAACTCACCCACCAGAATAATCTCCCCGTATTCATGTCCATAACCTTTGTGACATCTGAAAATTCCCTTTTGCTACCTAAGGTGACATATTCAGAGGTTTCGGGAATTAGAACTTGGTCATACTTGGGGGCCATTACTCCCCCACCACACACAGGCTTGTCAGACGTGTTTTGTTCCATCCTGTTACCTGCTTGGCCCCTTGCTCTAGCCCATGCTGGCAGGGCCGCCTTCCTACACGCTTAGGCTGGGGGTGCCTCATTCCTACACCTGCAGACCCACCTGACATTCAGCACAGCCATGGCTGTTGGGCTGAGGGTCCTGGTCAGAACGGGCAGCCCCTCACTTCTGTGCACAAAGCAGCCTCCTGCCCGGTGCGTCCTCTTCTCTCTGCACCGGACCCTCAGAGGTTCCCTCTGGTCTAGGCTTTCAGGGATAAAGGAGATGCAGACAGATGGAGAGTAAGTCATTCCAGAAGGACATTAGTGATTCTGTGACAAATTCTACAGCAGAAGAAATACTGAGCATACATTTGAGGAGACAGAATCATTTCATCAATGTATTTCTCCTCCGTATTGAAATTCCCAGCAGTGTTCTTCCTGGTTAGAGTGAAGTTTGGCAGCCTTTAAAATGCTACCAATTTCTGATTCATACATATATTGCTTTTATATATAAAACCCCCTTCAACAGAGCACCATGGAACACAGCAGCCGCACCTGTACAGAAAGCCACACTGAAAACTGCATTAGGAAGAAAGAAAAGAGGAAATGCTTTGGTAATGGCAGTGTTACCCGGAGGCTGCAGGAAAGAACGTGGGACGCAGTGGAGACCAGATGCCCGTGTCATCTGCACAACGCCGTCGATTTGCTTGCCCTCCACCCACACATCCCTGTCTTACTAGCGTCGGGGGGTGCCTCAGAAGCACCAAGGCGGTTACCCCGCGTTTTCTCTTCACGTTCCTGTGACTGTGTGTTATCTTGGGAGAGTTACCTGAGTTCCTGGCTCTCGTGAACCACGTGTGTGAGACGGAAAGCCGCCAGCACGGTGGCTTTGCGACCACTTTAGAACCCGAGCTCGCATCTCACGCCCAGATCCCGGGAGGAGGGGACCTTTGGGAAACCAGGGAGCCACGGAGTGACGGAGAAGAAGAGCATCTTGGGCAGAGGGGGCGGCAGACATCCGCCTCTGACTGGGAGCAGGTCGGTGATTCACACACACATCAGCAAGAAGCTGGGGTGAAGCAGAAAGTGGGGGGCGTTGGGCTGAGCAGGTGGGGCGGTGAGCTTAGCCTGTGTCTGATGGCTCAGGAAAGGGTGCCTGGATCTGGTGCGTGGGAGAGGCGTGGCCTGATGGCTCTGTTCACTCTCCTTGGTTTGTGGAACATTTGCAGGTAGGGGCGCGGTGAAGAGACCCCATCCAGGGAGGGGTGAGGGAGGCTGTGGATGCGTGTCAGGGAGGTGGGCTGGACTGGGTGTCCGTGAGGATGGAGTGTCAGCGGGACCTGCCTGTGGGCGTGTGGAAAAGAGGGAGGCTAAGTCCTCTGCAGGACCTGCAGATTTCTCCGACATTCAGATTCCTGGACTTCTTTTCTCTCTGTGGCAGATTCTCATCCAAGTGGTTTTTCCAGTTGACTTTGGAAGCCCTCAGGTGTTCAGTGATTCCTGTTAGAATGCAATCCAGGACTTGGGCGCCTCAGTTTCATCCCGATATCCTCTGAAGAGAACCTCCAGGACAGAAGCACTGGTGTGTCCGTTCGTGGTCTCTGGGGAGGATGCTCCTCTGTGAATGTCCCTAGTTCTCTGGAAGGATCCCTGGGACCCAGCACTTCGGGCGGGGGGCGGGGGGGGTGCTTCCTTATGGCAGATGTGCTTCTAATTGAGAGCTTGAGGCTCCGTATAGATTCTCCACCGTGGTGATGGTACACACAGCCTGTACTCGGGCTGAAGCCAAGGGCTCACTGCAATCACCGCAGCAGAGGTGGGTGTGCTTTAAAGACGTGATGAGGCTTCAGACGTTGTCTTGCCTGCACTTAGGCTCTGAACACTGGAGTTTGAAACCCTGATGAAACTGAGATTTTTTTTCCTCCCAAATGTATCAGAATTCAACTTAAAGTGGAAGCAGAAGGATATCTTCTCAAACACTCGTATCTGTTTCACGGGAATACATTGAAATGGCAGGCGACAGACTGTGGGCGTCTTAAGGCCCATGCGTCGTCCCCTAGTTAGCCTTGGGATGGTCTCTGAGCGGCGAGACGCCTTCCCAGGTCGCTGGCCGACCTCCGTGAGGAGCCCGAAACCTGTGCCTATATTCATTTATGTTTTTAAAGGGAAACACGCATTGTGTTAGAAGAGGGTACGTAGCACCAGCATTCGGGGAATTAATACTTTATTGGGTCCATTTGTCTTTATGCTAAAATTGTGTTTACTATAAATTCATGTGATTATGTCAAAAAAGTAAAATAAAAGATTACCTTTAGCTTCTGATGAATGTATGCGGCATTCGTGTTTGTCATGTATCTGATTTAGGGGCAGAGCACCTGTCATCCTGCTGTTTTTCTCTCTTCAACCCCTTCTGTCATTTGGTTCTAAATAAGCCCCATTCACAGAAGGAATGAGCCCGTTGTACAAACAGACCTGATCTCCACAAGGAACCAGAAATGATCCTTTGCTTGTGAAATAGCTGCATTTAGAAGCATGTAACATTTTGGTCTTCGGTTCTAAATATTTAGTGGGAACTGTTACTTAACGGCAACATCTGTCTGTTTGAAGCAATAAACACGACTGTACAGGGATTGTTTTACAAAATGGATTCTTGGCCTTAATGTGAGAGCCAGAGAGTTATGGACTGAATCGTGTCCCCTCCAAATGTGTGTGTTGAAGTCCTAACCCCAGGATGTGACTGTATTTGGAGGTGGGGCCTTAGAGGAGGTGACCAAGGTAAAATGAGGCCGTGGGGTGGTCTGTGTCCCACCTATAAGAACACAGCCACGCACAGGGGAGCCAGGAAGCAGTTTGCTCTCTGTTGACTTCAGCTGCAGAGGGAGGTTTGTTTTGCTTTTCTTCGTCAGAGTTGTTGACTCACATCGTGCAGAGCCGGCCTCCTGACGCTCTTTGTAAATCCGGAGGGGCTGAAGACATGTCCGTAAAGGAAGAAACATGGTGTGCAGTAGCATTTGTGGGTGTCAACATGTATGCACACAAATACATTCCACCTGGACTTTCTGGAAGATTTCCTCTCTTTGTTGACCTATTAGCTTGCATAGGAGAGAGAAATTATTTTAATTCAAGAAATCTAATAAATTTAAACCCAGCTGTTTGCTCTTCAATTATAGAGCAAAGATCATAGAGATCCAGGGCCCAGGCCATTTGACAAGCCCATGGCAGGGCTGAGAAGGGGAGGGAGTGAAGCGTTATCCAGTCTGGGTGCAGTTCCACAGTGATTTTAGCAGTTGTCTACTGTGAATTCTAAATGCTGCAGTTCTATTATAAAATGTATACATTTGACTTAGAAAACAGGGGACAGCTTTATTGCTGTAACACTTATGCTATTAATTTAAATTGCTTAAATGCGCTTCTCATGCATTAGTAATAAAGCTAGAGACTAAATTACTATCTTTAATTTTTTGCTGATGTTTTTATTACTTGGTGATTTACGGAAAATTGCAGATCTACAAAAATTTTAATTCCTCTCTTTCCCTTGTCAGCCTCTGGAAAAGTAACAGTAAAATGAAATTCAATCAGTACATTAAAAAGATAAACTTTAAGAAAGCTTACACTAATCCATTTGTGATTTTATAGCAAAAACAAACAATAAAGGATTATAAACTCCATATCAATTTATAATGGGCTATAGAGTACTTCATATTTGTAAAGTATTTTATAGATCATAAACCACTTTTGAAAATAAACTTTAAAAATTTTGGAATCATTTTAGATTTACAGAAAGGTAGCAAAGATCTTTGGGTGAGTTTCTATACACTTCACGTCCAGGTTCTCCTATTATTAACATCTTGCAGGGGGGTAGTGTATGTTATGATTGAGGGACAGCATTGGTAATTATGATGAACTAAAGTCCATACTTTTTCAAATTTCTTTGCCCAGAGTTTCTTCTCAGTTCCCGGATCCCATCCAGGACCCAGGCTGCATTTCACTGTCCTGCCTCTTTGGGGTCCTCTTGGGGGTGACAGTTCTCAGTCTTTCCTAGTTTTTGGTGACTTCGACAGTTTTGAGAAGTAATTCCTGGGAATTTTGTTTCTGGCTGCGTTGGGTCTTTGTTGCTGCACACGGCCTGTCTCTAGCTTCTGCGAGCGGGAGCTACCCTTTGTTGCGGTGCGCGGGCTTCTCATTGCATGGCTTCTCTTGTGGAGCACGGGCTCTAGGTGCACAGGCTCTAGGTGCGCAGGCTCAGTAGTTGTGGTGCACGGGCTCAGTTGCTCCGCGGCATGTGGGATCTTCCCGGACCAGGGCTTGAACCCATGTCCCCTGCATTGGCAGGCGGATTCCTAACCACTGCGCCACCAGGGAAGCCCTGGGAATTTTACATAATGTCCTTGGGTAGACTCTGTCTGATATTTTCTCAGGATGAGATTGGAGTTATGGGCTGTTGGGAGGAGGACCCCAGAGATAAGGCACCATCCTCTTCACATCACTTCCAGGGACTATGCAGTCAGCCTGACTCGTGGCTGTGGGTGTTGACCCTGGCCGCCGGGCTCAGGGTGTTTGTCAGGTTTCTTCACTGTAGTTACACCACCAGCACCCCGTTTCCCCCACTGTGGTCTGTGTGTCGTCTTGCTATGCACGGCCCACACTTAAGGGTTCGGGGCTGTGCTCACTTTCCTGAGGGCAGGTATCTACATAGAGTGTTGGGGGGTCCTTCTTTTTTTTTTTTTTTTTTTTTGCGGTACGCGGGCCTCTCACTGTTGTGGCCTCTCCCGTTGCAGAGCACAGGCTCCGGACGCGCAGGCTCAGCAGCCACGGCTCACGGGCCCAGCTGCTCCGCAGCACGTGGGATCTTCCCGGACCGGGGCACGAACCCGCGTCCCCTGCATCGGCAGGCGGACTCTCAACCACTGCGCCACCAGGGAAGCCCTTGGATTGAACTTTTACAGTTAAAATATACAAGTTATGCCAGTGTCCCTATGAAATAAGCGGAAGTGCAGCAAACAGCCAGGAAGCATGCTTTTGACAGGCCCTCTGTTCCACAGCTGCTTTCACGTCCCTTCAAACACACACAGAAGTTCTGTTATCTCACCAGCTGTCCACATACAACCTGCAGAGTGGCTCTGAATACATTAATCCAGCACTTCACTCTGTAAGTCATGTCCTGGGAAATCTGGACCCAAATGAATGAAATAGTTTCAAATCTAAACACTGGTTCTCTCACTTTAATTTTTGAAGTATATGTAATATTTAATTTTATTTACTGGTTAAATTCTTTCCTGATCAACATTAGCCGTAGTACACATTTTAAGGGTTTAAGTTAAAATGTGCTAAATATTTTGACACAGTCAAGTTAAACACAGCAATGTTATCTTTTTTAATAGAAAAATTAATGCACTTAAAATCATTTTGGTCACATATGAACCAATTTGTAAGAAGTACTTGAATCCTCGGCACTTGTCACTGTATGAAATTAGCTTGTTTTGTCCACGAAATGCACAGGAATGTGGAGGATAGAGCCTGTGTGTCTGCTGTGTCTTCATAACCCCAAACCTGAACTAAGCTTCGGTAAAGTCGGTTAGGTGCTGAGGAACAATGCACTGAAGGAAGACAGGAGCTCAAGGGCAGGCAGGAGGGGGTGTAACTGGTGAGCACAGGCTGCTGAGAGGGCAACCAGGAGCCCCTGAGAGAGCCTGTCGCCACCCCTGCAAACCCTGCTTCACTGGACCCCAGGATCTGGGATCTGGGAGGGACACGGTCGGCTGGGGCTCCAGAGAGACCACTGTCCGCGCTGTGGGAAAGCGTTGAACACGAGAGCCAGCTCAGGAGGTTTTATAGTCAGTCCAGTGGAGGAGATGCTCTAACAGTAGGTGCATTTTTTAAAAAGGAACAATCTCAGATTTTGGGGAATTTGCTACGGTGAACGCCAATTAAACCTCATAATCTGTTACAGCCTCTAGACAGTCACTTTTCCCGTCTAACTCAATAAAATAACATAAAGTAACGTAGATAAGATAGAATAAGATAAAATAAAACAAAGAAAAATGAAATGAAATGAAAAAAAATTTATTATGGCTTTACCCTGAGGGAAAATGAGGGTTGTATTTCCAAACATTTCCAAGGAGTGAACCAATGTTCCACAGACAGTCCAAGGCATTTCCTTCTCAAAAGAAGGCATTTTGCCTCAATTAGCTGATTAATAGGTAATGAATTTCCAGCTGTGAGCTTCACTGAGCCTGGGAACACCCAGTGCCTGTGGAACTAGTGAAACCCTTCTTCTTGTTGTTCCTGAAAATCATGACAGCAAGTGCACGTGACTTAGGAATCGGATGGATCTGAAATGGGTATTTAGCACAGATAAAACCAAGATTTTTTTTTTCTTTCGTGTTCTGATTCCAGAATGTCTGATTATTCATTAGCTTTTAAAACCCTTTCATTATTCAGAAGCAATGTCGTGGATTCAAAAAAAAACAAACTCAGAGACAGACTATTACTGTAACACCCGTGAGTTTTCCTGACAGTCTCTAAATCAGCACCTTGATGGTAATGGTGGGGAGAACACACGGCAGCACGATCGCCCCAATAACAAGGGGGCAAAACCCCATTTCAGTTCCAGCTAACTCTTCTACTTATCATCAGATGTAAGTCATTTTTAGGATGACAAGTGTTCGCATAGTTTTAGTTCCCAAAACATTAAGGAATTAAACTTTACTCTTATTCAAATAACTCACTCTGTCCAACATAGTGAATGAAGTGAAGAAATTCATGAATTTATTTCATTTTACCTTTTACTGTTGATCTTCTCACCCTCAAACTTAGAATTGTGTCCAGGTTTTACATTGTTTTATTATTTTGGTTTTTAAATTCTAAACTAAAGTGGTCTCTCTAAAATAAACACCAAATATGTCTCTAAGCAATTACATCATGATAGGTAGCTGCGTGTTCTATACACTTACAAGTAACGGTAAAGACTGCTTGGGGTATCACAACCAACAAAAGGTAGCTCTCCAAAGCCACTTCGAACGCAGGAAAAGCTAAGAAGATATCTCTGCCCTGACGGGTAGGTGCTCCCTCTGGATTGCTGGCTTCAGTAACAGACAGGGCAGGGATTTCAGTGGCTGCTTCTCTGAGAAGCCAGGGGCTTGCACCCCAGGGTGGCAGTGGAAAGGGCAGCAAAGACACAGGCAGACCCTTGAGGGTCTCAGTGACAGTGGGCTGAAAGCACAACCTGCCTGGCGGAGAGGAAGATGTGCAGAGTCGGCCGTGCTTAGTGGGAAGCGTGCTTTCTGTTGTGCATTCGTGAGCGCAGATCAGCCCCAGGTGGGGTTGGAGTCAACGTGGCTTTGTGTCAACACGACCCCCCAGGTGCGGTCCACCTTGGGCCAGTGGTGGCCACTGGGTGCCAGGCCAGAGTAAATGCAAACCAACCCCAGACCTTTCACATTTGGGTGCTCTCCTGAGTGGCACATTGTTTATTCCAATTTCCAGTTGTTCGTATAGAATCTCAGCTGACTTCTAGGTACCGACTGCCTGTTCTGCAAATCTGCTGAAACTGTGTGTCTCTCTTAGGAGATTTTTTCCTAATTCTCTGGGATTTTCTATGAAGACAATCCCGTCCTCTGACTTGGGGGCAGTTGTCAGCCTTTCTCTTGCCTTGTCTCCACCCTTCCTGCAGGGAGGAGGCTGGCACAGCTGGCCCCTGGTGGTGGGCTGGGGGGTGTCTTCGTCCTTCACTCCCCACGTGAGAGCAGCCTGGACTTCCCAAGGCCCCTCCGGAGACTGAGAAGTCCCTGAGTCCTTGTTTGCTGGGATCTTTCTTTCTTCCTTCCTTCCTTCCTTCCTTCCTTCCTTCCTTCCTTCCTTCCTTTCTTTCTTTCCTTTCTTTCTTTCACGAATGTTTAGTTTTGTCAAATGTCTTTCCTGCATCTATCTTCCTTTCCTTGGTACATCTGTTTTTTTTTTTTTTTTTTTGCGGTACGCGGGCCTCTCACTGTTGTGGCCTCTCCCGTTGTGGAGCGCAGGCTCCGGACGCGCAGGCTCAGCGGCCATGGCTCACGGGCCCAGCCGCTCCGCAGCATGTGGGATCTTCCCAGACTGGGGCACGAACCCGCATCCCCTGCATCGGCAGGCGGACTCTCAACCACTGCGCCACCAGGGAAGCCCACATGGTACATCTTTATCAGCCTGTTACTATGGTGAATGCTGTTCACATAAGTGCAGTGTTAAATCAATGTAGTCCAACATTCCCTCATGGCCGGTTCAGTTCGCTCACGTTTTGTGAGTTTGCTCCTGTGTTCCTGAGGGCCCGCCCTGCCCTCCTGCCGGCAGTGTCCCCTGGCTTGTGGTCAGGGACGATCTGCAGAGCCCAGCTAGCTGGCCCTCCGCTCTGACTTGGTGGAGGCGTCTGTGCAGACCTGAATCCTCTTGTCCTCTGTCTAGGGGCCACTCCCAGGGCCGGGGGCTTCCTCAGGCCCAGCAGAGGCCCCCTCCCTCCACCTGGTGACCCTTCTTCTGGGCGGTGCTCAAGGACAGGACAGAGTTGGAGACCGTCAGCGGTGATGAGCCTGCAGTGTGACCCTGAGCAGATGAGGGTCTGTGTGCAGCTTTTCCCAAATGCCCTTCATCCCCAGGATGGTTCCCCAGGCCCTGCTGGGCGGCAGCTGTGCATCCCGGACAGAAGGGAGGCTGGAAGGCAGCTCACGACAGCGCCGCCCTGACAGAAGTTGGATCTCTGTTCTTTTAAAAGGTGGAACTCTCTTTTCACTGCTTTGGTTATAATCTGCTGGTCACAAGCTGAGGAAAAGACTAAAACCTCCTGACACTATTTTACTGTCAGTATGAATTTCAAAAGGAGAATAAGAACAATATACCTATTGCGTTAAAATTGTTCTCATTATAGCTACAGGGTAATACATATTTAAAAACAAGGTACTCTTCTACATGACAGCTTTAAACGGTACCCTTTCCTAATCCCAGAAAACATGACAAAAGTTTTAGGGAACGCTAACTATAATTTGCAAAACTGCTTATATCTGCCTAGACAATGGAATCAGAACATAAGAGATTAGGGACTCCCCGGTGGTCCAGTGGTTAAGACTCTGAGCTTCCACTGCAGGGGGCGAGGGTTCGATCCCTGGTTGGTGGGGAACTAAGATCCCATATGCCGTGCGGCGCAGAGAAAAACAAAAAACACATAAAAGATTAGACGAGGGGTATTGTGCTGCTCACAGCCAGGTACCAAGACTAGTCTCACCATTTAGTTGTCACATTACATAAAGCATGAGTTAATTCTGTATCAGAAATATCAGTGGATAACACTGAATATTAAAGTCAGCTGCCACAGCTCATTGGCGTCCGAAGGAACAAAAGATTAATGTAAAGCGTACCCTGTATCAACGTCAATGCAATTCCTAAATAAATAACTGATGGCTCATTCAACAGTAACGTCTGACTGTTTGATTGCTTAAACATTTCTGTAACAAAGAAAATGAAAAAAGAATTCAGTAGAAATTTTCAATATGTTTTCAGTAGAAAAAACCCACTATTTTCTAAGTGTTTGGATTATCTATTAACTTATCTTATCATTTAGCCTCTATTAAAATATCTGTCAAGTGGACTTCCTAGGGCCAGAACTTAGCACCAACGATGCAAGTGTGTGTAGTTATTTTTACTGCTTAGTGTCGGGTGCGCCCCTGCCTGTCAGATACAGCACTGAAGATGTACACACAGTTTTGTACAGCACTAGGTCAGTTAGTTGTCACTACAATCCCATAGCATGGATTTAATTGAATTTAGTTTCAAGGAAACATGTAAAGACACAGTTTAAGTAGCTGGAGAGAATCACATGGTGACATGGGGTCAGTCAGCATCTACATCCTGGCTGGGTGTCATCCTTGTCTTTTGTAAGATTTCCTGTCTCCCTTGGAGAGAGCCTTTTCTCACCACACCCCAGATTCCAGAACCTGCATACTCTCTTCCCTGTGTCCTATATCCTATATCCTGTATCTGTATCCTATATATACATCCTATATCCTATAGATACATGCTATATCCTATATATACATCCTTCCCTATATCACATATATATGTGTGTGTGTATATATATAGCCTATATACCCCATATCCACCAACGTCTTTGAGAGAAGGAGCTGATACATCCCATCCGACCAAACAGAAGTTAACGGGCTGCATCTTATTCGCCCTCACAGCTTGGAGGGGTGTTCCCTGAGGGAAAACTTCAGAGCAAAGGGGCCCGGGCACTTTGCAAAAAGCCATGGAGTCACAAATGTTGCTACTATTATTATAAAATTATTAACAGTGCACATTTCTAAAATTTAAAAAAATGACAGTCCCATAGTCATATTTCAATCAACTTAGCAATTCAAGCAGTGAAACTTCTCACTTCTTAATCTTTTTCTCTATTCCCAACAAACTATTTCATCGATGTATTTTATTTCCATGGGGCCTTTGTTGATGGGAATTACATTATACCATAGTGTGAAGGTTCACTTTTACCACATTCTAAACAAAGATTAAAAAAAAATCACAATATCGGGTCTGACAGATAAGGAATCCCTTTCTGAAATCGATAGCGTACGGCCCCAGCCTTCCCAGGTGGCTCGGATGCTGAAGACGTGTCAGGGTTCACAGAAGGCGTTCGGAGCCCATCTGAAGAGCTCTCCTGCCAGGAGGGGAGAAGAAACAGCTCAGCATCTTTGCGGCAAACAGCCTGGTGGCAAGTGGGTCACGGATTCACATCTCTACCCAGCGTCTCCTGTGATCAGGACCCAAGCGTTTATGACAGTTGGGGAGACATGTCTGCACATGTAAGTTTTACTGCAAGCTCAGCTCCAATAAATTGAAATCTAAACTCACACCCTCCTCCTAGAACTGACATACATTAACATATGTGATCATTTTGCATAATGCATGTTTAAATTAACAGATTTTTGTTACTATATTTTCCTTAAAAGGATTTTTTGTCACCTCAGTAATACCCTTTAACACCATTAACAAATTTCAAAATTAAGAATGTCTTTTGAGAATCTGATACAAGAAAAAGATGTTGGATATTAAATTTGTCATCCATCATATATATGGTCAAATTTAAAAGTGAATAGCCATGTTTTCAATTGAGTAATTATGAAATTTGATACTTCATAACTAAACAGTAGTCAATTCGATGTCCTTTGTGTCCATACATATACCAAAAAATATTAGCATGATTTATTTTAATTACTCAATGATAAATATTTACAATATTTATAGAACACTGCATATTCAGAGAAACTCAGTTTTATTGGCTCTTCTACTTTAAGTACCTTGACAAAGAGCACTGATGACATTTTGAGTAACACAAATTTATCTTTAATGGAATTAACTGTTTTAACGACTTTCTTTCAGGACTGCCCACTTTTGAGAATCATTATTCCTTTACTAATACAAGGATTTGAACTTTAAAAGAGGAAACACCCAAGTGACTTCGAGTGATGTGGCATTTTTGCAAAGCTTATGAGAGACAGACATTCTCGGAGGCAGAATCTCTGGTTGGTTATTCTGCTCTAGGTTTGAATTTCATGAGGACAATTGAGCAAAGGTGAGGCAGATCGGGGCCCCTTCCCGCAGCAAGTGGAGACGAGTGGCCTCTGGGAGGGGCAGGAGGTGGACAGCGGCCTGTAAGGACCGGGCATCGGGCTGCCCCAGGTCCAGGAGATGCTGGCCCTTAGCTCCTGGCACACAGGAGCCTCACCCCGGCTCCCACAGAAGGGCAGGGAATGAACACGGTCGAGGAAGGAAAGTGCCCAGCTGTCCCCAACTCTGGGGCTGACACGAGGAGTTGCCAAATCTCCCACAGGTGGTTGTGTCCTTGCGGGCATAGGAGCTGGGCAACCTTGTTCTTACTTATTGCTCAGAAAGGTCAGTCCTTTAGACAAAGAGAACGGGCTCCCAAGACAATGGACAACTGGCTGCCAGACAGGATTTAGAGAAACCTCACCGTGAGCGAGGCCTGGGAATAGGGAGCCGGGAGCCCACAACTTTCAGCAGCAGGAAGGGTCCTACTTTGGGTAATTCTGCAACTCACAAGACTGTTATTAAAGCATTCCAGGGTAAGTTACTTTATTTTCTACATATTCTGACACCAGCTTTTAGTGGGAAGAAGATACAAGGTCAACAACACGTCCTTTCTGCGTTACTGAAAAGAAACAGACGCAGTGGTTAGGAGAGGATTTCTCCCCAAAGAGCCCCTGCCATTTCTGCAGCACAGGTGACCACAGGGGACTCCTTTCCACGTGGATTATTTTAGTTTCATCACTTGGGATTCTTCATAGTTTTGCAGCAACTCATAAATTCTTCAGACAGACAGGCGCCTAGCTGCATGTCATAGTGGGAGAGGACAGGCGTGGCGACAAACACTTCCCTTCACCCTTGAAGCAGCGGAGGGGACGCAGGGCTGGCGCTGGAACCCGTCCTGCGATGAAGCAACTCCACACCTGGCCAGGCGGGCAACGGGTATGTCCGCAGCAGCCCCTGAGGAAAGGGACAACCAGGCACAGTGAGGGTGAAATCAGGCCTGACTTTACAAAGAGTAACGACGTGGCCCTCCGTGTGACGGCTGGGACTCGCGCCCCCCGCCTGTTCCAGGAGCCCCCAGCAGGACCTGGCTTCCCTAGCAGCGCGACCTGCCCCATGTTGGGCAAGCTCGCCGCCTGGGGCTCCATCCTGGGCCCGACGCAGCTCTGCAGGCCCCTGGGAACACGGCCGCCTGCTTCCCCTTGGCCAGCTGGCTCCTCTCTGTGCCGAGTTGGTTCTCCTGCATCTTCAGGTCGAAGGAGCATGAGTGCTTTGTATTTAGTATAGACTTCTCAACTGCGTTTCATTAAAGCTTACAATTCCACCAAGAATGTGTAATGCATATTTTCCCAAATTCTATTTAATCCAATAATTTGCAAACTAAGAGGAAGAAATCACAATTCATGATGTCAGTGTCTGTTTTACAACGAAGTTAAGCATCTTTAGGGCACTTCCATCTCGCTTATTAGTGAGTGAATCGGTTCTCTATATTTTGGGCCATTTTTCAGTTTTTATTATTATTATCATTTGTAACTTTTAATTTTATATTGGAGTATAGTCGATCAACAACACTGTGTTAGTTTCAGGTGCACAGGAAACCAAGTTACACATGTACGTGTATCTATCCTTTTTCAAATTCTTTCCCCATTTAGGCTGTTACACGATATTGAGCAGAGCTCCCTGTGCCATCCCATAGTTTTTATTATTGAATTGTACATTTTCTGGTTGGTTCATTTTCTTGGACACAATGCAGCATTTAAGACGTTGATCAAATTGTGAATTCTAAAACTTCTCCCACTTTCCAGTCATGCTTAGAAACATTTCCCATCCTGATATAAGAAAATATCTCCAAGTCTTCTTCTGGCACTTAGATGATTTTAGTTTTCACATTTAAATCTTTGACCTAAAAAGAATATATTATGATTGAGTTGTGAGATAAGGATTCAACTTAATTTTTATTAGGAGAACAGCCATGTGTTTTACTACAAAGTGTAGGGTTTTCATAATACTGTACGTGTCCTTGAAGTTAGAAATTCCAACCAGGACCTGCCCAGGACCGTGGTTTACTTTCTTTCCCTCCGGTTGCTAATAATTTTGCTATTCACATGTCCAAAGAACTGAGAGGTAAAGAGAAGCGCGATAAAAGTCAAGCAATTGATTTTGCTAATTACTGATTCTTGTGAATGATTTAGTCGGTTGGAATTACTTTTTGAATCTTAGCCAAAGAAATAATAACAAGTATTATGGTCTCTAGATACCATTTCCCGCTGAAAGAGTCGCCGCTGATTTCCTTTCCAGGGAAAGAACTGGACCAGATGAAGCTGGGACGCCTTGAGACTCCAGAAGGAAGGCCGCTGACCAGACGACGTCTCTTGTTTGGAAGCGCGGAGGGCGTGTCCTGGAACATTCACGGCAGCAGCACTGCTGTTGCGACCCAAAGTGGGATAAGACACAAGGGCCCGTGGAGAGCCATGTGGATGAACTGTTGATTCTCACAGCAGATTAAGGCAGACAAGACTGAACCACTTGTAACCACAGCAGTAGGGGGGATGGATGGCCCCCACGTGGTGCTGAGCGTGTGTGCACGGCCCCCCCGTACGGACGGCAGGAATGGGCAGGTCTGGCCGTGCTGCTCTCAAGGTGGAGCAGCTGTCTGGGGCTCCAGCTGTTACGGGGCGGGGGCTGGGTGAGGGAAGGGATTCTGAAACGCTGGTGGTGCTCTCCTTGGCTGGTCCAAGCACCTGTGCAGTTTGTAAAAATTCACTGAGATGGAAACAGGCTATGTGCGCCTTTCCGCATAATGTTTTCACTTACTAAAACTTTCTTGAAAAGTGCTCAGGATACAACATAACAGCTTCCCCTGAGAAAGGACAGGACAATTTTAGCATCAGGAATGATAATTTCTGTAAGGGACCGAAGCACCTCTATTATATAAAATTCCATGAATTATTAATGATTCTCCACCAGTAAAATCCAAAGAATCCGTGGCCTCTTTTGGGAAAAATACTCGCAATTGAAAATGGAAAGAAAGGGAGAGAATAAAGCATTTATCCTGCCTTTCATAGAAAAACCGCACCTCGGAGTAACCAAATAGTTGATAAAGGGAGGCTTCTCTCTGTAGAAATATTTCAGCTATATATTTTCACCTAATAAATAAGAAAAGAATAGTAATGTTAAAATATCTCGACTTTGCTACCCATAATACACTAATGAGCCTCCGTAGTAGCGATTATCAATGCCAGAGAGAGAGGGAGGGAGGTGAGGAGACACTAGACACTTCTTGGTGGTAGAACACGGTGTCACCAGTGGAATAGTCTCACCAAAACATGTACCATGAATTTGGTGAAGTGTCTTGACCTAACTATCAATTTACAGAAAATACTGGGAACTGATGAAAGTACCTTAAAAAATTAAACATCAGGAAAGCAATCATCAGTGCCAGCTGCAGGACTGCTGCAAGACAAAAGTCTCAGTTTCTTCAACACATAAATTGTAAGGGGAAAAAAGCAATGAAGAAGGAATAGGCAGACTCGTAGAATTTTAAGGGCTATAATAGCCAATAACAAATCATAGAATATGCCTGGGCTCTATTTCAAGCATTTAAAAATGTATCTTAAATACTTTAAAACAATTATAGAAATGTGAAGAATGACTGGATATTTGATGATATGAAGAGATTATTGTTGATTAATTTCAAGTTTGGAAATGTATTGTTAGTTTCTTCAGAAACTGTTTATATGGTTCAGCCACAGATGTGGAGTTAACTGGGAGTTGATCGCTTATCCAGAAAGTGAAAAAAAAAA
This sequence comes from Aethalodelphis obliquidens, assembly GCF_003676395.1. Taxonomy (NCBI): domain Eukaryota; kingdom Metazoa; phylum Chordata; class Mammalia; order Artiodactyla; family Delphinidae; genus Aethalodelphis; species Aethalodelphis obliquidens. Next base: position 42,859,011 of record NW_020837956.1, read on the forward strand.
TTCCTGTGTCTTTTAGAGATACATGTAGAAATACTTAGAGATATGCACAGAAATGTACCTTGGGCATATCAGCAAGACTGATAGAGAAACATATACAAAGACTTCACTGCAGCATTCATTATTGGTTACAGAAAAGCTGGAAACAACCTAGGTTTCCAAAGAGCGAGAAACGACGGATAACTTGGTGTGGTGATAGAAACCAGCCTGGCTTTAGGGAAGGGGTGGGAGGGGAGAAGCAGAGGACAGGAGTTGATACAAGCTGAAGACGAGCCATCTGCAATTAGAGCTAATTGTAGCTAATACTACACTCTCCTTTACGTATGTATTTGACATTTTCCATGATAAGAAGTTATATAAGAAGTAAGAATAAAACAAAATCTTTTTTTTCAGACAATAAAGGATTATCAGCATCAAACCCTCATCTAAAAATAAAGAAAATCAAAAAGACCATTTCAACCAGAAAAGAATCTGACCGTCCCAGGAAAGGAGTTGCGTCCCAGAGCTCTGTGAGTGCAGAGGCCAGCAAAAAAATAAGACGTTGCTGAATTTAAGTCTATTTTTTATGGAAAATCATAACAATTTTGTTTCTAAAAGGCAGAATAAAACATAATTATTGCTCAGCCTCATTTATGAGCATAAATACAAAAACCTTAAATAAAATATTGGTACATCTAAGCTAGCTGTGTCCTAGGAAACATAAATCCATCTTGAATAAATAGCATTTACCTCAGGAATACAAAGATTATTCAAGAGATGAACACATTAACTTAACAAATTGAAGAAGTTAAAAAAAAGCAAAATAAACAAAAAAGCACACATTTGATAAAATTTCAATCAACTAATCAATAAAAACACTAAAAGAACAGTAATAGAAGTTGTCAAACTTGATTTTTTAAAAATAAGTACCCACCAAAACCCTATATCAGTGCTCTCATAGTGAAATATTGCTGCATTCCCATTTTAGTCAAGAGTAATTTTAAGTAAGTCATCATAATTTTCAACATTGTCCTGGAGCACAGGCCGATGAAGTGAACGGAAACTGTAAGAGGAAAAGAGAAAATACTAATTGTGAGCACGATGGTTTCAGAAACAGAAAATCCAAGTAAAAAAGACACCACAGAGATTGTGTAGCTAAGTTTCAGCCTGAGAAGTTTCTGTAACATTCGTAATAGTGAGTTAGTATTCAAGATTAAATAGAGACCATTCACAATCCAATAAAAAATCTATTGAAAGATAAAGAGATTTGTCACAGAAGAAGTGGGGACAGACTGAGAACAGATAATTCATACAGGAGAAAAAGAGTGGGTTTATGAAAGACATCAGCATTTTTTTTTAATTATTTTTATTTTTTGCGGTTGCGGAGCACAGGCTCCAGACACGCAGGCTCAGCGGCCATGGCTCACGGGCCCAGCCGCTCCGCGGCATGTGGGATCTTCCCGGACTGGGGCACGAACCCGTGTCCCCTGCATCGGCAGGCAGACTCTCAACCACTGTGCCACCAGGGAAGCCCATCAGCATTATTATTAATTAGGAAAATATCCATGAAAGACAATTTCATAGCCCATCATTTTATAAAAATGAACAAATCTGAACGCAGAATTGTCAAGGATGTGGATCTTATGAACAGGCTGTTGGAGTATAAATTTACACAGCCCATCTGAAGAGCCATTCTATTGTGTCCATGACAACTGTTATGTGCACCTGCTTTCAAACAGCAGCTCCAGCTGTAGGAATTACCTTAGAGTAACACCACCACAGTCACGGGGAGCTACGTAGAGGACGTTCACTGCAGCTTAACTGGTCAGAGTGGGAAACTGGAAACAATTCAGATATCTAACTAGTGTGACATGGGCAAATAAACTGACAGAAATAAGGTGAGCAGCTATGGGAAGCGATGTGACCTGAGAGGGTGGTGTGGAGACCCTGGGAAGGAGCTGCTCCGTATCCGGGTCAGGACATTCACGTGTCGTGTCTGTTTGTCATCAAACGTACTTAAACCTTCTGTATTTCCTGGTGAAGTTGTAAGTGCACGTGGGTAAACTACACAGGAGATTGCACGTGACCTGAAAATGTGTTCAGCGTTCACATCACAGGCAACCGTGTCGGTGTGAATCTGACACAGGCGGGTGTGTGTTCTGGGGCAGAGGAATTGAGTAACTGTGCTGGTTTCATTTAGAATGGGTGTTTTTGGCCCAAAAATACACTTCTAAAGACCCTTCAGGTGTGGCTTATTGGATGCACGTGACAAGCTGGGAGACCCCAGCATCGTCCCCGCCCGGGGCTCACGTCACACGCTTCCCAGGCGCTCAGCGCAGGCTCGGCGGGCGGGGCTTTGTCAACAGCCAAGTCTGCAGCCCCAGCGCCTTGTCAGGGGCTCAGTACAGCGGGATTTCCTCCCCGTCCAGCGCTTGTGTCCTTTCGCAGTCGTGCTCCTGTGTCCTCTTATCATCCTTTCTGTCCCGCTATTGACTTTGGGGCTGTATCAGTTCCCTTTCAATGGTGTCCCTCAAAACCACGACATTCATCTTTGTGTTTTTACGTTTTCTCTGCGGCAGCCTCATACGTCTGTCACGCAAGACCTTCAGGACGCTGTAGGCGCTCCTTCCCTACCTGCTGGTCTCCTCCGCTTACACGTTAGGTGGTAAAACTCACCATGTGTTGTTGCTATTGTTGTTCTAAATAGTCAACTAACCTTTGAAGAATGCAACAGAAGGAAGGGCCCTCGTATTTACTATTTCCAGAGTTCGTTACACTTCTGGGCGCCGTGATTCTTTCCAGCATAATCTCTCTTCAGCCCGAAGGACCTCCTTTAACATTTCTTAAAGCGCGGATCTGCTGGGGACAGATTTATTCAGCTGTAATTCATCTTAAAATGTCTTTATTTATTCTTCATCTTTGAAAGGTGGTTCTGCTCGATTTAGTTTTCATTTGACAGACTTTTTATCAGTGACATTTTCTTCTGACGCTATTGTTATTTTTGTGACAAATACCCTCCGACGGGTTTATCATTGCTCCCGATGTGGAGTAAATCCCTTCGTGCATCTGGCGCATCTTTATCTTCGTTTTTCGACAACTTGCTCCCAGGGACCTCGGGTGGTTTTCTGTGTCATTGTCCTGTTCAGCTTTTGCTGTGTTTTCTGGATCTGCAGATTGCTGTTGCCGATAATTGGGGTTATTTTCTGCCAATATCGCTTCAAATACATTTTCTGTCCATTCTTTTTCATTGATATTTTTTCCTGGGGCGTAAAGTACCAGCACGTTTGAGTTGTTTATACTGTTCCTTCCACAGGGGATTGAGGCTTGTTCTTTTTTCTCTCTGTGTTTCAGTTTGGGTGACGAGTACAGACAGGCCTCAGTTTTTACCAGTTCTTTCTTCCCTTACTCAATCTGCTCTTAATTCCATCTAAGGAATTTTTAATAGCTGGTACTTGATTTTTCACTTCTAGAAGTCCAATTTGGTTCAAGTTTCCAGGTCTCACCTGAAATTCCCCATCTCTCACCCAGTGTACCCAGCTCTTCCTGTTGCTATGGTGACGGGGAGGCTTCAGCACATCCTGAGATGTGGCTCCCGCGGCCAGGACACGGTGGAGACTCTGGTCAGCTCTGGGGACTATGGCTGTCGCGGCTCCTTTCCTAGGTCCACGAGGAGGCACGTTCAGCCCACCACCCGCAGGTGAGAGCTGCAGCCTCCGTCCACTCCCAGACCTGGAGTCCGCAGGCCTCCTGGCCCCCACGCTCGCCACCTGGGGTATCTGCCAATTTCTTATTTCTCGAGGCCTCAGATCCAGGCTGGAGCTCAAGAAGTTCGGGTGAGGACGTGAGCCCTTAGGGGCTGAGGCCTCGTCCTTGCTCTGGCCTCCTTGTGCTGTTGGGTGTAGACCTGGGCAGATGTCAGGAACCAGGCGCAAGGGCCAGCAGGTGCAGAGGCCCCAGGAGGAAACGTGCTGTGGGGTTTGAGGGGCAGGAAGGAGGCGGTGGGATCGGCACTGGGCGAGAAGGGGGGTGGGCCTGGGAGCCTGTCTCCATGTAAGCCCCTGGCTGGAGAAGTGGAAGGAAGGTGTGTTTATAAACATCAACTTTCATTTTCCTTTCACTCACCCTTAACAACTTTTTTCCTATTTCTTTGCCTTTGAAAAGTCCTTTTTTTCCTTCAAAGCCAAGCTAAAACATCAAATCACTGGAAATCTCCCATGTGATCAAATCTAAGCTTCACATAATAAAAACAAAGCTTGTCTCGCACGTGAAGTGCTTTGCGGCCTCCAAGCCCAGGGCTTCTCCTGCTGAGCTGCTAACGCGACTCCCTCTGATGGTCTGGGGGCAGCGGCCTGACGGGGATGATGACAGCGATGTGGATGCAGAGGTTCTGATAAATAAGTGATCTAATGACCGTTATCAGTTGTTGTGAGTGTTCAGTTGAAAAGCGGCCGTATCAGTGTCTATCCCATAAAAACAACCACTCCCAGTAACTGCTGCTCCTCCAGCAGCCTGCCCAGCTCTGTAGCTGGGTCCCTCCTTCGGCCTTGCGGACACCATCCATCAGCAGGGTGTTTCTCATCCCTGTTCTAACTCCTGTGGTCCCCACCCCCTCCTTCCCAAACACCTCCCGCTCTTCATGAAATTCTCTGGGAACTGAGCTGGCCAGTCATCTGAAGGCCTGGGTACGGATTCACTACTTTATTGAAATATAACCCCTGTGGTGCGCAGATTGCAGCCTGGCTCACCTGCACAGCACTGTGATGATCAAAAATCAACTATGAAGAAGGCAATAAAGCATGTAGCATTAGACGCATCCACACATTCCCGATAGAAACGTGAATTTCCAAGTTCACTGCTTATCAGACCCTGAGGCACCATCAAAAAAATAAGAAAATAAAAGCGGAAATAAAGCACGGCATGACTCCTCAGTCCTAATTATCAAAGGGGCTAAACTGAACAAGTGTAAATTTTAAATCATGCCCGGCTGTAACCTAAAGAATCAGCCACAGTATCATTTGGAATTTAACATAATAGACTCAGAAATCAGTAATATCCATCGTGTTGACTCTAATTTAAAAATATATTTAAGTCTGAGATGTATGAGGCTAAAAATGCATTGCTGTTCTCCTCCAGATGCATCTCAGAAGCCTCTCACGTCTGAGATGTGTACGACCCGGATCCTCCGCAGCGTGGCTGTCAGCATCTCCTCCCACGTCCAAAGGCATCTTCTCATCTCGAGACACGCTTCTCCCCGAGCGGACGTGGTCTGGCCAGGAGCACAGCCTCCGATCACGCTTCTGTCTTCCCTCCGCCGTGAGGGATCCTCCAGCGGGGACGCTCCCTTGCTGGACTGAGTGACGTGGGGAGGGAGCCGCGGGGGGTGACTGCAGGGCAGGAGTGATGGCCGTGTCGGGGCCACGGCCAAGGGCAGCTTCCTCCCGGTGCAAGCCTCACGACGTCACTGTCATCACACCCAAGGTGCCCGAGCAGGACGGGGAGCCGAGTGACAGCCAGTGTCCCCGAGGCTGCGCATTCGATGACGGGCCTGAGAAGTGTGCAACCGTTTCCTCCTCACGACGGATCAGGACACGTGAAAATCTTGGGTTCTCACCCCAGGTCTCAGAAGCAGCCTTCCACTCCATCCCGCCCACAGACTTTCCCACGTGCTTCCAGGCAGCTCATACACCTTTCTGGGGAGTAAAGCTACTTTTGGAGACTTTGCCAAAGTCCATGCTGAGATCCAGAGACACGGGTCCTCTCCAGGCCTCTCGGTTCACCCTGTGCTGGGCCCTGGGGATGCACAGGGGGAGAAAGGTGGGCACCTAGGGAAGAAGCCAAATATGACATAGTCGGAAGTTGCCCTCCTTCTGGGAGGGCCAGGCTGCGAATTCCGTGGGATCTTAGCAGCGACGGAAATCAGTGAGAGTCAAGCAGGCTATTGAGTAGCGCAGAGATTAAACCTGGTCTTGGCCGTGTGAGGAGGACCGTGGGTCCGTGGTGGACGAGCCCTGGACGCCGGCCCCCGGGATTCGGGAGAAGACAGGAAACAGCGGGCCGGGCAGGTTCTCAGAAGGAGCTAAAGCTTCCCAACCTTTAGCTCGGGACAAGCCGCAAGGTTGAAGGGGAGACACCGAGGAACAGGACACAGGGCGCCTGTCCCCAGAGGCTGAAGAGGTGCCGCCCTGCCCTGAGAGTCCGGGGTCTGCAGGGAAGAGGACCCCTGGACATTTGCAAAGCCGTGGCCCCAGCGATGGCAGGAAGTGGTCCCTTGGTTCCCCCCGAGTTTAATCCGCCCCACGGACCCCACACGAAAGCACCGACTTTGTGTGTCTCAACAGCGCCAATCGACAAGGAAAAAAATTACAGTGCATACTCGCAAATGATCCTAAATATAATCTATATTCAAGCCACATCCCTGAGGCGGGAATGAATAAATGGGAACCTTGAGAACAGTGGCAGTGAATTGCAGGCATAAGTACAAGGGAATATTTTTGAAAACAGAATGCTTCTATTATCACATGTTAAATTATTTATTTAAGAGAACCAGAACACGGTGCATCTGGTTTCCAGGGTCCCCAAAATGTTCCTTTTCCTCCCTCTGAGGAGAATAAAAAGCACTCCTCCAAAATAAGTAACTTCTCTGTGCAGAAAATGAGCAGCCTGTCATCAACGCTGCGGGCACTGTGCTATAATCACCACCTTCACGGCGCTCAGATTATTTTAAATAAATGTACTGTGGGCCATGTGTCAGCTGAATGCAGGCTACAGGCGGGATCTGACAAAGACGCGGTTCCTCCATTCAGGACACCGGGAGTGTAGGGGTGGATAGACCGCTCAACCCTTGTCGTTTCAGTAACTTTATTATCGTTATCTTCTGTCCTTCTGGAACGTGAATTTAACCTCACGTGGACATGACCGTGATGCACGCACAGGTGGAGGAAAGCTGTCGCCCTGAGGAAATTGCTGCAACCTGTCCCTTTGCTGGGTCAGGAAGGATCCCGCGCCGGGGGTCCGGAGAACACATCCTCCCCAGGCCCGGGAGCCTGACCTGCACCCACGTCTCCCGCTGCTTGGGGGCAGGGCCGGGGTTGACCTCTGTACCTGCCTTCTGCCTGCAAACCCCCAACATCAGGAAGGTAAAGGTTTGGGGCGAGAGTGGCCTCCCCTCAAGCCCCCGGCGGGGAGGGACGGTTGCCGTGAGTGCACCCCCAGCAACCCTGCGGGCCTCTGGCTCCCGTCTAACCCCTGACCCTCCTCCTGCTGTCACCTGGCATCTCAGGGCTCACCTGTGACCCCACCTGCCCCGCAGGAAGCGCTGTCGTTTCCTGTCTCACAGCATCAGTGGTCCCTCGAGACCAAGAGCCGTCACTTCCCTGGGACCAGCCGCGGCCTGGAGCTCTGATGTGTCAAAATCCTCTGGTTTTTGTTCGGTTTTCTTTAAGATTGAATTTTTTATTGATAATTCAGAAATAGTTGTTTTAGATTTACAACCTGTTACTGGCAATAGCACAGAGATGTTTTCAATGTTATTGAAATATCGGTGATTTACAGTGTTGTGTTAATTTCTACTGCACAGTAAAGTGATTCAGTTATACATATACATTCTTTTTCATATTTGTTTCCATCGTAGTTTATCACAGGATACCGAATACAGTTCTCTGTGCTCTACAGTAGGACCTTGCTGTTTATCCATCCTAGATGTAACAGTTTGCATCTGCTGACCCCAGACTCCCGCTCATTCCCTCCCCCACCGCCCAGACTCCTCTGGTTTGGACTCCTTGCCCGGGACCCGTCTTCCTCTGCAGGGTCCCCCTCCACAGTCCAGCCGACTAAGCCTGGCCGCCCGCGGTAAGTCGTTTTCTCTGCTGAAATGGGAGCCACATAAGACACAAGATGCCGGTGGAGACAGGCACACGGAACAGAGCTGGGCCCAGGGGACGGGGTGTCCCAGGACCCCCCCGAGGCAGGGCCCCTGGGGCAGCGCAGCTGTGCCCCGGAGGGAGGGAGGTCTGAAGCTGAAAGTTAGGGTGCTGGGTCCACTGCGGTTCGCTGCCTTTAAATTAGCCTCCAGACTGTGAATTTTGGTTTTGCAGTTTTCTCTTTTATGATAATAACCAGATCAAAATTTTTCTTAAAGATTATAGGAGACAGCATGCCTGAAGCGAGTGTAAATAGTAAATACTTTGTGGGTGTTGATTAAGTTATAATTAGTGCAGGCAGGAGACCGATTGAGGGAATGTGATCGAAGGCTTGAGTGGGTGAAGGGGTCGCTGCCTGCCCAGGTCTCCTGGGATCAGGCCTGGGTGCACAGCGCTCCCCTCAGCCTCAGAGCATGCACAGGCTGCCACTGAGCCTGCCATCCACATGTCTAGATGCTCAAAGGGTACATCAAGGAGGAAACTGGTGCCTGAAGCCCATTTTATATTCCCCCCTCGATAATGAGTTTTAAATGATTGAGAGGCAGCAAAATAAAATCTGCGACCAAACTTCATAATTATTTCCCATATGAGGGTCACAAGGCCACCTCGTTAAGTGGGTTTTATTTACTGTCTGCGTTGAGCTCTATGGTTCGGGAAGGTATGTACAGAGATTCCAATTGAGGCTTCTGTTATCCTATAGGAATAAGGAAATTAATTAAAAACTAAATGCAAACTCTAACCTATTTAATATAATGAGTTTATTATGTGAAAGCCCATCATTATGCATTTTTGCTTAACTGTCCTTTTTCAGATACTTTTTGTAAACGTTAACAGGTATCAATCACACTCTCAAAATACTATAATTAAAATCTCTGTTTAACCAAATTTATGTAGTTAAAATCAGCCAAACTACATGATCTTAAGATTCGAGATCATAAATTACTCAGGAGATTATTTGTATTTCTGGAAATGAGATAATGAGGGCATTTCTAAGAGCAAAGCTAGTTTTAAAAATTTGTCTTTATTGTTTGAGAAATAGTTGCCTCAAGCTGTAGGTAGTCACTCTTCACAAGGAAGCGGAATTCCAAGAGACCCAGTGTTGAAGAGAAATGGAGACTTCAGACATGCAACCTGGGAATAAAACTGACAGCGATGAATAGAATCCCAGATGCAGGACTGATTCTCTAAAGCCATCATTTGAAACATCACACCAATACCAGGGTCAGAGCCAGCTACCATTAGGAAAGGCAGGCAAGTTTTAGTCCTTCTTAGTAATTCTCGTTTCTCCGGCGCTGAGTAGAGACTTAATCAAGGCTCCCAAACTTGGCTATTGGTTCGTCAGCATCAGAAAACTGCTTTGGTAAATAAGCAGCCATCAGCCCCTCCCCTCAGAAGGAAAGTCATCACTGAGTCCTCAACACACAGCACACAGTGTAAGAGTGCTGCCTAGGGCGTGCGTGAGACGGGGGTGCTGACCTCCCAGACCCGCGGTCAAGGCTTTTGGACCCGCTGGTGTCGTGACTCAGGCAGGACGTGCGGGGCTGGGGCAGCGGGTTCCTCTGTTTCTTTGGGGTCTCCCTGCCTGGAGCCCGCTTGCTACCCCTCAGGGGGCTGCACCCTCAGAACACCTCACAGCCCTGGGCCACCTGCCACCAGCACAGGCTCAGACTGAAAATGAGGTTAAACCCTTATTTTTTGATGACATGGTTCTCAGGTCAAGTTTCATACAGTAAATAGAGCTTCCTCCCTCCCTCCTTCCCTCCCTCCTCCCTCCTCTTTCCCTCCCTCCCTCCTTCCTTCCATATTCTTTCAACACCTTACACCCCGCCCCCCCCCACTTCCCCAGCCGTCTTGGAGGGCAGCTGTTTTCACACTCTTCACTTGCAGACGTGAGCACCTTGTAACCACGGCTGCTGTCCAGTCACTGTGTCCAGGGCTCCACTGTCTCTCTTCTCCGTGACAGGTGATGAGTGTCTGTGCTCTCGGTCCCCAGGGGGTGGAGGAGGGACAAGAGAGGAGCATCCAGGCCCGGGGGCCGCAGACCCTCCTCCCACCCCCTCCAGGGCAGGGGACTTCAGGAGATCTGCCAGTAGCACGAGCTGTGTGCTGGTTGTGCCTGGAGGACCAGATGACAACACGCAATATTTAGGGTGAGTTTGTCAACTTTAACCCTGAAGTGTACAAAATATAGAATCTATGTCTTTCACTGACAGATAATTAAACCAATTACGATGTTACAGGAGAATTTGTTGCAACTGGCCACTGAAAAATGGTTGAAAAGGATATTTGGAAATGCAGTCACCCCGGCTTCATTTTGATAAATATTAAAAATGAGTCCCCTGACTTGAAGAAACGGCCTTCACATCTGCCCTTCTTTTCCTGGTAGCATAACCGATGACCAGCTTCTACACAGCGACATTAAAACGAGTCACACGAGTCCTTTAGAAATACGGTACCCTTGCTGTGGGACTGCTATTCAATCCAGAGAAGGTAAATTAACAAGAAGCAAGATCACTCATCAGTTCATGCTTTAACTATTGATATACGTGCATTCCCTTCCAAGCGAGCTTATAAGGCGTCACAGTGGAGACTCACTACTTCAGTAATTTTTTAGTTAAAAATGTGAAAGCAGAAATTTGGGATTGTGAATAACAGTTCTCGATGTTAATCACTTATATGAAAGCTTTAATTGAATAATATATACACTTTAACAAAATGTTTCTTTTTTTCTATGTTCTGTTTGTTATATATGTATTAAAATGCAACAGATATCTGAGTTTGTATTTCGTATGTCTGTTATTTTCAGTTTCAGGTTTGTAGCCGTTTCTTTTTGCGTCTTTGACACAGGTATCGGCCCATGACATACTGGAAATAATAATTAAAACAGTCCTTCCTGTAGATAGTCTGACAGACATTGGTGCAGCCAATGCCGAGACTGGGTGGGAAGTGTGGGTGCACCGGGGGGGTTTTGGGGGGTGACTAGGGACCCTAGGAGGGGCCAGGAGGAGTGGGTGCAGGTGTGAGCTCGGCGATGACTCCCAAGCCCCGGACCCCAGTGCGGAAGTCAGCAGACACTCCCACATCTTGCCATCAGACCTGTGACCTTTGAAATCCCTTCCCCTCTTTGCTGCTCACACGCTGAGACCCCTCAGGTCGCTTCAAACACAAAATCAGGGATTACAAGATGTCTCGGGATCTCCAGAAAACCTGCGTTGTTAGAGACACGATCTTTAAATCCAGCTGGAGCTGGGACAGTCTTTCTGACACGTGGCTCCCGAGGCGTATTAGGACTTAGCAGAATTTGCCTCCTGACGCGCTGATGCCTCACAGCTGATGTTGAACCTGAATCTGGTCCATGGGTGTGTTTGGTCCGCTTACAGGGTAAATTAACAGGGAAAAATATTCACTGGGCAATGGTTTTAGATATAAGCTGAGTACATAGGTCTGTGCTCGATACGCTTCTTTGTTCTGTTTCGTTTTATTTCGTATTAATAGGCTTTATTTTTCAGAGTGAGGTAAGGTTGTTCATAGAAATAGAGAGGGGAAGGTACAGAAAGTCCCCACATACCCCGCACGCGCATAGACGTTCGGTTTCCCCTGTTATTAACATCTTGCCTGACTATGGTGCCTTGTTATAACTGATGAATCGATACTGACATTACTGTGAACTAAAGTCCATAGTTTACAGCAGGGTTCACCCTCGGTGCTGTACATTCTGTGGGTTTAGACAAATGTATACTGACATGTATCCGCCACTGTAATATCACACAGAGCATTTTCACTGGCCTAAAAATCCTCTGTGCTCCATCTAGTCACCCCTCCCTTCCCCAACCCCTTGGCAGCCACAGACCTTTTCCCTGTCTTCATAGTTTTGCCTTTTCCAGAATGTCACATACTTGGAATCATACAGGGTGCAGCCTTTTCAGATTGGCTTTTTTCACATAGTAATATGCACTTTTGCTTCCTGCATGTCTCTTCATGGCTTGAGAACTCACCTCTTTTTAGAGCTGAATGATAATCCACTGTTTGAATGAACCACAGTTTTTTAAATCTATTTACCTCCTGAAGGGCATCTTGGTCAAGCCTCCAAGTTTTGCTAATTATCAAAAACTGCTATAGACACCTGTGTGCAGGTTTCAGTATGGACATAAAATTTTTAACTCCTTTTATATAAATACCAAGGAGCGTGATTCCTGGCTCATAGGGTCAGAGTGTTTACTCTTACTGTCAGAATGATCTTCCAAAGTGACTGTACAATTCTGCATCCCACCAGCAACAAGTGAGAGTTCCCGCTGCTCTGTCCTCACCAGCATGTGGTGGTGTCAGTGTTTCGGATTTTATTTGCTTTAATAAGTGTATAGTGGTCTCTTGTTTTAATTTGCATTTCCCTGGTGACATATAATGTGGAACAAACAACCCAATTATAAATTTTCTTTTTGTTGAATTTTAAGAGCTCTTTATATATTTTAGATAACAATTCTTTATCAGATGTCTGTTGCAAATAGTTTCTCCAAGACTGTGGCTTACCTTTTCTTTCTCTTAACAGTGTCTTTTGCAGAGCAGAAGTTTTTAATTTAATTAAGTCAAATTTATCTTTTTTTTCTTTCATGAATCATCCTTTTGATGTTGTATCTAAAAAGACACCCTCATACCCAAGGTCATCTGGGTTTTCTCCTGTGTTATTTTATAGGAGTCTTAGAGTTCTGCATTTTACGTTTACGTGTATGATCCATTTTGAGTTAATTTTTTTTTTTTTTTTTCGGTATGCGGGCCTCTCACTGCTGTGGCCTCTCCCGTTGCGGAGCACAGCCTCCGGACGCGCAGGCTCAGCGGCCATGGCTCACGGGCCCAGCCGCTCTGCAGTATGTGGGACCTTCCCGGACCGGGGCACGAACCCATGTTCCCTGCATCGGCAGGCGGACTCTCAACCACTGCGCCACCAGGGAGGCCCTGTATGACCTTTTTATTAAAAACAAACTTTAGGAATGTGACTTTAAAAGTGTTAAGATGCACGGCTGTGCTGAGTCATGCATGGCCCAGTCGTCATCTCAGACCGAGGCGCATCGCAGGTGCCTTTTCTCTCTCCATCCTCCCTCCTTCACATCCCTCTGAAGTTGGGTTCTTTCATCTTGGCCCCGTTCATTTTCAGGACCTGATCAAGTCCCGTTAGCATCAATTCCTCCTGAGCTGCGGGTCCTCTTGTCATAAATGGTCCTTCCATCCTCCTGAGGTGTAATTGCTCCCGACTTCACCTGGGGTCATAGAAAGCCTAAGGTCACTCCCCATGTGGCCAGGACCACTCATTTTCTGTCCTTCACTATGTTTCACTTCCGATTAGACTTGAATGCCTTTTGGCGGAGTCTGCAGTATTTCCCTTCTCTGAGGCAACATTTGCTTGCAGAACACACAGAATGAAGGATTCTGTTGACTGTCATGGAGTTACTGAAAGGCAGGGTGGTTACTTGGTTACAGATAGGTTATGTGACTAGGTTCCTCTGATTTCCACCCACAGTCATGGTATTTTGCTTAAACCAGAGCTGGTGGCTAATTAATAATAAAACCATGTGCATGATTAACTTAAATCCTATAGGCTGGTGGGTTTTGTCTCCTAATTTGGTTTTCTCTGCTGTCACTTGCCTGGTCATCTAAAAGACCTATGTAACCACACCTTGTTGGCATGGTCCTGAGAGAACAGAAAAGCGATTAAAATATGTTGTTTCACGTTCTTTTAGACACACGGTGGATTTCTGGGGCAATTGCAGTTACCATGTGAATCATATAAGCACCGTCATCCCCAGACGAGACTTTTTAAACCAACTGTGTATCTATCCATCTACCTATCAAATGTACACATATATATATACACCTGCTGGATGTGTGTATATATCCAGCAGATGCTGTCTACAATGAAACCAAAATATCTCAGTTCCTAATATTAAAAATAGACAATTTTAAAAGCACACATAAAATATTTATGTTCTTTGAAGCTAGATACTTTTTGAAGAGAAATGTGATAGAAGGAAAAAAGGTTCTGTAACCTTTTAAAGAAAACTGCTTTCTTGAGGTGCCCGGAAGAATGACAGCTCTATACTCTTGAAAACAAAATTATGAAAATTGTCTCTGTTTCTGAGACAGCCTAAAATTAAGCAGGCTTTGAAACTCCTTCAAGCAGTTTTTAAAATTCTTTTATAAGAAAGCCCTAATTATTATTTAAAATACAACATTATCCAACATTCTCATCTTTATAAGCATGGAAGCTGTTTAAATTTAAGCCTAAATCAAGTTGATGGCATGTGGCTCCTTATTTCAGAAATCTTGATGCCGAAGCTGATGGAAATATCCCCCAAATGTGTGTTCATAATGCAAATTAGGCCTTTTTTCACGGGAACCTCCTGTGATGCCAACAGCAGGGGCCTTTGTGCCTCTTCCTGCCCCTCAGGTGAGGGAGAAGGATGGACTGGCCCCCGTGGGTGTGTGGACAGTTGGATTTCTCTCACCCCCATGCATGTGGATTCCAGCAAAGTAGTCAATAAGGATCAGGGGAATTGGGTTGAGTGTGCAGTCAATACATCAGGACTCCTACGGAGGATTTGGAGGAAGCCCCGTCCCCGGGAATGTCCGCATTTACTTTGGGGAACATGACAGCAAACAGAACTACTGGCCTTTCAAGCTTTTTTTTTTTTTAATTGAAGTATAGTTGATTTACAATATTGTGTTAGTTTCAGTTGTACAGCAAAGTGATTCAGTTATATATATATATATATATGTACTATATATATATGTGTGTGTATATATATATATATATATATTCTTTTTCAGGTTCTTTTCCTTTATAGGTTATTACAAAATATTGAGGATAGTTCCCTGTGCTCTACAGCAGGTTCTTGTTGTTTATCTATTTTATATACAGTAGTGTGCATATGTTAATCCCCAACTCCTAATTTATCCCTCCCCCTGCCCCCCACTTTCCCCTTTAGTAACCATAAGTTTGTTTCTGATGTCTGTGAGTCTCTTTCTGTTTTGGAAATAAGTTTATTTGTGTGTGCATATGTGTATATAGATAGATTCCACATATAAATCATATCAAATAATATTTGTCTTTCTTTGTCTGGCTTACTTCACTTAATATGATAATCTCCAGGTCCATCCATGTTGCTGCAAATGGCAACATTTCATTCCTTTTCATGGCTGAGTAATATTCCATTGTGCATATGTACCGCATCTTCACTGTAGTCTGGGATGTTCAGAAGAGACCAGTGGACGCTGTTGGGAGCTGGGCTGCGTCTCCAGGAATCTACTCTGGTTCCGTTTAGTAGGCATTTACTTTTGCCCACTTTCTGGAAGCCACCAGGAAGAAATCTTAAGCTATTTGAATAACGTTAGTTTTTGGAATTCCATTGAACCACTGGACTGATTAAGAGCCTTTGTGCTGGAGTCCGATGGGGACACACAAGTCTTGGGAGTGTGGAGAGTGATGGGAAAGTACAATTCAGGGTGGGGTGAGGGGTTAGACTGTACCTCCAGCTGCCGGAAAGCCTCTCGATAAGTATTTCGACCAGCAAAACCTGTGAGGCTTTGCCAGTGGAAAGAGCCCTGCTGCTTTTCGAGAACAACTTTAGTATCTGGAGACACTTTTGATTTTTGAGGCATCAGTGCAAGGGTCAAATTGTTACTACATGAAGACTCAGTATTTCTGAATAGAAATCAACCAGTTTTAGAAGTGCTGATTTATTCTCATGGAAATTAAAGTGTGTGTTTCTGTGTTTTCTCTATGACGGGCTAGTGGTGAGTGGGGAGGATCTGCAGATGCTCTGCTCCAGCAGGGACAGTTTTAGGGGAGATTTAGTGCAAAGTAAGCACGGAGCCCCTCTATGCTCTGCCCATCGCCACCCCGTGTCTACACGCCATGCAGAATTCTGGTTTTAGACCTTACCTGGGGGGGATCCAGAGAGCAGTCTTTTTAGATTTCAGGTGAGTTTATACAGAGAAATTTTCTTGACCTAAGAATGTAGAACAAAAATGCCTGTGGCCCAAATGTTGTATTCCCTCTCGCTGTGTAGAAGAGCCGTCAACAGCTCCTTGTTGAGAACATTTGAAGATCTGAGGGGGCTGCAGGAGATTGAAGTTGTTCTGCTATTAAAATTACACATGCCCTGGAACCTGCCAATTAAGGAGACATTTGTTGAAATGATGAGCTCTTAATAATATCCCACAATTTTCAGGAAATTGTGATTAGTGAATAAAATTCAAACAAGGAAGGAAATGTCTAAGGATCCCAAAATAAAATGTGAAAGTCTGAGCTGTTCCCACCCCTAAGTGACGTAAGTGGACGTTAGCCCGTCACCGCCATGGATTCAGTTTGCTTTCCCCACTTGTAACGGATGCACCAGGAGTTTATCAGGAAGGTGTGGCCTCTGACCTCTGGTAGCAAAAAGTAAAATGGAAAGAAATTAATGGGAGCAGCAGAGGGCAGCTCCTCGGGGAAGGGAACGAGCACAGAACAAAGTTGAGACCGAGTGTCCAAAGATTCAGATAATACGAGAAGAAAATGTTCCATCTCACTGGCAGTGAGAGATATTGAAATTAGAAGCTAACATTTTTGTCAACAAACAGGCACACATGGGAAACACACACACACATACACACTCGTAAGACGTTGGCTTAGATAGAGGGAAACTGGAATTCTCTGGGGTTTCCCGGGGCCATAAAGTGGTTGATGTTTGGGGGTAAATTTCGGCAGCCTTTCCATCAAACATGTGCACCTCCAGTGTTCTCTTCAGTAATAAATAGAAACAGGGCTAAAAGTTGGGGTTTTTTTGGTCACAGTACTGTTGTTAAAATCAAAGGCAGCAAACACAGGACAGGAAGGCTGTACAGATGTGAGATTTGTGTCAGGCACTTATTAAGCATTGGACTTCAGAGTAGTTTCTGAAATCGATGGGCAGAAGGTACAATAAATAAAACCGTCGGGTCATTGTGAAGAGTGTAATCACATCGTAACTAACTACTCATATATGTAAATGCCCGAGCAGAATTAAGTATAACCCTCAACCCAGTGTGATCAGCGATTACCGCTGGCTAATGGGGTTGGAGGAGTTTTATTTTCTTCTTTTCCTCTATTTTGTAATATTCTAAAATGAGAATGTGCTCTTTCTCCATGAAATAAAATCTGTATGATAGATGTAAGCGTAGAGTGTACAAGCGCATGGAGAATATTTTTACTTCCTAAGTGCTCTTATGCGTTTAAGATAATCCGAAATGGAAGATTTTGCGAGAAAAGCAAATTGGACTTACTTGTGAAAAAATGCCCTCATTTTGGAAAATATACAAGAGTAACTCTCTTGAACCCTAACTGATCTTCAAACTAAATTCCCCAAAGACCTGAGCCTTGTGCACCACTTTGAGAAGCGAAGATTGTTGCTTTATTAAATGGTAGACGTAGACACCAAGTTAGGGGTAGGTAGAGTCTTCTGGGGATTTCATGAATACAGTTGCTTTCACCCCCAAACACAGAAGGTGATCCTTCCAGATCCCCACGAGGTTCTCTCTCGAACTTGTTGCGGCGTTTGTAACACGAGGACCCTGCCCATCCGCCGTGCTCCATGAATCTCACCAGCTGTCTCAGGGATGGATCTGAGGCTCAGGAAAGAAGGGTTGAGTTCATAGATTAATGACAAGAAGGGGATGCACGCTAGTTTCAAGAGCAGTTTACTTAAGCCAAGAAGGATTTTTCCCTTGGCTTCTCCACTTCACTGTCTGGGGCAAATCGTTTGCTTAACTGAACTGCAAGTTTCTGATCTGTAAAATGGGAACCAAAACTTATTTTCATCAGTGTGGTTGAAATAATTAAAGATAATTATGGGGCTTCCCTGGTGGCGCAGTGGTTGAGAATCTGCCTGCTAATGCAGGGGACACGGGTTCGAGCCCTGGTCTGGGAGGATCCCACATGCCTCGGAGCAACTGGGCCCATGAGCCACAACTACTGAGCCTGCGCGTCTGGAGCCTGTGCTCCGCAACAAGGAGGCCACAATAGTGAGAGGCCCGCGCACCGCGATGAAGAGTGGCCCCCGCTCGCCACAACTAGAGAAAGCCCTCGCACGAAAACAAAGACCCAACACAGCAAAAATAAATAAATAAATAAATAGAAAATGAACTCCTACCCCCAACGTCTAAAAAAAAAAAAAAGATAATTATGGAAAGTATCTAGCATAGCTCACTGTCTGCGATTCAGTTTTTCCATTGTGGTTCTTTCCTTTTCATAACTAAACAACGTAGTGTCTCTGTGTCAAATGTGGACTTTGAACAGTGTGAGTGCTTCCATGTCAGATAAGGATGGGTTTGAGGCCAGAGATGCCGGCACACCTGTGGATATCTCGTGTTTCTAGATATTTTCATAACACCGAGAAGAAAGCCCACAGTGGCCACGTCATCACACCATTAATTGCTGTGCGGTGACCCTAAGGTTTAACCCATAAAGGGCTGCACCAGGTAGCAGCAGGACATCACCTGTGACGCAGGCGCTCTGGCCTGCCACCCTCCACATGCTGGACGCCACTGAATCCGACTCCTCAGTTTCCCTACCTGGCCTTGGGTTTCTGACACCCCATCAAAAGTGAGAAATTCAAATAAGAATTCTCGGTCGTGGCAGGGATTTTCATGTTCTGCACACACAGGTATCTTGTATTATGCAATTCTTCCCTCCTTGGTTCTCTTGATGCTTTCGCTACGTGTTTAGGGAATGATTTCCTAGAGAGTGGGGCTGACACGCTTGTGAGCATCTCATCAGAACAGCGGTGTGCTGGTCAATAAACATCTTCCAAAATGTACCTAGGACACGGGAACAGCCCTACTTATTCTAAAAACTAAGGCTGCCTCTATTTCCTAAGCCGTCGGGGAGGGTCTGTCCCTCCTTGGTTCCATGGGAGCTGCTGATCTGATATTCAGATGAAGACGATTCCGGCTACTTTAGACAACAGGCATCCGGAAGGACCCCCGCTTCCTCGAAATTGTGTCAGTTATGTTTACGTGAAAGGAATATAAGTTTCTCCTACGGCCAATTACTTATTTAGGTGTTACTTTAAAAATCTTGTTGGAGTGCGTATCCTTACCACGTCACAAAGCAGAACTGCTTTGTCAGCTCGTTACCATTCACTCCTCGTAAAGCTGGTTCAGAGCCAAGTGGGGTCTTCGGGAGGAGTGATCAGGTTTAGGGCAACTCCATCGGACGTTCTCCAGGGTGCGGTGATTGTGGCTTTCTTCCTTCAGTGAGTTTTATTTTCACATGTTTTAGATTATCATTGAATCATAATATAGTAAACATGTTCTACTAAATCCTGCATGTAGGATACTGCCCCCCGCTCACAGCATCCTGTGTGAGGGAGGGTCGTAGCCCTGGGACGGCGTGCACACCACCTGCCCCCAGGCCCGGGGGGCGTGACCTGTCCGCACACCCCTGAAACCAGCTGTCACAGGTTTGGAGTGAGGGGGTTTACTGGGGAGAAACCTTGCGGAAGGACCAGGACAGAAGGAGGGTGGGTGGGGTCAGGCCACGGAGCATCCCGGGGCAGAGTCCAGAGCAGCTGGGTCCTCACACCTGCTTTAGTTCGTCTGTGGCCTGAAGGTGTGCCGTGGCCAGACCTCAAGGCTCTAAGAGCGAATAGAAGTCCATGGGCTCCCAAGAAAAAATGACGAGAGGATTTAAGGGTTAGTGATTCTTCGTCAACACAGCAGAGCTTTCTTAGGAAGCAGGGAGACAAGAAAATTATTAATCCCCTATAGGTCGTGTAGAGCACGCTAATGACACACTTAATGGAATTAACTTGTTTCTTTTACCATCGCATGTTCATTAATTAAGGACCAGTTTCCTTATGCAACAAATACACCAGTTCTATAAATGTGCCACTGTTACATAGACGGGAAATAGTACAGAGAGTATTTAATTAGGGGATGTTTGCATTTAGCCGATGGCTGGAACTGAGCTGAAGTGTCTCACACAGAACATTGTCATAAAAACAAGCTCGCCCCCGTGGACAGACTGTCCAGGACGGAACCCACCCGATTCTCCGTCACTCGGTGTCACTGGGGGCCTTCTCTCCGACATGAAACTCTGTGTCTTGGTTTAAGTTGGACGTTACCATACACTGCTTTGAATTTTTTATACTTTAAAGTGGTTTTCTAGTCTGGAATTACCTTTAAAATATAGTGCATAGTATGTACAGTACGATAACTGCTGTCAGCATCTGTGGAAAATTTTTGTTGCACCCGCCTTGGGAGATTTTCTTTGGGCCCCTAAGTGCCACGTGCATCCCTGTGAAGGCAGGGAGAGGTCACACTCGGACCGAGGAGGGGCGTGGGGAGACACAGCCACAGCAAGGACCCCCGAGGGCCTCCAGAGGGGCTCAGCCGGCTAGCGCCGCCCGTCAGCCTGCACGCCAGACCCCAAGAGCCTGCCCTTTTGGTGTTTTGAGTCACTACGTTTGTGTTGATTTGTTGAACAAATAAACACGGCACCTGATCTGTGACGCAGGGGATTCAGTTTTATTTTATTCCGTCTATAGCTCAGACCCTTACAGACACAGGGGACATGACGGTGTGCCTCTGCGCGCACCTGCCCGTTGCGTACGGACACCGCCCTCTGACTAGCGCGCGTGCGGCTGCGGAGACGAGGGCGCCCGTCCGCAGGACTCGGGTGACCGAGATGCGGTGGGGCGTTTGGGGACCAGACCCTGCCCCGCCCCCTTGAACTTCCAAGCCCTGACCTCTGCACTGATAAAGTGGGGCACGGCCTCTTACTCGGGATCAGGCCCAGCTGAAATCCACACATTAGTGAGACAGAGACACGGGCGAGAGGGGCCCCTCGTGGAGGGAGTGTGACCTGTCCCCCGGGGTCTGTGCTCCACGGGCCGTTCCCACACAGTGACGCAGGGGGCAGCGAGGTCCTTGGGGTTTCGCATCTGCTTTGAAGGCTGCCGCTCACGCCGAGTCCTGGGCGGTGTCACGTTTCTCGTGGGGAAGCAGAGCCTGTCCTGCACCAGCCAGCCCCGGAGCTCTCCCCCCAGAGGGTCGGATGGCCTGCAAGGCGGGGGTGGAGGGGGTGGCCACTCCCCAGAGAGACCCTGAGGCCTCCGCGCCGCCAGGAACGGTCCTGGGGTCTGAGATCAGAGGCGGCGGGGAAGGGCGGCCGGGGGCCGCTGCCCTGCCAGCGCCCTGCTCTCTCTCTCGAACATCTAGAGAATCTCCCACTGGGCCTGGCGTTTTTGTTTTTCAGTCTGGACCTCAGTTTTGCCCTCGACCTCCGCTGCACCCCGTCCAGGCCTCTAGGCCCGGCCCCCGTTCACGGTGCTCCCTGACTTTTGCCACCACCTGCGTCGGCTGGTGAGGCGCCCGCCGCCCAGGTCAGGGGCTGCTCGAGCCGCATCACCCGCCCTCCCTCTGGGAGCGTGGACCGCGCGCTCCATCAGCCAGTGTGTCACGAGAGGCCGACAGACGGATGCACGGGGTCTCTCACCTCCTCCCTTGGTCCCCAGAGCCCGGGCTCCGGTGTCCCCACCTTCTGTTCCCCTCGCTCAGAGGGCGTGGAAGCGTGTGTGGGCAGCGCGGGTGTGCAGGCTGTGCCCCTGGGCGGCTTCCCTTCAGAAACGTCAGGATTGGCGGGCTCTGCACTGAGCTCAAGCACAGTTACAATACGGTTATATTCAAGCACGTCTCCTGTCGTGATTTCTTCATCTTTATAAGCCCAAGGAAAAGCGCATTTCTAGGCACCTAGGGGGACCCAATAAATAGTTCTCCGCAGAAGTAGGTGTGATGTGTCCTTGGGCCTATTTCTTAAAAAGCATCATGTCTAAAGGCGAGGACCTCACGTCCAAAACCCCAGGCATTTCCTGCACCTTCTGTCTTAACTGAAGTCTCGTAGGCGCCCACCTGGGCCAGTCTTGCCGTCTCTCTGTCCATCCTCCGTTTCCAAGCCGGCTGTCCGGGGCTGACTTTGAGAGTCACTGGAAGTGGCTGCAGGTTGCCCACAGTGGCTGCCAGCAAACACCAGCCTGAGTATCTGGCAGGACGAAGCCGGGGAGGAGGGACCCAGCCCCGGACCTCAGGAAGCAAAAGCCGGGACACCGAGGCCGTTAGTCAGTCGACACTGCGGAGAAACACTGAGTTCTAATAACAGGGCACCCAGGAGATTTCACTGCCTCCTGGAAAATTATTTGCAGTATGCTGGCAATTAGAAACACTCAAGGTTTTGTTTCTTTTTTCAAAGCACATATCAAGTCATATCAGCGGCAAAAGCCCAACTTTACTGTCTCAGCTTCTACTGGAAAACACTCACGTCTGGCTAGGCTGACCCAGCTCTTGTTCTCAGCTGAAACCTCCCTGGTGCGGAAGCTGTCTTCTGTCGCCCTCGTCAGAGCGCCCTTCGCTTGTGACGCCTGCATGACTGTGCAGGCTTGAAACTGCCCGTCATCGCGATAGCGTCGGTCCGTTTCTGAGCAGTCTGGGCTCCAGTCTGGCTCTGCCATGCATTTGCCCACTTATTTGCAATTTGCTAGAAGTCTTTGAACTTCCTGTTCCTCATCTGTCAGAGAACATAATACTTCAAAGGTTTCATTCATTTAACAATGAATTAAATGGACTTGAGGGCACGGGGAAGGGGAAGGGTAAGCTGTGACAAAGCGAGAGAGAGGCATGGACATATACACACTACCAAACGTAAAATAGACAGCTAGTGGGAAGCAACCGCATAGCACAGGGAGATCAGCTCGGTGCTTTGTGACCACCTAGAGGGGTGGGGTAGGGAGGGTGGGAGGGAGACGCAAGAGGGAGGAGATATGGGGATGTACGTATATGTATAGCTGATTCACTTTGTTATACAGCAGAAACTAACACACCATTGTAAAGCAATTATACTCCAATAAAGATGTTAAAAACAACAACAACAATGAATTATTGACTCTTCCAAACTATGGCCATGGTGTATGGCTAGAAGTAAGGCTTAGGAATCAGACTGACTGGTTCGGTCCTGGCTCCGCCATCTAGGAGCTTCTTAATTTATGCAGCTCCTGTGACCTCTCCAAGCCTTCATTTCCATATTTACAAATGGGATAATAATAGCACTACCTCAAAGGTTTATTCAGGGGTCAGTGAGCTCAAACAGAAACAAAGAGAAGTGCATGTGGTGCAAGGTGGTCGCTCCGTGGACAGTGTGACACTCACTGCCCCCTGTGACAAGGGGAACCCCACCATGCCTCTCGGCAAAAACATGAAATTCTACTCCTAAGAGACTTCAGTAATTTCTAAGAATTGAAAACACTCTTACCGTACAGACGTGAAATAAGGAAGCCACTACCAAAACTGAAAAATCAGCAGTATAGACATTTAAAATATTTTCTAAAAATACCATAAAAAACATGTAGATTTGGTGGAATGACAGCCAACTTTATTTCAGCTGTAATTTTTTTCAGGCAGATCACGTGCAAATTTACTGTGTGTGGCTTGAGGCCATGTTCCAAGCTTTGCGTCCTTGAATACTCGCATACACGTGTCCTTGTAAACAACGGCCGTCAGCTCAAATCACTCCGAGAAAGTCGAGAGTAACATGCAGGGAGCGTGTGAGTCACCACACACCATCCCCTGCGGTCCCGTCCACCTGGGCGGCCTCCAACACACCCAATTCGACTTAGAATTCACGTCAGCAGCTGTCACCTGGAAGGAAAGGTGACATGGCTGTGAATCCTTGTAAGTGGGGACACGGCTCAGGAATTCCTCTTCAATGTCTGTCAGGCGTCCGACATTGCCAAGCTCGGGCCAGCCCTGCCTGCGGCGCCCGGAGGCCTGCGGCGCTTTCCCGCCCCTGTTGAACACCACCACCTGGGAGGAATCGCCCATGGGCTCCAGGTCACAGGATCTATCAATACCCTGGGGACGTTCCCTTTGTGACACCATGGGCATTTGACTTCTAGGATGTCATGTTCCTGTAAAATTCTGTGCAGGAAGGTTTATAGGGCCTCTAGTTATAATTCACTTATAGTAAAGGTCTGGAAACAACCTGTATGGTCTTTAAAAGGAGAACGGATAAACAACTTGGTACGTCCATGTAATGGATTACTACCTAACAACAAAAAGGTGATAAGCAAATATCAGACACAGCATGGATAAACTGTAATTGCATTTTGCTAAGTGAGAGAAGCCAGTCCAGAGGCTACACATTGTGCGAATAGATGGCGCCCTGAGAAACGCAAAGGGACCAGGGTGGGAAACAGATCCCTGGTTGTCAGGGGCTGGGGGAGGGTAAGGCTGGGCTGGACAGGGCAGACTGCAGGATCACTTCTGATGGTAGAACTTCTGCACAAGGGGGTCTGGTGGTGCATATGTGACCCTCAGCATGTAACCAAACACCACAAAGTGAATTTTCACGTACACAAATTTAGAAAAAATCAGCCAATATGCTGGGATCCCAGGATGGAACGCAGAGCCGGACAGCGAACGTAACCGAGTCACAGGTGGTGACACACCTCACTGAAGGAGGGAGAGGTTCCAACCCGAGTAACTCTGGAGAACCGACTTTTAACAAGGCTCTGAGAGGCCAGGAGCAAACAGCACTGCCTTCTGGTCGGTGAGCCTGCTTCGCAGAGGGTACGCTAGCGGCTCTGGAACCACTGCGCCTTTGAATCTTAGTCCACCGGATGAGGACACGTACTATATAAACCGGAGAGTCGGGTCTTCCTGCCGGAGAAAGAACTCACAGAGGAGCCCGGGGAACTGCTGGATGGATCGCGGCGCACCAGACGCACCGCGTTTATTTTAGTGTGTCTGCAGATTAACGCAGAAATCAATCGAGCTGCGTGTGCACGCCTGGGTGAGCACACACGCCACGCATGCGCCTGCCGTCTGCACGCGCCCCGGGGCTGTCCACTGAAGGGGCCCCGAGCAGTGTGGGCCTCAGGTGGGTGGACCCGGCTCCCGGCCCGCCTCCCTTGCTCATCGAGGCTTGATTTCCCCATGCAATTCTCTCCCGTAATGATTGTACATATGGGGCCGCAGCTGTGCGGGAAAGCACACCCCAGCGTCCAAAGCACAGACCACTGCAAGCCCCCAGGGAGTCGACGTTATCACAGGGCTGCGTCTGTAGATCAGAAAGAGCCCCCGATCAGAAATGACACCCCCGACCTTGGGAAGCTGGTGTGTTTGCTCGAAAATAAGAGGCGAGGCAGATGCAAGTTACCTGTGATTCTGACAGAGGGCGTCTCGGGAACATTAGAAAGCATGTAAGGTAGGGATCTGGATTTTCAGATGCAGCAGTGTCCAATGGCTCAGGAAGGGGAAACCACTCAAGGACACCAGAGCCGTCAGGTTCTCCTTCGCGAGGACTCGCGTGAAAGCGCACAGCAGGTTGAAGGAAAGACAAGCAACAGGACACACCACACGGGAGACTGTTTTGAGCTGTCAGGAGCCCCAGATGTTTACAAACTCACTTGGGCTCAGGCTGGCAGAAATAACAACATTAAATCCAATTTCTTCTCTCTCTCTTTCTTTTCCGTTTAGTTACATTTAGATCCGATTAAAAAAAAAAAGTATATCTAGGACTGCTCTTTGTTTTGCAGTCAATGGTATGATGCCGATGGATTAGAAAACAGAATCATAAGCACTTGCTGTGCTATTGTCGTCCCTGTCGAGGGGACCGGTGTTGACCTATTGTCGTCCCTGTCGAGGTGGGACCCGTTGGAGGGCGGTGGGGAGGGCAGGAGGGCGCGTCGTGATGAAGTCAACCCCGGCGTGGAGGCCGCACGAAATCGGGTCTGATTACGTAAGAATCACAGCGAACAGGAGGCTTACTGGGACCCCGGCAGAGCAAACTGGTTTGTTTTGATCGTTCTGTGCTGTCTGTTCATTGGCTTTAACGTAGGCAGATGATTCCAGGAAGGAGTTTTAGCAGAAAACACAGCTTATTCCTAAACTGTGTTCAGATTAGACCTCAGACGCGTGGTGATCTTTCCTCTAAACTATGGCAAAGCCCCCGACCTCCAACTTCAGGGCGGACTCTTCCTGGGGGGAGGAATGAGCCGGGGCCGGCTGGAGGGAGCAGGTCTGAAACGCTGTGCTTTTCACACTGAGACATGTGTCCTGTCCCGCCCACGGGCACGTGTGTCTCGGGAAGTTGGCCTGTAAGTAAAAAGTGAAAGGGCCACGTGGTGACATTCACGGACCCATCGATGTCTTTTCACGGGCTGCGGCCCTCAGCCGTCTGTCTGGGTGACGGTGGGCGAAGTTGGGCCCGCAAGGCTCCGGACAGCGAGCCTGCTTGTCTGTCAGCCCAGCAGAGGGGCTCCTGGTGCCCAGGGAGCCCTGGGCAGGTGTGAGCGAAGCCGCAGCCAGCCCTCCGGGGAAGCAAACGGACAAGGGCCCCAAGGCCGAGGGAACAGAAGGTGCTGGGGGCCGTGGCGTCAGCCATTCGTGAGCGAAACCAGGGTCCAGATCTTCAAGCCCAGACCCAGGGGCCTCCACGCGAGCTGGAGTGGATCTTCGGAACATCCCCATACGCTCCGAGGACCGCGGCCCCGCTCGCCGGACCGACGGCTCTCAGCACCGGCCCCGCCGCTGGCCTCGCAGAGGAGAACCCGGGCCGGCGACAGGCCCCGCGGTGGGGCTGGGGAGGCGCTGCGCTGGTGAGCCGGGCGCAGGGTCGCGGCGGGGGCAGCTCTTCTTAGGAGGAGTGCGCGTTCCCAGTTAGAGGCGCAGGAAGCAAGGCCGCAGGAGCTGTTTCGAGACCAGGGCCGTTCACACCCGAGGACAGGGCTCGGGACGCTGGGTGAGGAAATGATGCCCAGACACCGGGGAGAAAGAAGCCGGGAGTCTGCGTTTCCGGAGCGGAGGAGGGAGGAATCCGGAAGACGCCCGGTCCTGCCCCTGCCGCCCGGCGCGGGGGTCTGGAAGCATCGCCTCCGGCACAGGAGGTGGGAGGAGGAACGCGTCTGGGAGCAGGTGTGGCACGCTCGTGTCTAGGGCGCGCGCGCCACGGGGTCTCCGAGACCCCGGGGAAGCCCGCTACCTGTCACCCACCTGGAGCCCGGGGTGCCACTGAGCCCGCGTGAGACTTCCAGGTGCCGGGTAGCAGTTCAGACACGCTTTGCGTCACGGTGCTGACTGCAGACAGGAGCAAAGTGACCCGCGCCCAGAGGCGACAGCGAGAGGAGGCGCGCGCCCGCCCCGCGGGAGCTAAGCCACTGTGCCGTGGGGGTCACCGATCCCTCTTAGCAGTGACCGCGTGTGGGAGGAGAACGGGCCTTCCGCCTTCTCAAGGTGAGCCGGCGCGCTGGAGGCCCAGACGGAGGGCAAGGGCCAGAGCTGCAGGTCCGGGTGGAGGACAGATGAGAGAAAGACGACAGCTCAGAAACCACCAAAATGCTTTGTTTTAAGCCTTCACGGCTACAGAATAGGAGCCCCTAGAGCCCTGGCTGGGGAGGCTCTGCCTCCACCCCCTACGCCGCTGGGACCCTCCCCCAAAGCGTCTGCACGTCCCTGGGTCACGGGCGAAGACCCATCCCTCTACCCTCACCGCTCTGAGTTTGCAGCCAGCCTGCAGTCGAGGGGTTCAGTGAGGGGACAGGGAAGGGGGCAGGGCTCTCCCTGTGCTTCTCCCCAGGACCACGGAGCCTTTTCGAGTGGACGGGACGGCATGACTCCTGTGGGGTCATTTGTCTGGCCACACTGAGGGGACGCTGGCCCCGTGCGCATCCACAAGGACCCACCGTGTTCCGGTGACACACGGCGGGGAGCATGTCACCAAGGAGGTTGGGGTCTCCGTGAGCCTGCCAAAGGGCAGAGGTCAGGAGAGCAAAGAGGAACTAGGTGGAAGCTGGGTCACCAGGGCAGTTCCCAGAGGGAGCAGGGACTGCGACGCGTGTGAACATGAAGCAGCGAGAAGAAAACAAACGCTCCAGGCAGAGGAAAGAGAAAGCGTTTCCCAAGGCCTGAGACAGAAAAGTGACTCCTAAGAAGCGGCAGCTTTCTGAGCTTAGAGCGCGGAGCGGCAGGGGCGCGAGAAGGTTAGACGTTCCGGACAATTTGAGGTTTGTGTGTGCCGTCCGTAAACAAATGCACGATTATCCAGAAGAGGCGGCTGTGCACGCGTTCCCTCCCTTACTGGGGAGCAGCCATTCATTTATACTGTCAGCTTTCTCTGCATCTGTGCTCCCATCCAACATAAAATTTTGAGTTTGGCATTATGTGCAAAAGGGAGGGAAAATGTTGATGAGTTTTGAACTGTCATCCTATGAGGTCTTAACGAAAGGAAATAATTAGTAAGAATGTAAACAGCCACACAGATGAGAATTCCCATTGAAATATCACTGGTGCAACCATCACATGGATGTGCAGCCAGTAAGAGTTTTAATTATAAGTTGGTAAGACAAGATGGAAAAATGCTTATGACTCAATTTTTACTAAATCATGCCTCGTTGCCGTGCATATAAGTACATAAAAAGGCTCCATGAATATAAAACTTGGGGAAGGATCACAAATAACCATTGTCATTATGTCCCTCGTGAGGAATTTCAGGTGAACCCCCCCCCCCCCGCCATCTTGTGCACAAGCACTTATCCAGCCGTAGTTCTCAGCGCTCTTGCAGCCCGGCTATTTCAAAGAAAATGATATGAATGTATGATTTACATCCAACACATGTAACAGACATGCATGAAAGCAGAGGGGACACAGGCACAAGTTGTGGGTTACTGCACGGGATGGACACCACATCCAGGAAGTTTGCTTCTTTCCTGCCTCTGGGCGTGACCAGCTCTGAAATCTGCTGGGACTTTGGTGAGTCAGTGAAAACAGTGACCTGGATCAGATGGTGTCCCTTTAGTTTCTAATTTATAACAATACTGCTTTTGGGAATAGTGACAAAATGTCACAAAGTCAGAGAAATTAGAACCATCTTTCTAATAGAAATACCGCACGGTGCCCTCTTCCGACGGCCCGTGTGAGTTTCTGCCTGTGAAACGGGACCCACGTGGACAGAGCCTGTGGACGCCCGTGTCCCCTCCTGTGGCTTCCTGACTCTCCGGAGCCCAGAGCCATCTCCGCTGCCAGTACAGAGACCTTTGAAATGAACGATTGACTGACCGAGGCAAGAGGTGAGCTGATCAATTGTTTCATGTGCCTTTGTTTTAAGCTAATTAATGTTCTCAACTAACAGCTCAAACGCATGAGACACAGTTTCCTTTTTGCACTGTTCCGGATATTTGAGGTCCGGACTGTCATATGGTAATTACAAGTATATAGCAGACAAACACCGAGGAAAAATACCCTCAAGTTAACCAAAGGAGATAATTTAATTGTTATGAAAATGACATTAATCATCCAGATCTTAAAAGTTCATGGTCACAATAAAAGCCAAGACTCCGAAATTCTATTAATCACTTCCACACATTTACTGAACACCTGTGTGCTCCAAATAAAATATGTGTATAATGAAATTATCTGTCATTTCCACAGCATGGCCAGGCTTATCCTCTTACAGCTGCATCTGACACACCCATACAGTGTACACACTCCACCAGGTAAACCCGCTCAGTTCACAAACAAGGAAATTGCCCCTCCTCTGTCTACACTGTCAGACACGGAATGTTACCAGCACCCCTGAATATTCGCGTCCGGTCACATCGCAGCCCTCCTTCTTCTCACGGGGACCCCGTCTTCTAAGGTCTGCTTGGCCGTCTCTTCCTCTTCACTTTAATTCACTTGTGCCACAGTTTACATTCTGCAGATCCAGTTAGCTACTGACTCATTATCACGAACTGTAGAAATGAATTTGAAACAAACTGAACAGAAGGAAAGCAGAGTAACCCAAAGACAAAAGACAAGTGCTAATGGGGAACTCCTTGTGAAGCCTTCATATTGACAGACTTTAATGAAATCATTCTTCACTCTATGTTTACCAAGGTCCTTGACGTAACCATTCAGTTCAACATTTCTTCACGCCCTGAGGACTGTTAGCTTAAAGGCAAAAATTGCAGGGTTGTGAAAGCAAATAATCTACTTCAAATTGAAGTTATTTCTAGTAGAAGCAGAACGAGATATGAATGTACCCAGGAGAATACTGACTTTCCAGACCTCTCCTAAGACTATCCTGTGAGTCTCACAGGGGAGAGGATGAAACTCAATGTTAAGATGCATCTGGGTGCAAGAAACCTCTGGGTCTCATCTTTGAGAGTCAAAACTAGAGTTGACATAAAGCAGGGAGGACTCGGGGGATGGAGAAAGCAGGAAGCCTGTTGCCTGAAGACGCACATTCCCATGGCGCTAACCAGACAGGATGTCTGACTTTTGGTACCAACTTATGAGACCAACATGGAAACCCTGGGTGGAGGACGTTCAGCTGTGAGGTTACTTTAGCCTTTGGGGACCTTGCTGGTTCTTTTCTCTCCTGACCATGCCTCTTCCATTAGCTTCCTTCTTGGGTTGCTTCAGGTAACTCCACTTTTTTTCTGTTGTAACCAATGGGCTTTTTTCATATTTCTCTGAGATAATGCAATCAGAAGAGACCACATGCCCACCAGTGTAGCTGTCTAGCAGCATCTGTGATCTCACACTTGCATCCTGTCTTTTACTGCAGGTGCATTGGCCTGAGGTCAGCATCCCTGCCTGAAACTAGAGCTCATCCCACCTGGTACCTGGATCCTCCCAGATCCTCCCAACTCTGTCCACCTGGGTTACTTCTCCCTCTCTGCTTTCTCTTTAAATCAGAATACAAACACAGTGTCATTACTCCCTTCTTAAAAATATGTACATAGAGATTTCATACTTTGTGTAGCATACAGAAAACTGTAGAGAGGGCCGTCCCCACCCTAACAATAGAAAAAGCCAGAAAAAGGAATATATCCAAACTTTCCTTGACTCCATCAGGGCTGTGAG
This sequence comes from Aethalodelphis obliquidens, assembly GCF_003676395.1. Classification (NCBI taxonomy): domain Eukaryota; kingdom Metazoa; phylum Chordata; class Mammalia; order Artiodactyla; family Delphinidae; genus Aethalodelphis; species Aethalodelphis obliquidens. Next base: position 42,889,811 of record NW_020837956.1, read on the forward strand.
GCATCACAGCAGCCACGCAGCCTGAATTGCAATGGTTCAGTAAGTCATTTTCTGGATACTGACAACCTGATTCTACAGTGGCAGTGAAGGTGAAAAAGACCCAGGATAAGCAACACAGTACTGAAGGAGAACAAAGCTGGAGGAATGACACTGTCTAACGTCAGAACTTACTACAAAACTACGGTGATCACAGCCATGTGGTACTGGTGAAAGAACAGATGCAGAGGCCAGTGGAATGGGATGCAGAGCCCAGAAATAGACCCCCATTAAGACAGTCAGCTGTTGTGTCAACTTTGACAAAAGAGCAAAAAGAAAGCAATGGAGCAAAGATAGTCTTTTCATCAAATGGTGCTGGAAAAACTGGACATCCATATGCAAAAAAATTAATCTAGACTCAGACCTTACACCTTCACAAAAATTAATTCAAAATGGACCACAGGCCTAAATGTAAAACAATAAAACTCCTAGAAGATAACAGAGGAGAAAACCTAGATGACCTTGGGTATGGTGATGCCTTTTAAGATACAACAGCAAAGTGTGGTCCATGATAAAAAGGAACTGATAGCTGGACTTCGTCAAGATTTAAAATGCCTGCTCTGTGAAATACAATGTCCAGAGAATGACAAAACGAGCCACAGAACTGGGAGAAAACATTTGCAAAAGATTCATCTGATAAAGAACTGTTATCCAAAATATACAAAGAACTCTTACAACTCAATAGTAAGAAGACAGATAACCCAACTTAAAAATGGGCCAAAGACCTGAACAGGCACCTCACCAAGGAGACACACAGATGGAAGGTAAGCTCGCTACAAGATGCTCCACATAATGTGTCATCAGGAAAATGCAAATTAAAGCTGTAGTGAGAGACCACTACACTCCTACTAGAAGGGCCAGCTTCTTGCAAAACTGTCCGTGATCTTACCATATGGATCAACAATTGTGCCCCCTGGTATTTATGCAAAGGAATTAAAAATTTGTGTTCCCACAAAGCCTGCACATGGATGTTTATAGCAGCTTTGTCCATAACTGCCAAAATTGGGAGGCGACCAAGATGCCCTTCAGTTGGCGAACGGCTTAATAAACTGTGGTTCATCGAGACAATGGACTATTACTCACTGTTGAAAAGAAATGAGCTATCTACCCATGAAAAGACCTGGAAGAAACTTAAATGCATATTACTAAGTGAAAGAAGCCAATCTGAAAAGGCTACGGGCTGTATAATTCCAACTACATGACATCCTGGAAAAGGCAAAACTATGGAGACAGTAATGTCAGGGGAGGGGCGAGTAGGGGGAGCACAGAGGATGTTCAGGGCAGTGAAACTACTCTGTGGGATCCCGTGATGCTAGGTACATGTCATACATCTGTCCAAACCCACAGAATGTACGCCACCAGGAGCGACCCCTCATGCAAACCGTGGACTTGGGTGGTGATGACCTGTCAGCGGAGATGCTTATCTATTGCAGCCAATGTACCATCGGGCAGGGATGCTGGTGCCGGGCGAGACCGTGCGTGTGGAGACAGGGGTGGGTGGGAAATCTCTGTACCTTCCCCTCATTTTGCTGTGAACCTAAAACTACTCTTTAAAAAAGCCTTAAAGAATTCTGTGCTGTCGGCAGCCCAACCAACCAACTCCAGCCGCGTGTGCAGAGAAAACATCACACAGTGCACAGAACACTAGCTCAGGGTCTAACTCTAAATAAACATTACTTAGGAAAGAGGCAAAATTGAAGGGCATATTCATAAGCTGGGCACCAAAATCGTGGCATTTCCAGCTAGATTACAGACCCCTTTGTTGCGTAAACCTGGCTTTGGGAGGTGGTTATCCAACGGGTAGAAAGTGTGTCAGCAGCGAGCACACCTGTACATCAGTAAGCACGGAGCAAAGGAGAGACACTGCGGGGAGCCAGTCGCGGGCGGTGGCCCTCGGCGCATCTGCAGCTGAGGTCTCCCTGAAGCGAATCTCGGGTTAACGATCTGCCACTTTCTGCAAACACACATCTTACAGCTACAAACACACAGGCATTGCATGGAAATTACATTAAGCAGGGAATGCATTCGACGTGTGATGATATAAAGCCTAAAGATAGCAAGAGGCTGGTTCAAACACGTGCCCCTGTGGCTGCCAGCGTTCTGACCATCAGTGACAGTGCAGCCCCTGTTAAATCCCTGTCCAGCTGCATCAGACCAGAACCCAACTGGGCTGACAGGACAGAACGCGCGGCCTCTCCATCAGGAAGGGTGCCAGCCATCGGGGTGGGGCTTCTCGGGGGCGTTTTCTAAGGGGGAGCAGGTCGTCTAGGATCTGAGGCTGACGTGAAGTACAGGCTTATTCCACTTAAGGACGGCACCCGGGCACGTGGAGCTGGTCCCAAAGGACCGGACAACCAGACAGAATCAGGACAAGTCCACAGGGGACACCAAGCCCCCCTACTTAGGGGTGCTCAGACAACCTAAGATAGATGTGGCCAACCGGAGGGGCGCAGGTGTGGAGTCAGCCGGGCTCCTTGGCCTCAGGGGGAGAAGGAGAGCGGTTCCCCCCGAGGCTGAGGTTGGGAACCCAGGAGCTGGCCCCAGGCCTCTCCCTGGGGTTTCCCTGGATGCTGACCTCTGCTGCCGGGGAGAGGAGGAGAAAACCCCCCATCAGACACACAAGCACAGGGCAAATCCTCTTCTTCGGGGTCTGGGGACAAAGTATTTTGTATAACTTCCAACTTCCTAGTCAGATGCGCTCTTCACAAAGAAAAGCCCCCAGAGTCCACCAAAAGATGGGCTGGAGGCCAAGGCCGTTAGTATATTATTTAACCTAGAGATGAACAGACCTATTCAGAAATGCTTCAGCTACCGTGTTTAACACCCTGGTGAGCACCTGCTAGCCGTCCACGGAGCGCATGGGGCCGGGGAGCCCCCCATCTCAGGACGCCTGTGCGGAGGGGCCCGCACCCACACTGAGGTGTGAACACCAACCAGGGGCCCAAAGGACGTGCGTGAGCAGATGGGGGAAAGGGGAGCCTCTCCCTGGAGCAGGCAAAGCTGGCTAAAAATCGGTAAATATTACTCTCACCAGTTTTCACGTTACCACTGAACGAAGACAGCACAGTTATCAGACACGCCACCGAGACTCCTAAGAAAACACTCCCAGGTTTCTCAAGCATCCACAGACCTGATCTGAAAAAGAAGCTTGCGCTGCCCCTTGGACAGCTCGTTGTGTCGCAAACACAAGACCTTCTCCGGTCTCATGGCCTCCTTTTCCTTAAGGAGATTGTTCTCCATTGTTAGTCCTGAGAACACAACGAAGCCTCACCGCAGGGGGACTTGTCTCCACCGGCAGAATCCAGCTCGGGAGCCACGTAGCGTGAGGTTGAGAAAACAGGCATTTCACGGGTGACGAGCTCTCACACCCAGAGCCGGGACCTGGAGGCGCCAGCTCAGGTTTCCCGCCCCAGGTTCCCGGTTTGCTGCTCCGGGCCTGGGGGCGGGGCACCCTCTACAGTGAGCACGTAGAGCTGAGCGGGGAGGCAGGGACCTGCACCCGCCATGGTGACCTGCTCTCCACCCACTGCTCCCTGGCCACCGGCGCAGGCCGCCCTGCCCCGCTCATCCCTCCCTGCTGCTGGGATCTGCAAACGTCCTCCTCTCGAGTACTGACACCGAGCCTTCCGTCCAAACAAACCTGGTTTTCAGGACCCACACCGTGTCCTAAAGCACGTCCTTCACGAGGCCTCGCAGCACAGCTCAGCTGAGAACACAACCTCTCAGCTTTTCTGTAGCAAAAAAGCCTTGAGTCCCCTTCATTTTTTTCCCTTTCTTTTCTTTTTTAAAATACATTTTATTTATTTATATATTTTTGGCTGCGTTGGGTCTCCGTTGCTGCGTGTGGGCTTTCTCTAGTTGCAGCAAGCAGGGTCTACTCTTCGTCGCGGTGCGTGGGCTTCTCATTGTGGTGGCTTCTCTTGTTGCGGAGCACGGGCTCTAGGCACACGTGGGCTTCAGTAGTTGTGGCACGTGGGCTCAGTAGTTGTGGCTCGCGGGCTCTAGAGCTCAGGCTCAGTAGCTGTGGCACACGGGATTAGTTGCTCCACAGCATGTGGAATCTTCCCGGACCAGGGCTCGAACCCATGTCCCCTGCATTGGCAGGCGGATTCCTAACCAATGCGCCACCAGGGAAACACACCCACCCCCCCAGTTCATTTTTGAAAGATATTTTCTTGGGCAGGTTTGTTGGGTGACAGTTTTTCTGTTGTGTTTGAAGATGCTGGTCCACCGTCTGCCTCCTGGGGACCTGCCCTTCTCTTTCCTCCTGGATGCACCTAAGACTCTCTCTTTAGAATTGGATTCAGGCAGTTTTACTATGATGTGCCTTCCTGTACTTTTCTCCATGTTCTTGAGCTCAGGCTTAGGTAAACTACTTGAATTTCTGGGTTTGTAGTTTCTTACATCATATTTGGAAATTCTGACCATGGCTTTTTCTCCAGTATATTTTCTTTCCTGCCGAATCTGTGTTTTCCCTCGGGAACTCATGTCACATCAAGTAACGGGTTGGGAGCCATCCCTGAGGTTGTTAGCTCTGTGCTCATCATTTTTTTTTTTTCCAAATTTCTGATTTTTTAATGTATTTTCTTCTCTGTGTTTGACTGTCTAGTTTAATTTGCTGTGTCTTTAAATTTATACTTCTTTTCTTTGTGATGTCTAATCACATCACAGGTCTGTTTCACCTCAGATATTTTTGTTTTCACGTCTAGATGTTTGATTTGGGTTTTAAAAAATATCGTCCATTGTCTGTCTAACACGTTCATGCTTTTCTTTACTTGCGAACAAATATAATACAGTTTCCATCCCTGTTTTTATTGTCCTTATCTACTAATTCTTTCACCGGTGATGTTTCCGCATCTATTTCTGTTCATGGATTTTCACCTGCACTGTACGTTGGATTCTTCCATTTCTTTGTCAGACAATTTTTAATGGATGCCGGACTTCCGTCGGGCCTTGAGTATTCCCGGTTCCTGTACGTGTTCCTGAGCTTAGCTCTGGGATGCGGTTAATGGCTGCATCTTGTTCTCTGAAGCATTACCTTTATGCTGACGAAGGTGCATCAGATCAGCTTATTTACTTCCTGTTCTTTTTTTTTGTATTTAATTTTATTTATTTTTTTATACAGCACGTTCTTATTAGTTATCCATTTTATACATATCAGTGTATACATGTCAATCCCAATCTCCCAATTCATCCCACCACCTCCCTGCCACTTTCCCCGCTTGGTGTCCATACATTTGTTCTCTACATCTGTGTCTCTATTTCTGTCCTGCAAACCGGTTCATCTGTACCATTTTTCTAGGTTCCACATATATGTGTTAATATACGATGTTAGTTTTTCTCTTTCTGACTTACTTCACTCTGTATGACAGTCTCTAGACCCAATGTTCATTGCAGCACTGTTTACAATAGCCAGGTCATGGAAGCAACCTAAATGCCCACCGACAGACGAATGGATAAAGCAGATGTGATACATATATACAATGGAATATTACTCAGCCATAAAAAGGAGCGAAATTGGGTCATTTGTAGAGACTGGATGGATCTATTTCCCGTTCTTGAAGCAACGCTTTTCCGACCATTTTACCATGTTCCCGTGACTTACAGGGTTTTCTCTCTGGCTGGTGACCCTAGAAGCTGCTCTCGCCCTGTGTGACCTGCAGAGACTTCCTCTGCCAGTCACCCCAACCTCACACCTGTCCGCTTTGCCCTGAGCTGGGCTCTCAGCTGCCTCAGGACTGGACCCTCCCTCGGTGCAGCTCTCCTGTCTTGGGCTCTCTGTACTGAGGCTCTGAACAGCTGCCCCTCTGGACAAGCAGCTCCACCTGGTCCACCTGGAGCCCTGCTGGCTTCCCCGGGACCCCTTAGCCACCGGCAGAGGATTTGTGGAGCTCCCAGCATTTCCCGTTTCCCTTCCTTCTCTTACAGCCCCGATGGCCAACTTCTGAGCCTCTTTTGAATGATTTCACCCAGTTTTTAATTTGTTTCAGAGGCAGATACATCGGCTCTCTTACTCCGCTGTGTCTTGTGGCAGAAATCACACCTGCTAACTCCATGACAACAGAGAACACAGGGGCGCTTGGACCAGGTCAGGGCCCAGCAGGGAAAGTATCCAACTCAAAGTACATGTGGTCACTGAGAGGATGTCAGTTGTCCAGATGACACATTACCCGAGAAAGTGGGCAGAACCAGGGGTGAGAGATTAACTGGAAAATTTTGGAGAAATATGAGAAATGGCCTGGTTAGCATGGATTTGGTGGGGGGAATGGTAAGAAGTGAGGTGAGACATGTAATCTGAAAGAATATTTTCTGGGATAAAGAAACTCAGCCTTTCCAGGAACACACGTTAAATCCACAGGCAGGCGTGTACATGGAGGGCGCGCAGGCGGTGTCGTGTAAAGTCTGCTGCACCCGGTTTCTCCACTGGGACACCAGGGACTCTGACCTGAGAACAAGGGGTCCCTCCGAGCATCTACCTAGCCCTCTTCCGAATCCCAGGGCCTTGGGCTCCGCCTGGTCCAGCCTCAGCACACGGTTAGCAATAAAGGGATGTGCTCACTTTCCAATCTCACGCTTCTCAGTTCCTTTATGAAAAGCAATGAGGCCTTGAAATGCAGCGTCTGGGTAGAGCCCAGACTGTAGTGAGAGGAAAGAATTCTCACCTGGGAGAGAAGCACACCCAGGCTCCTTCCGGAATCAAGGCTGGCGATGACGGCTGAGGAAAGATTGTGAAGAGATTCGAGGACCAAGCAAAGTGCTCTGGATATAAACCCAGGAGGTTTACTTGACTTAGAGTGTAGCATGTTTCAAATTATGAGGAAGATTTTCCAGGAAACAGAAAGGAATAAAAAGATGAAGTTACAAAGCTCTGCGTGTAACTGACACGTGCTGTCATACTTCTTAGGCTCAGCGCGTTTACTTGTGACTCTAAAACAACAGCTGCAGCAACAAAAAACGGGAAAGGAAGAGAAAACTTACAGACTAAAATAATGTTCCAAGAGAGCTGAGAAAGATAAGAGAGACACACACCACAGTTGGCAATAACGCACTTTAAACTGATTATCTCTCCTTAATTCTATGTGCTGTTGGGAAAGTGTATCTTTCCAGAGGTGTCATCAAAATAAAATACTTAGGAAAGGGTGTTCAAATATATATATATGTTTTTAATTTCCGAAATATATGCCCTTTAGAATGGAGATTTTCTTTCACTTACTATTTAAATTAAGGACAGTATTTTTCATAAATATTCCTTCTGTATCTTGCGTTATTAAAAGTCACAGAATATAATATTCTTCAGATGAATAACTAACACCAGCTAATTCGTAATTAATATTTTGATTAAATCACATATCTCAAGTGTATCAAAACACTAGGGACTATTTTACATTAAAGGTTACTATGATTTAGATAAGAAGCTCTTTTTCTAGAATAAAAATTATGGCATATCTATAGTTTTAATATTTATAATATCCTATTTTTCTATTGCAAAGATACACCTTTTTCCAGAGATAGAAATTCCCAACCCTGTGCTTTCCAGTTGCAAAACCATAGGTATTTCTTGCAGTTGATGAGACCACCCAGGGGTGCCCACAGCCTGGAGTAAGCAGAAGTCAGAGGTCCCGGGCCCTGGGACCCACCTGGCCTCCTGGAACTTGCAAGGTGCAGGGGGCGGGTGTTTCGTGGTTCCTTATCTCGTCTTACCACGGACTCCGACGAAAGCCCTTGGAGACAGTGCCCTGTGTGCAAATGCGTCATTAAATAGTGGAACCACGTCACACGTCGTCTTGGGTGTGTTGCTTCTATGTTTTTTTTTTTTTACTTCTCACAAGAAACTTCTTATTTAGTGCATACAGCTCTTTAACACACTTTCAGAGTGTTAAATCTTTTTCATTGTATATTGTTACACAATTTTGCCAACATATCACCAGTTTATAACAGTTTTTTTCCTAAAAATTTGCTATTAATAATGGTAACATGAAACAGCCTTACGTATACATATCTTCAAAATTACAGGAATATATTTGCCTGATGAATCTATAAAAGAATTATTGAGTCAGATTATGTGTGGGATTTCAATTTTTTTTTAAGATTATTTATTTATTTATTTAGTGGCTGCGTTGGGTCTTCGTTGCAGCCCGGGGGCTCTTCGTTGCAGCACGGGCTTCTCTCTAGTTGTGGGGGATTTAAATTTTGATGGACAATTCCACCTTGACCTTTTAAGCGTTGGTACCATATTAAGTTCCCATAAACAATGCTTAAGTTTCAGATTTCTTCTCATCCTGGCCAAAGCTGTGTTTGTCAGTCTTCTATTTTTTCTTAACCAATGTGGGGAAAATCATAGTTCAGTATGGTTTTAATTTGGAATTGCAGGACCTCAGATAAAATCGAGTGACTTTTCAGATATGTATAAGCTCACTTTTACTTCTTCTGTGTGTTAGGAAGTTAGCTTCCTATTGTTGCCCAAACTGCCAAAACTAGTGGCTTCAGCAGCACCCGTTTACCTTCTTCAGCCCTGTAGGTCAGAGGCTGAGTGGGTCTCACATGCTGTGAGCTGTGGTCCAGCAGGAAAGAGAAGGAAGAAGTCTCAGGAGTGGGGTGCGTGGCAGGTGAGTTTGAAAGGAGAATGGGTTCTCTCTTCTACAATTAGCCAAGGAAGTTGAGGAAAGACACAGAATTTTAATGGTTGTTCAATACAGGTCAAGCCCAGTCAGAGTTTATTGATTTGTGCCGAAGGCTATTTTGAGAACAAGGGAACAAAAAGCATGTGTGGTATGATTTCTAAAGAAGACAGATTTTACAGTAGGTTTCTAGCATCTGTCCTCAGAAGTGACTGTGTAAAAGGGAACCTGAGGAAGAGGAGGGGCAGCGCCCATGCTGGTTGAAAACCTTGAGTCAGTCAGGGGTCTCAGCAAATCCAGACTCGGCCCTTGAGTTCTGACACCTCGGGGGGAAGTCAGTTTCAGACTCTGCGAGGCATTTAATTGTCTTTGAAGTGGGGCCACACGTGTGCCTGCCTCATGTGGTTGGTGCTAAGGGTTAAAGAGGCAACTGGTAAACCTTGGAGAAAGCCTTCCTGTTCTCAGGACGCAACACATCTCCACATATATTTTCTTGTGAAAAAACGTTCTTTTTCACACTCATCTATCTGAAACTAATCTTTGCTATGACGTTAGGTAGAAATTAATTCTATTTTTCTCTAGTGATCTGAAGCCCACCTGCTCTCAATCTACGTGTGTGCAGAGCAAACATTTCTGAATTTTCACAGTGAGTCTACTTTAACTTAGTTACTATAGAGGTAGAGTAAGTCTACTGTCGGGTCAGCCAGTTGACTTTCCCGGCTCTGCTTTTTCAAACGTTCCTTTGCTTAAATTGGACTCCTGTGCTTCCATATAAATGTTAGCCTCACTTTCACCCGTTCTACACATTTTAATATTTCACTGAATGCATAGATTAATTTGGGGGAAATTGACATTTTTTAGAATGCTGAGACTTCACCACCATGGTATATACCTCCATTTATGTATGTTACACATTCAGCAATTATGTAATTTTTTCTAAAACGACCTTACATATCTAGTAGATGTTAGGCTTATTGAGAGGTGCCACATAATATTTTGTTGATACATGGTATATTTTTATCACTGGTCCTTTCTGGAATATAATAACAAATTATGCTTTCTTGTGTATATTTATTTTGAGTACATTCATCTGTTGAGCTTAACTCTTATGGGTCATTGTAGAAAGTCTTGAATTCTCTTCATAATTCTCTTTTCTTCAATCTTATGGATTGTTAGGAAGGGAAATGTCATTCCTTTCTTTAAGATACACATGCCTCCAACTTTGTCCTTTAATTTCATGGCCATTGTACAGTATTCAATATTAGCCACGACGGAGTTTATCTGTGTCTTGTTCTTGACTATAAAGGAAATACCTTTTTAAAAAACTGAGCATAACACTGGTAACCTTTAGAGAAAAGAACTTCAAAGTTTCACCATTGTTATGTTTGATTATTTTTCCTTATGAATATCCCTTATCGGGTCAATGCCATTCCCCTCTATTCCTATTCTGCAAAAAAAGCTCTCTTTTGTTATCATGAATAGGAATTAAATGCTATTGACAAGTTTGTTTCTGAACCTTTTAGATAATCCTGAGGTAATTTTTCATGTTGCTCATGTGGTACTTGTAGTAATAGATTTTCTAATATTTAATCACGCTTGTCTTCTTTGGGATAAATGCAGCTTGGTCATGGTTTATGCACGTATTACTAGATAATATGGGTGCACTGTTTTTCTTTTTTAAAATAGTTTTTGCATTTAGATTTTTAAACAAGATTAATTAACAATTATCTTCTTTAGTAAAGCTTTATTTGATGTCAAAGTTTTGCTAGACATACGGAATTATTTGGCTAGTTTTATGTCTTCTTGTTTTGTCAAATCATTTGTCTGAGATAAAGATGATTAATTCCTTAAAGTTTTGGTCCCCTCCACCATAACTATAAATAAAACTTATCCATTATTTTCAAGGTGGGGGAAATTTCGGCCGCTAGCTGGAGGGGACTACTTTGAGGCAGCACTTAGATTTAGGTGTCTTATTTCTTCTTACTTATGAAATTGTATACATTTAAAAAATCAGTTGCATAAAATTATTCAAACTATTGCTAAGAGTGTGTTAATTGCTTTCATTACTGTCGATTTTTACCTTACCCCAGTGGTTCTCAAGGAGGGTCCCCAGCACCACCTACAAACTAGTCAGAAATGAAGGCTTTCAAGCTTAACCCAAACCTATAGAATTAGTAACCCTGGGGGTGGACCGTGCAATCTGTTCTAACAAGCCCTCCAAGTAAACATGATGCACACTTAAGGGTGGAAACCTCTACCCGCTCTGTATTCAGATCCTTGCTTCAGGGGACTTTTGTGTCCTCAGAGTGTCTTCCCTCCCCCCTCCCCCTTTCCTCTCCCCTCCCCCGCCCCCTCCTTCTCTCTCTGCAGCCCCCTCCCTTTTTAACCTTATTAAAACTGTGTGCCTATATGATTATTCTTTGCAGTAATTGAGTCTGGTAATGATAACCGTGTGCAGATTATTTATTTCAATTTCAAAATTTTCTGTTTTTGTCTTTATTACTTGTGTCTTTTCATTGTCTTTGTTGTTCATTTTAAGTATAATAGAGTTGAAGACCTAACCCACTAATTATCAGTTTTTAATTAATAATGTGGGAATATATGTATATGTGTAGCTGATTCACTTTGTTATACAGCAGAAACTAACACACCATTGTAAAGCAATTTTACTCCAATAAAGATGTTAAAAATATATATATATATAACAAATCTTTAAAAAAATCATATTGTCTGTATCCCACAGATTTTCCTATATGTTGATTTTATCATATTTTCCAAGTATTTTATACTTTTGATTATGATTATTTTTTTAACCTATGAGCTTTAGTGAGATATACTTCACTAGCATAAAGTACCTCTGCAGTGTGCAGACTAGTAGTTTTCAGTGTATTCAGAGTTGTGCAGTCATCAGCACAGTCTAACTTTAGGAGATTCTCATCACACACGAAAGAAACTGCTTGGTCACGAGCAGCCCCTCCCCCCCGCCCCTCCCCCAGCCCAGGTAACAACCATCCCCCGCTCTCTCTCTAGACGTTTCTGGTCTGGATCCTCACAGGACCGGAACCTTACAACACGCGACCTTCCACTGCTGGCTTGTCAGCAACAACATTGTAGCAACTTGTCAGCGAGCGATTCACTCTTCACCTGCTGCTGACCAATATTCCATCACGTGGCTGCCCCACACTTAGCCTTCCAGCAGACAGTGGGGATTTGGGCTGTGCCCGACTTCTGGCTGTTTTCCGTCCCTTCAGTGTGTATCTGGGTCAGGAGCTGCTGGGCTGCTCAGTACACTTTCTGTCCCCACAGCAGGGGGTGAGCTTCCAGGCTTCTGCGCATCCTCACCACCACGTTGTTGACTCTCTTTGGTCTTAGCCGTCCTCATAGGTGCAGACGGGCACAGCTTTGTGGCTTCAATTTGTTTCTCCAATGACTAATGATATTGACCATCTTTTCGTGGCTTACTGGCCATTTGAAGGTCTTCTTTGGAAAAATGTTTGTGTGTCTCCGTTCCTTCATCTTCTGGGCAATGTCTGGCCTGTGGATTGATACTGAAGCAAGAGAGCTGTGCTTTGCCCCCATTTCAATCAAATTCTGACTTCCGTCCAGGGGGAAAATAATTCATTTCAAAGAACTGAATGCTAAGTTAAAAATTAAAAAGTAATTCAAGCTGGGTAAATGCAGCAACTTTAACTTTCACCATTCTCTCCATTATCCTCCAGTTTTTTGGGGGGACCATATTCCTCCATTCGTCCGTTCTCCAATCCCCACTTCTGCCGACCAACAATCAGTTCTCTGCATCTGTGAGTTTGGTTCATTTTGTTGCTGTTGTTGTGTTTTAGATTCCACACGTAAGTGAGATCATATGACATTTCTCCTTCTCTGTCTGACTTATTCCACTCAGCATAACGCCCTAGAGCCCCATCCATGCTGTCAAAGATGGCGAGGTTTCATTCTTTTTTATGGGATATCGACACCACAATTTCTTTATCCATTTATCTGTCTATGGCCGCTTAGTTTGCTTCCACATCTCGGCAATTATAAACAGTGCTGCTATGAACATAAGGGTGCAGATATCTTTTTTAGTTAGTGTTTCCATTTTCTTCAGATAAATATCCAGAAGTGGAATTACTGGATCATGTGTTAGTTCTAGTTTTAATTTGTCGAGGAACCTCCATACTCTTTTCCATAGTGACTGCATGCGTTTACATTCCCGCAGATGTAGATTTTGGTATTGGTACCGTATTAACAGCGTTGGAGCATGTTTAGATGCTACGAGCCAATAGATACCACGTTCTCTCCTTTATATCCTCATATAATCTTAGTTATAAAGGTAACTATGCATTTCAGGCTCATATGAATCCGAGGCTAATGTCTCAGCCTTTTGGTTGTTTGAAGCTTATTCTTTAGATTTCTAGGGAAATCTTCACAAGAAACATATACACTAAAAGAAAAGACACGCTAGGTTTTGGATATGCTTAGAGCAGCCTGTGGCCTTCAGGTTGGAATTCTCCCTGCAGAGGGTGATGAACTTAGCTCACAGTTTCTCTCTTAAGGATCTGATATGTGCTCCTTCACCATCTTCTCCGAAAAGCCTCATGACCGTCCGGTCTTCATTTTCCTGCATGTTATCACCTAGATGCTCAACTGTTTTTCTTTGTTAATCCATTCATTTTATAAGTCACTTTGGTTCTGGTCTTTCTGGATTGATTTTTCCAGGTGGACAGTATAGCCTAATAATAAGTTTCAAGACTTTTATTTTTAAATTTATGTATAATTTGCTTGAAGTTTTGTGTTTACTCTGTCCGATTGTTGTTATTTTTAATCTTCAGAGATTTTATTATGCCCCTCTCCCATATCTACCATTTTTTCTCAGATCTTTTCATTTCTTCATGTCTTCTAATGGATTTAAGTTTTCTGTTTCTCTGCCTGAAGCCCTTATTGAAGATGATGCACTCGTCATGGGTACTTTAACATTCATCTGCACTGGGCTTCATAGACAGTGTTGCTGTCAGGGTAGAATGGGGTGTGTTTCTTTCCAAACTTTAAGGTCCTGTGATGTACCACTTCTCCTAATTCAGCTCCAGCTTCAGTGTAAAGCCCTTTGTCAGATGCAATGGGGAAATTGGCTTCTTAAGGAACTCACAGTTTTATTCAAGACCCAAGAAAAAACCAAGTGACAATTTGAAAGTTAGACACGGTTATAATCAAGCACTGACTGTGCTGTGAATGCAACATTTCAGTGAAGTGAGCAGAGAATTTTATGATAACACAGACCATACCTCTTCATGCATTCAGCAAGGGCAGAGGGGATGGAATTCGGTGTCTGTGAGGATTTAGGTGTTGCATGAAAACTGCTTTGTCCGGGACCCAGCACGGTCAACAGTCTCCTCCTCACAAGAGCCTCTCTCTCTCTCTCTCTCTCTCTCTCTCTCTCTCTCTCTCTCACACACACACACACACACACACACACACACACAATCGTGTGCCTACCTGGCTTTCTGGGCAGAGACAAAGGAAGAGCCCAGGGTAGAGTGGAGTCTGGAAGCACATCACTTTGGGTGCAGAAGTGACTTCACAACCAGCTGAGGAATTGCTCCTTCAGGACCTCTCCCTTCATAAATAAGGGAACAGGTTGAGGAAGTGGCACGTCTTACTTCAAACCACATGCCAGCATGTGGTCAGCATCAGAAAAAGAAAATGAGATGAAAATATCATCTGTTATAGTTCTTGAATGACATTTATCCAAAATGGGGAATAAAATTGATGCAGAAAGAAATCTCTCCACCCCATTTCTTTCCCCATTATTACCCTCACAGCATAAGTGGGGTTATTTATACTCTAGATGCACAGATAACGCCTCCTTTTGCCCATCAGTACTGTATTCTCCATGGAGATTTTTTTTTTTTTTTTTTGCGGTACGCGGGCCTCTCACTGCTGTGGCCTCTCCCATGGAGCACAGGCTCCGGACGCGCAGGCTCAGCGGCCATGGCTCACGGGCCCAGCCGCTCCGCAGCATGTGGGATCTTCCCGGACCGGGGCACGAACCCGTGTCCCCTGCATCGGCAGGTGGACTCTCAACCACTGCGCCACCAGGGAAGCCTGGAGATTTTATGTGCATATTAATGCAGTACAATGCGTACGTGACGTGCCTGTGCCTTCGGCTCGGGTCTGAGTCGGCTCTCGCACGGGACACGGTGACACGGCACACGTGGTTGGTACCCTCGCGTGGCTTCCAGGAGTGCGTTTTCCCATGTCTCTCCTTCCTCCTGTGATTCACTTCCCTGCCGTCTCACGCAGTCTCAGGGCTGTAAGAGCGACGTATAAGCTGGTGCCTGAGAAGGTGTCAGGGGCCAAGTCCCAGGTGCCGCCTTGGGAGCCTGGCTAACTCAGCTTCCGCACAGCGCATGTCCTCATCTGCCTCCCTCTAAATTTAGCACAACCTGCTGCGGCAGTAGGAGTTTAATTTAGACCCACAGGCACTTTGCATAAGTTGCTAATCCATGAGCACTTCCGGGGAAAAAGATTGCTTCCCAGGAATGCCCTCAGCGTGGAGCTCCCCTGGGTGGCGTGATTCCAGGGGAGCTGGGCTGGTGACGAGCTGGGCGGACAGCACAGAGAGGCTCAGGCCCATTTCTGTTGCTTCCCCGATGAAGCAGCTCAAGTGAGAGGCCTGAGAACAGGAAAAGCAGTTTGAATGCAAAGCAGTTAGAAAGGTAGGCAAGGGTGGTTTGGGGACGGTGAGTAAAAGGGGCAGAAGAATTCCTGCTCTCAGCCTCCGCGGTTGGATGTTTGCCTGCAGGTTCCTGATGTGTGTGACACCCACACACCTGTAGCTCTGGGAGCCTCGTCCTCACTCCTGTGGGAACAGCTCGGGGCTCCCCGCAAGCTCCTATGACGAGAGCCACCCAGGGTCCCGGGAGCTTACCACTTCCCCCACCTTTCCCCGAGATTCCGAGACTGGGGAATCGCGGAGGAACGAGCCTGCACCAAGGGCAGCGCAGGAGGGGTGAGGAGTTCTTTTTTTTTTTTTTTTTTTGCGGTACGCGGGCCTCTCACTGCTGTGGCCTCTCCCGTTGCGGAGCACAGGCTCCGGACACGCAGGCTCAGCGGCCATGGCTCACGGGCCCAGCCGCTCCGCGGCATGTGGGATCCTCCCGGACCGGGGCACGAACCCGCGTGCCCTGCATCGGCAGGCGGGCTCTCAACCACTGCGCCACCAGGGAAGCCCGACACATGTTTTGGGTGTACATTTCGATAAGCTTTGACCAATGTGCACACCAGTGTGGACAGCCTCCAAATCACGCCAAGAACGTCTCCCTTAGAAAGCCCCCCGCGCGGCAACAAGATGTGTCCCCATCACTGTTTCTCTACTTCCCCCGGTCCAGAGCTGCATAAAAACCGAGTCCTATTAAAGGTACCTCTTGGTGTGTGTCCTCTGTCCGTCTGCATACTGATTTTTAGATTCACGTGTGTTTGGGGCGATTTTAGCCCGACTCCGCCTTGAGTACACCACGTCAGGTTTTCTGCTCACCTCTTAATGGGCTTTCTGTTTCTTTGTTTTCGTTCTTCTTTGACAGTTTGGAGCAATTATGAATAACGTCACTCTGAGCATTCATGCACAGGGTATTTTATGAATATGTGTTTTCATTTGAGAATAAGTCAAATCTCTTTAAAAATCTAATAAGTAGTGGAGTTTTGTTCCTTTTAAAAGGTGTAGATTTTTTTTTTTACAAGTAAAACAATCCAGGTGTTTATTCACAGAGATAAATACTTAGAATTTTCAGAAACTTTGCAAGCCTAGCTCCATTTGAGGTGGAGGTGAAGACACAGAGGTTAACTCAGGTCAGAATGGAAACTGGTGAACAGTGAATTCTCAGAATATGCCGCATAAATAGGTTACAGGGAGTGACATTTCCAACATCTAATATCATTAGGTTTGGGATTTCAAGATTTTCTCGTGACTGCATTAGAAAGTCATCAGCACGGGAGGGCCACTTACTTTATTTTCCATGACAAAAATAAACCACAAGAAAAAAGTTATGCTATAGAGATATGCAGACCTAGAATTCGTAAAGTTTTACGCCATCATAAAATTGTGTAATTTTCACCAAAATGACCGTATGACTAAAGCCTATAATTGTTCATGTCTGACGCCAAGATGAGCACGTTGGAGGGATGAGAAGCAGCAGAGCCGCGCTTGGTCTCCTGGGGAAGGAATAAGCCCTGCAGAGGCCATCCGTCCTTTTATACTTTGGCTAAACTTGCTGCTTCCTGATCACAGCTTACTCTCATGCTGTGCATTAGGCTAAGTTCTTCTAACGTGGATTCTCTAGCTGTTACCTTTACACCTTTGCCTAAACGCTGCTGCCGCGTCTCCTCTTTCCTCGGTTCTGCAGCGTGTATTCCCAGGGGCCCCAGTAGCCTCCTCACATCTTCACCTTGGGTGCCTATATGTTACAGTAGTTTTTCACTTCTGTTGAGTTAGCCTTGACAATTGGCTGAGGAAGATACAAGCCCTAATATCTACTTTATTATATTAAACAGCATCAGAGGCCCTGGACCACTCAGGGCTTGGGGTTCCCG
The DNA here is from genome assembly GCF_003676395.1 of Aethalodelphis obliquidens. Lineage (NCBI taxonomy): Eukaryota > Metazoa > Chordata > Mammalia > Artiodactyla > Delphinidae > Aethalodelphis > Aethalodelphis obliquidens. The sequence continues at coordinate 42,907,048 of NW_020837956.1, forward strand.
CTGGGAGCCCCCCACAAAGGCCCCAGATGGGGCTTCCCTGGTGGCACAGTGGTTAAGAGTCTGCCTGCCGACACAGGGGACACGGGTTCGAGCCCTGGTCTGGGAAGATCCCACATGCCGCGGAGCAACTAGGCCCGTGAGCCACAACTACTGAGCCTGCACGTCCGGAGCCTGTGCTCCGCAATAGGAGAAGCCACAACAGTGAGAAGCCCGCGTACTGCAAAAAAAAAAAAAAAAAGGCCCCAGATGCTCCTGGGGTCAATGGGACCCCTGAAGTGCAAAGACCTCAGTGAAACTCAGGACAGTGGGACACCCCACTGTGGTCACTGCCCAAGCCGACTGGCCCCAGTTGGCCTGGAGCTGGTGAAGGCAAGGCCTACATGAGCGCCAGGCCCCGCGATTCTTCCTGCTGTGCTGACCTGTGGACCACAGGGAAGGTCGGCATTTAAATGTAAAAGGAGCAGGTGACATCAGTGCCGCACGGATGTCACTAGGGAATGTCCATCAGGAACCTGTCTAATGTCACTGCCATCAACAGTGTCACTATCCACCGTTCCCAGGAGCCACCCAGCTGCAAATTCCGTCTTTCCTTTCAGTCCTTGCTGCTGCCACTGAACACTGATCGTTTTACACAGATTCATTTTTCTACTGAAGAAAGAGACCTCATTTCAAAAACAACGTGTGAGTGTTCAGGCCACCCTGTGCTCTTACTCTCCAACTTGCTTCGCGTGTTACAACGAGATGGAGCTGGGAGTTGGAGCAGCTGCATTCCGAGACTGTCCCTCCAGTGCAGTTAGGAGAGTGACTCAAGGCAGAAGGCCTTCGAACCGCATGCTGTCCGCACCCTGTCTCTCCACTAAGCTGTCCGGCATGTTGACTGCGCACGGTTTAAGCACATGGAATGACGAGGCGCTGCGAGGGCATGCTGGTAAACCATAGGGTAGAATCAAAGGGGAGGAATGAGATAATGAAACGAAACAGCCAAAATGTGGAAAGGGTATTTTCTCCTGGTTTGACATTCGAGAAAGAACCATGAGTATTTATCATACATGAAAGCATCAGCAATCTTTTATGATGAAGCACAAATATCATAAGTTAGAATGAATTGGGGATATTAAAACTCTTCAAATTCTAAAATTCCCATCACACGGTTGTAACAGATCTGAGGTAGCCAAGGTCTATTTTGAAGCTGTTACTTTCCCAAATACGGAAGCACATGAAGCCTCTCTCAGGGCAAACGGATGAGCAGAACCCCGGAAACCCACGAAGCTGGAGCGTTTCTTCTCTGCCTTTGGGAGCAGCCCCCACGCTTTCGCCTCCATCCCTGGGCCCCAAGGAGCATCCTCAGCGGGCGCCGCCTCACACAGGACTCTCCTCCCACAACGTCAGCACACGCCGTCTACCTCTTCCTCCCATCACAGCCCTGCTGAAATGTCCCAGCAATCACTGGGCTAGCATCCTGCACCTCCTAACAGCACAGATTAAAAATGGAGCAAAGTCAGAAATCACGCTACTCCAAGTTCACATTCAAATCACTGTGCGTACGTAGCATAATGTTCACTTGCTGACAGGGAGAAGTCCTCACTGAACACATTAAAATACAGAAAACACACTAGGCTTTGTAGATGCAAGTATGTAAAAACTGTCCACATACAGACATATTTTAATAGAATCATACAGAAGTAAAAACTGTTAAGCATTTAAAAATATTTCCTTCAGCAATGCTATAAGGTGATTACGACTTAGAAATATTTAACCAGATAAAATAAAACAAAGCTGATTGACTTACTAGCTGTGCATTAATTAATCTATAACCTGTATGTGATTTTGATCACTTTAACAGTGATGTGTTTCCTTCTCAGCTGTTCTGTGTGAAATTTTTTAAATCTTCATTTTAAAAAAATGTGTTACTAATAGTCACCTAAGTAATAAAAAAACCCCATGGTCGCTCTACTGTTACTTCAGAGACGGAAACGATTCCATGTTTTTCTTCACTTTGGGGCTAAATTACTCACATTTTCTTTCCTTCTGGAAATAATTGCTTCTTGTAGGGCCCCCAGCTGTTAGACCCTATTATTATTGTCCTGAATGTATCGGAAACTGGAGAAAAGGTTCAGTCATTTTTCAGAGCTTAGTAATAAGAAGACCTCTGAGGCTTCTACCACTGCATCTCCAGAAGAAGCAGCTAATTGGAAAGCTGACTTCTGAAAATGATCTCTGGGCTGTTCGGTCTTCAAGAAGAGATCACAGCTGGTGTTGTGCTAATTTGAGAAATCTCAAACTCACCAAGACTAATAGGAGAATGACCACTCTATATAGTAAATTCAAGCAAAACACTAATGTTTCTGAGGCTCCAGTCCAGGGCTTAATAATGAATAGTCATACTCCTTATTACGATTGAAGTATTGAAAAAAATGTACCTCTGGACACAAAAAAGTCACAGACCAGCTCATATGGCTTAAGCATTATGTAATATTTTACATCTTCCCATAAGTTCCTGAAAATTACGTACATTGATTTGCCAATCTGAAATGAAAATCATTATGAAATAAAAATTAAAGTCACCTCACCGCCAACTGAACATATAAGCCTCATTATATTTCTCTTTCTTTAGGGAAATTTTAACTGAGTGTTTAATCCCATCTCAGGCAAGAAAGACGGCAAATGAAGGGCGTCTGAAAACCCGTCTGAGACGCGGCAGCGTGTGAGTCCCAGGACATTGGTGTCCGCTCACGGGGGGAGGGGTGCGGGTGTCGGTGGAGGGGCAGCTCCCAGCACAAGCGGGGGGAGCCTCCTCCGGGGGTGGCCCCTTCCTTAGAGACCCCTCCCCCACCAGAGCCAGTTGCCCAGGATCCTTCAAGCCACAGAGAACTCTGGCCACCAAGTCCAAGCGAGACTCGGCCAGGCTGTGATTCACCTTCTGAGCCAGGTGGGAGGTCCAGGCACATTCAGAAAGAAAACCGGGGGTTTTACAACTTTCTAAACCATGGCTTCTTCACATGTTGCACCACTGCAGTGACGCAGCTTGTCTGGTTTGCTGTACTTCACTAAAGTGTCACAGCGGAGCTGCTCCACTTGGAAAAGGCCTCGATCGTCCACTAAACGCACCGTAAAAGCTGTGGGGGCGCTGCCTGAATAGCCAGCAAGTTCCAGCCCTTCACCAAAAACAGAAGGACTGGATATTTTTTAACGACACCTTTTTTTTATATGTATAAATTTATTGATTTTTGGTTGCATTGGGTCCTCGTCGCTGCGCACGGGCCCCCTCCAGCTGCGGTGAGCGGGGGCCACTCTTCACCGTGGTGCACGGTCTCCTCACTGTGATGGCCACTCCCACTGCAGAGCACGGGCTCTAGGCGCGCGGGCTTCAGTAGTTGTGGCACATAGGCTTCAGCAGCTGTGGTTCGTGGCCCCTAGAGCTCTGGCTTCAGTAGTTGTGGCACACGGGCTTAGCTGCTCCACGGCACATGAGATCTTCCCGGACCAGGGCTCGAACCTGTGTCCCCTGCATTGGCAGGTGGATTCTTAACCACTGCACCACCAGGGAAGCCCTAAAGATGCATTTCTGACAAACAATCCCACGTGAAAAAGTTAAGCCTGTTAACTCCAGGAGGTGAACTCGTAAGAGGCCTGACAGAACTAACGCGTAAAGACGCTCGCGTGTTACTTCAGTGACAGCATCACACTCGGTTACTTCTCTTCCATCCGGCACCTGAGACCCACACCTTCCACTCTAAGAAGGTGTGATGGTGAATGTAGAGACAGCCTGGCAGGTGCTAATTCAACGTAGTAACTGTGTTACTGCTTCATCCGGGCAGTGCAAGCAGAAGTTCACAAAACTGTACCAAACACAAGGAAATCTGTCACTATACATTGCCTGGAACAGAACTGATGACTCTGATTTTCCTGAAGCAGGAAAAAGGTGCGCAGCTGGGACCAGCACAGCCTCACTGAGCACCTGGTCCCTGCTCCTTTTGGCTCCTGACACGAGCGTGTAACACTAGGTGATGCCCACTTTGGCTTTTTCAAATGTCTAATTGAAGCTGGGTACGGTAGAGGGAAAGGGAATAGTTTCTGCACAGAAGTTCTTGGAGTCACAGTTGCAAGGATATACAATTTTTGCTCTGAAGTTTTCTGATTCTGTAAAATGAGCAGGGCTTGCCAGGTGCCACATTAGATATTTAGGTGCATGTGTTTGGGGGGCTGTGAGGGTCAAGGGGAGCTTATTTATAGTATCAGTTGGAATATAAAACACTCCAAGATTTTACAGTTTCTTTGTTTTGTTCAAATTAATCACAAGATTCTGAAATCTTAGAAAAGAGATTAGATTCTTAACAAGGTGTCAACTTTGATGTACTTTAAAAACAAATCAAAGTAAAAATTAAAATCCAAGTTAAAATTTATACCTACTCAATTCAAAATAAATTTTACATCAAAGATTTTCTATGAATAATAAATTACTTGGTAGGGAAGCCCTCTGCTAATTAAAACTGTCGGGGAGAAGCAAGGGCAGCTGTAATTTACGGCATCAGATTTGCTATGTTTGCATCCTTTCTTCAGGGCTCAGAGGAAGCAGGTTGGGAGAGAAGCTTCGTTGACAGCAATGAAAACAAAGATTAGGAGGAGCAACTTTGATCGCAATACAGTTAGTTGGGGGGAAAAGTCAAGATCTCATCAAAAACTGTATATTAAACAAAACACCGTGATCCCTCTGGGCGACACATTCACAGGCAGAGTTAAACGTTCTGTGGTCATGTCTCCCCAGGATGACTGCAGGCCTGGGCTGGGCCTGATGCGACTGCAGGCCTGGGCTGG
>NW_020837956.1:42911872-42928152 GCF_003676395.1 Aethalodelphis obliquidens
AGGCCTGGGCTGGGCCTGATGCGAAGCCGTTCTCGAAAGGACTTTACTCACCCTGGCACAAAAGAATATTAAGATTCAGCTAAGACGTTCTGTTGTCCTGGATCCTTGGGAAACACAGCCTGCGTCGCCGGATGCCCCGGCTTTGCGGTTGAAGAACTTAGGGCAGCTCGAGGCCCCCCAGAAAAGCCCCTGCTCCGGCAGCAGCATCACCCCTCACCCTGGTCCCGCTGTCTGTTCACATGGGGGCACATGAGACTGGGATGCCGTCGGATTGCACGGTGGCCAGAGGGTCGATGGCAGATCCACTGGCCAATTGTTAACTTTGTATTAGCCTTAAGCTGATTTGGGCATGAAAGTTCTGATGATGCAGAATCTTGTGCTGGGGCCTGCGTGTTCCTCTGAGCATTCATACTCCTTTTTTCTTTCTTTTTCTTTTTCTTTCTTTTTTTTTTTTTTGCGGTACGCGGGCCTCTCACTGCTGTGGCCTCTCCCCTTGCGGAGCACAGGCTCCGGACGTGCAGGCTCAGTGGCCATGGCTCAGGGCCCAGCCGCTCCGCGGCATGTGGGATCTTCCCGGACCGGGGCACGAACCTGCGTCCCCTGCATCGGCAGGCGTACTCTCAACCACTGTGCCACCAGGGAAGCCCTCATACTCCTTCTAAACAATATTTGTTCCTGCACGACCTGCTGCCTGACCCTTCCGAGACCCTGTCTCAGGGTCAAGCGCCAGCCCCAGAGGTGGGGTCTCGCCATCATCTATTTCAGCTATGCCTGACCTCAAAGGATGGTGTACGACCCGCCGAGCACTATGGGAATTACCAAGATTTTCTATCGTTTGTGGGGAATAATACAAGCAAGTGCTAGAAGTAGAGCATCGGCAAAGGGCATCGAGGGTAAATCTGGCTGTTTTCATGTATTCACGCTCACCCCACCCAACCCCAACACAACAAGCAGTGGGTTAAAATCCAGCTGAAGGTCAAATGAAAGATAAATGTTTCCTATGACGCTCTTCAAAGCCCAGTGTTCACTCAGGGAGGAGGGGCTGACTTCCCAAATTAAGTTTCTTGATAAATATTTATAAACACCTTTTAAAAATATATTCTTAAAAACAACTGCTTAAAAAATGCAGCTAAGGGACCAGTAAATAAAATCTTTTCAGAGAGGGATCAATGTGACTTCGTGGGACAGATGATGAAACACCTAATTCTCCATCTGAGAAATTCAACTTCCATATTCCAGGTGTTAAAACAATTCTAAAACCTTGTTTGTTTGTTTTTTTTTTACAAAACAATTAGAACAGATGCTGAGGCAAGAAACAACTGAGGTGGGAAATCAGTACATCCAGGTGTGACGGGTTCTTTGTAAACACAGCTGCCACGCACTCTTCGGAAAAGTGAATGTTGGGGTCAGAAAATGTCTCAGATTGCAGCTGACGAGAAGCAGTTGGCAAAAGTTAATCACTTGGCTGGACATTATCTTATTTTTATACATCGGCTCAATCTTCCATAATAATAAAAGTCTCTGGGAAAGGATTCCACAGTCATCTTAGGAAAGTACTGGGATGTGTCAGAATCTCCTTTTAGGAATTTTAGGCTGACCGGATTCTGTTGGGTTACTTCCCAAAAGGGGAGACTAAAGCCACCTAGGATGTGTGACAGCTCCCTGGGCTGTGTCCTCGGCACCGGCCGTCATGGACGGTCAGAGTACCCCCCGCTTGGGTTCCTAGGAGGCAGGGTGCTGATGCATTGTGGTGGAAATCTAGGTGGAGGCTGCACTGAAGTTAACATTTGCACAGAAAATCCCTCCCGGGAGACAGTGAATAGAGCAGGGGTAATAAGACTACATTTTGTCAGAAATACCCTTTTCAGTCTTGCTATACAGCAAAGCATATATACAGTAAGTTTTGTATAGTGTCCACATGGCATTGTAAAATGTCAATTCTCTAATTTTGAATCTGTATATCCAAGGAATAAAGGGTTTGTGTTGTTTAAATCTTGTAATTTTGATAATATTTTATTTGTTGGACTCAACAAAATTGAGAGAAATTTAAATCTTGGAGTTCCATCAATTTGTGTAATGTTGTACAGACTGAGGAAACTTAATTGATGCAAAATGTTCAGAATTATTTATTGTTCCTAATGAATTTACTATTTCACCAGTATATATTAACATTCTCTACCCCAAGACTGCTTTTTGTCTATCTCTTTATTTTTTAACCTTTATTTTGAAATAATCATGTACTCTGGCAAACTATTTTCTGTAGTGGCTCTGTCTTTCTACGTTCTCACCAGACTCTTCACATCCTTCCCTGCATTAAGAATGTCACTTTTTAAAAAAACTAAGCTGTTTTAACAGGTGAGCAGTGTGTCTCCTGTGGTGCTAATTTGCGTTTCACTTGTGGGTAAGATGCAACCACATTTCCGTGTGCTGCTCTGCCATCCTCATATCCTTGTGGTGAAATCTCTCTCTGGGGCTTTTGCATATTTCCTAATTGTAATTAGATTGCTTGATTTCACTGTGGCACTTTGAGGGTTCTTTGTATTTTTTATACCCAAGTCCCACTTCAGACGGTATTTGCAAATATGTCCTCTGCTCCTGTATCTCTCCACCCCTTCCTCTACATTGTTACCCTCAAAAATTACATGTTTAGCATGTGTGCCCATCAACTTGGGTCGAAGATTGGTTTTTTGTACGTTTGTCTTTCTAATCACATAGAAAGAAGATGACATACAAAATGGTGGTTATATTTCCTGTGCACGAAAATGTGTATCAATGTCCCTCCTTCCCATGGCTCAGGTCTCACCTTGATACACCGTGTGCCAGTGACAACCTGGGTCTTCATTTCAGTCAGAAGGAATCCTTTCAGCATTTCTTGTCGGGACTGTCAGACCCTATTTACTACATCAGACACCCCAGCTCTGTCTATCTGGGGACGGATTCATTTATCCTTTATGTTTGGATGATAGTTTTGTATCCTTTTGTATTCTTGTGTATGTTGCATGTGTGTTTTGTATGTGTATATATTTGTGTATGTTGTGTGTATCGTATGTTGCATGTGTATGTTTTATGTGTGTTGCATGTATATGTTGTGTGTGAATGGTGTATGTATGTTTGTGTGTGTTGCACGTGTCTGTTGTATATTTGTGTATGTGGTATATGTTGGGTCACTTGATGGCATCTCACAGACCCTTAGGTTCTGCTCACATGTCTTCATTCATTTTTCTTCCTGCTCCACAAACTGGATAATGTCAGTTGGCCTATCTCAGTATATTTATTTATAGGATATTTACATTATATTTATATGATTATTCGAATTATCCACTTCATGTTGAGTGATATTTTGTGGAAATGATGTATTTCATGTAAGGTTTCAAATTCATGTGCACAGAATCGTTTATGTTTTTCTTATTATTTTAGAATCTGTGGGATCTACAGTGATATATCTTGCTTCATTCCCTATATTAGTGAGTTGTATCTTTTCTCTTTTTACCATTTTCAGTCTCACTCGAGGTTTATCATTTTAAAGAACCAACTTTCTGTTCCATTGATGATCTGTATTATTTTCTTGTTTTCAGTTTTATGGATTTCTTCTCCTATTCCCTTTCTTTTTCATGATTTGAGTTTATCTTCTTATATTTTCTTGAGTTGGGAGCTTAACCCATTTATCTGAGGATTCCATCTTTTCTAATTTAGCATTTAGTGGTATAAAATTTCTCTCTCAGCAATGGTCTAGCTGCTTCCCATATTTTAATATATTTTAATTTTTATTTATATCTGTGATTTATTCTTATTTTCCTTGAGATTTTCTCCTTGACACATGGATTATTTAGAAATGTTTTGTTAACTTTTGTATGTTCAGAAATTTTGTATTGTGTTTATTTTATTGATTTCTATTTTGATTCCATTGTGGTCAGAGAGCACACATGGTGTGGTTTCAAGTATTTTAAAATTGTTTGGCTTTTCATATACACTAAGACATGGTGTATTTTGGTGCGTGTTCTGTGGATTTCAGGACGGCGTGTATGTGAGTTGAGGTTCTGTAAATGTCCATTAGACCCGCTGCCTCAGGGTGTCAGCGTTCCTCGCCTGTGATGAATGTCTGAGAGTCCTGTCAGTTGCTGAAAGTTGCCAACTCTGAGCGTGGATTTGTCCGCTTCTCTTTCAGCTCCGTTAGCTCTGGTTTTACGTATTTTGAGGCAGTGTTTGGTGATTCGCACTCAGGATTGCTATGCCTTCTGCACGGGTCAATCTTTTTATCCACGGATAATATTAACCTTTGTCCCTGGTAATTTTTTTGCTCTAAAGTTTACTGTATCTGTTGTTAATATAAGAAGTTCTCTCCTTTTTAAAATTCAGCTTTGCAGAGTACATCTGTTTAGATCCTTTTATTTTGATCCTACATATGACATTATATTTGAAGTGAGTTTCTTTTTAAACATCTTTTTTCGGTCAGTTGAAAAATTCATTCTGACAACCTATAACTTCATTGGTGTATTAAATCATTTTCATTTAATGTAAATAGTGACAGGTTAGGGCTGAAGTTTGCTATTTTATTAAGGAAATTGTCATCTTCTCAAATCACATTTTGACTCACAAATTCTTAGTGGATTTTCTGTCACAGCTGATGATATTTTAATTAAAGAGTCTCTACAGTTTCCAGTCTGTCAAAAAATAATGGAAGATTTAACATCTCTGTGCAATGACTGTCCAGACCCTATTTAATCATCTGATAAAACATATGATTTTTTTCCTAGGTACTTCTCTTCTTTATCTATTGGTAGCATTAAAAAATTAGCCTCTGCTTAATATATCTGATTTAAAATGTTCTCTGTTAATAGTAATTCAGCTATTTTTATAATCCAAGACCAGCTTTAATATCATGATTTTACTTTCCTTTTCACTTTATTATTTTTTTATTATAAAGACAAGACACTAAAAGGAAAGAGTTGATTCTTTCGTATTTTGCACTGACAGAAGCTGATCACCAGAGGTCCAGGCTGGGTCCCTCTGTTATGAGATGGTATTTTCTGTTTTGTTCCTTTTATTCCCTGTTCCCTATCTTTACTCTCCTCCAGTAAGCACTCACTCTATTATAATTAATGAAAGTCTTGGTAGTCCAGCTTGTGTGTGAAAAAATATGTGATGTTCTTCGTGTATTTTAATTTACATACTTACTACTGTATGTATAGCACATCACTTTGATTCTTATTTCTGACGTAATTCACTGCTGCATGTAAAGCATTGTTTTTTACTCCAGATCGCGGAGTGGTAGAGCCCAGGGCGTGCACAGGCTCTACTTTACTAATGACAAGCACGTACGCTTTTCCCAACTTTTAATACCACAGAAAAAAGTTATAATAAATGAAATAGCTGTACATGTTTCCCATAGTGGAGCACACCCTCATTCTCCAGGCGAGCGTGCAGGACGGGGTTGTGAGCGGACACGTCTGACCACGTCTCTCAGCGTTATCATCGGAGACTTCTGTTTCAAAACTAAAAACCATCCCAGTAATCCTGTTTTACCATGCAATCTTAAAAGTATGCCCTAAAGCTTCTATTATATGTCTTATCTCCAAATATTATTTTTATAAATAAATATATCATTTTTTCACATGATTTAAATGGAATTACCTTGAAATTTGACAAAATGACAGAAAAGTATATATCACTTTTCTGGGATGCCATGTTATTTTGAAAGCAGATATTAAACCAAAGAATTCACTGAGTATGGTTAACATACAGGTTTATATTTCAAGTATATCAGAACAAGCTAGTGACTTACCACAACATAGAAATTAAAGATCACCTCTGGGAATATTACCACTGTGCATATTACACAAAAGAAGCACTTTGTCAAGTGTGTGCAGTCAGCCTAGCACTTCTTTTCAAATAAACAACATGAAATTGTTTCCCTGAAAATACCCCATCCAGTCCGTACCTTGTGTTCTATAACCCAGCACTGAGTTAAAAGTTTACTTGGTACCAAGATGGCAGAATCCTAAGGGTGTAACCTGGAAGGGACACATCAGCCCAAAGACATCTGTTCCTTTGCATTTGGGGAAAACCAAGAAGGAAAAAGAAAAGCCTGGAACTGCTTTCAAAAATCCATCTGGCAAGTCAAGATCTGCTCCTTAAAATAATAAAAAGAAATCAAACGTGGACTAGCTTGAGCTGAATTAAGATCACTGGAGCCTGATTGGTAGAAAGAAGCAGCACTTCTTCTGCATTATTTTATACCTGTCTTTCAACAACCTGTACTCCTATTTCCTTTCGTTTATAGCCTGATCTTTTAAGTTCAGTTGTCCTTGTTTTTGAAATTAACCTAGTCAAACTAAATATCCAGTTTCAAGCATTACATATGTTCCCATGGGCACATGGCAGGCAGGACTTAGACATCAATTTTTTAAAGCACAAACAAAGATGCATTTTCATTAATCGAAAATGCTTCCTTTGTTCTACGTTATCTGGTGTAACTCAGGCCTGTAGACGCTCACGACAAATCCTACCTGTTTCAAGAGAACCATGAGATCTGAAAGGCACGTGACCATCTCCAAGACCCGTTACAAGTAATATTATCACCCATTCTTTCCCAGAGTCACGTTTTCATCACATTCCATTGCTTTTGTGTGTTTTCTGCATAGACTTCTAAGCATTTTCTTAAAATAAAAGTCACTTCTCTTTCTTCAGTGATATTCTACTGAGCTGGCAAGATTACCAGTTTTCATGCAGTCCTTCTCCAACTGCTCTGTAGAAGAAACCAGGGTACAAATAAAAACAAGTATTATTTTCAAACCCATCCTTTTAAACATGACAAAAGTTAATGGCAAAACATGCCAGTTGACCAGCTGCCCCAATACTTAGATTCCTTTTCTCACATTAAGAGGAAGGAAAAAATAGAGAAAAGATGAAGATAAAAAAATCTGATCTAAGCATTGGAAGAATAGTGCACTGTTAACCTAGCTAACCCCCCTGGAAATCATCGCTGGCTCTGCGTGAATCACTGTCGACTGGTAATTAAATACGATCAGGTGGAACGTTAACTGGATTCCACCATGGGCTCTGTGCTGGGGGAGTTTCCTGTGAAGACATTACGGGCAGGGTGAAGGGGTCCGTGCAGGCTTGGGGTCCAGGGAGCCTCTACACAGCTGGAAACCTCCAGTCACAGGGTCCGTAACCTGTTCTGCGGGAAACGTGTGTGGTTGTTCTGTTGGTGTTAGGATCGAGTTAGCCTCTGTGTCAGGTGAGTCTCATACCATGACTTGTGCTGGGTGTAAACTGGGTCTGCAGCCACCAGCCAGTGGTGGGGATGGCTCGGGAACGCTGAGCACCGGGGGGCCGGCCCACCCTTCACTGAAGCACCGAAAGCCCCGGACCTCTTTGGAAGCTTCGAGATCACCGTCATCTTAAAGGGCTGATGCTGCCAGAGAAGCGCATCACTCCCCTCTTCCTACAGCACAGAAGTCATTGCTAAGGTCAAAATCTGCTCTCCTTTCATATACTGGAAAACAGCAATGACAACTGTCATCTCTTAGAAGACAAGGAAGCATGAGATTCTGCTGTAGCAATATACTTGGTCCCCGATAAAGCTTTCACAGAAAATGGTTGAAAGTTCACGGTGCTTTTAGGGACCCCTTCTCGTGATGGCTGAAATCTCTGGAACCTTCCCTGCAGCTCTGGAGACCCCCTCGTCCACGCATGCCAGCACCAGGTGGGCTGTCACGTCTGAATGCCCCCCCCCAATCACGGGGACCCTTGCGCCCTGACTCTCTTGGCTCCCACTCTAATTATTCTGAAAAAATGATCATCTGCATCTCTGAGGACTAAAATTCTGCATCTTGATTCCCAGCGTCATTAACAGCGGGGACAGCATTTCTTTCTGCTGTCGTGTAAAGCGCACTGAAGATGCTGGGTTTGTTCTCTCACGATCATGAAGGGCAGGAAGACGACCGTGTCGCAAGGCACCGTCAGGCTTCTGGAAGTTCGTTGCCAGGGCGGTGAGCGCGGAAGCCCGTCGCCTGTTTTCGCCTTCTCCTCTCCTTTCTTGGCTGTTTGCTGTACTCCTTTCAAGCTTCCAAATTGTGGTTTAGTCCTAGAGAACAACTCCGCTCCAGAGAAATGATACAGCTAGGCGTCGCGTGCCTTGGATTCTGTTACCCAAGAGAACGTGGAGGGAAAGCCCAGGGGACGATCTGACTTCTGTCAGGAAAGAGCATCTGACTTCCACACGGCCCTGGATCGACCTCGGAAGAGCCGTGGGGGGACCCCAGCTCCATGCCTGGAGCTAAGGGGACAACTGTGGACAAATCGTTTCAGTCAGGCCTGCAGGAGCTAGGCCTCTGGTCTCTAAGGCAGCCTCCTGAAAGACCCCCTTTTTGACTTTTGAATGTTGATAGCATTCTTTTTTCTGAGACAAAGTGATGTTTCATATTTGGGAGTGGGGTTAAAAATCCGAATGTCTCTGACAAGATGCCGCCTGACGGCCGTCCCTCACATGCTGGAATAAAGCACAGTGATTTTTCTACCTTTCAAGGCCAGTGGGGTCTTGGCCTGGAACTCTGGTGCAGGTTCTCTTTCGGGGCCCACCTCACAGGGCCCAGAGGACACCTGTACAGAAGGCTCCCGCGTGACCCCCTTCTGGGACTCGGACACCCCTCAGAGTCCTCTCTGCTTCCTGTTCTCGATGACCCTGCAGGTCTCAGCTCCGATGTCTTCCTGCAGAAAACCCTCCTCTGTTATGCTTTATCCCAGGAGATGGGATATTGTTGCCTGTCTATATGCAGTAGGACCTCGTTGTCCATGTAAAACTGAGTCACTCTGCCGTACAGCAGAGATTGGTACAACATTGTAAATCAGCTACACCTCAATAAAAAGAAGAAAAGAAAACCGTCCTCTCAAGGCCTCCCAGGGAAGCAGCCCCCGCCCCACCAGCCAGCATTCCTGAAGCTCGTGCTGGCTCCGAGGCTCAGACCAGCGCGTCCAGCCAGCCTGCTTCCCAAACACCCCTTCTCGACTGCACTGTGTGTGCGGTCGAGAGGAGGGATGCCCACTGAGCTGACAAGGACGCGGCGTGGCCCCGGCTCCAGGAGCTTCAATACAAGCAGAAGAGGAAAAGTGGGAGAAAACTCTCCGTGCAAACACTAGGTGGGCTAATAAATCCATAAGCAGAACCCGAGGAAGATGGGAACACGGCCCAGATGTCCGGGAGCAGAGCCGACCGCGCATCTGAGCCGGACGTGGGTGGATGGAAAGGCGGAAGGAGGATCTTCCTCTGACCCTGAAGGTAGAAGTGAAGTGTCCTTGGTTTTCTCAGTTTGGCCGTTAGTAATCAGGACCCCTTTTAGATGCAAATGAGAGAAATGCAGCAGGAAGTACCTTGAACAGGAAGGACGTAGCCCACACCCCACACACACCCCTCAGGAGGCCAGGGCCGCTAAGGGGACTCCAGAAGCAGGGCCACCTGGACCCTTCTGGGTGCCTGGGAGGTTCACTGACCGTTTCTGCTCACATCAGTTGTTATTGTTCCCTGAGACATTGCAGACACAGATGCTGGAGCCCATGCTTGTATTTTGTTTTTAATTAACTGAACAATTAACAGTTTGGATTTGGACTGAAAATTATGACTTCTATAAGAGAAACTAATGGAAAAGGAAAATGTGTTTTTCTTAACCATTCAAATAAAATAAAAGGTGAAAGAGTGCTTTTTTTTTTAAGAGTGCTTTTTTGATAAAAAATATTTTATTACCTATGAGAATTAAGATAATCTATTTGTTGGATTTAATACCTACACGCAATGAGACTGACTTTAAATTCTTCCTGATCTTAATAGACACAACAAAACAATTAATAAAGAGTAGCCAAGTGTCTGGAATCACCTCTGATTACGGCAGAAATAGATCTGCTGATGCGGACTTGCTGTCATGAACCCGTTCACCCACCTGTTGGACGAGGGCCAGACACAAACCAAAAGGATCACCTCAGTAAGGCCCGCGTTCCACAGGTAAACGTCAGTACATATGTGTTGACAGAAAGGTGGACTAAATGGATATGTAACTATTCATTTTCTCAAATACAAAAGCGGGCTTTACCTCACAGTGACGTGGAACTTGTATCTGCTTCAGAGATTTCTCATTTGACAGACCCTTTATTTCTGGCGTCTGTAAGCGGAGAGAACAGGGTCCCCCGGGGAGAAGCAGGTCTTACTTGGGCATTATTTAAAGACTGAGTCTTGAGAGTAAAATTTCCTCATCTGACTTGAAAAAGACAAACAAATGTCACCGAAGGAAATTCAGTAAGAAATTTGGGGTTTCGGGAAAACACTTTGGTTTCACGAGCCTGGTTAATAGTATGTAATTCTGAATGAATATAGAAAGCTTGGGTTAAAAAGTCTTAAAATGGTTTACTTCACTCTGTATGACGGACATGAGGACACAGGGCGGAAGGGGAGGGTGGGACGAATTGGGAGATTAGGTTTGACATCAGTACACTAACACGTGTAAAACAGACAGCTAGTGGGAACTTCTGTGCAGCACAGGGAGATCAGCTCGGTGCTCTGTGGTGACCTAGAGGGGCGGGATGGGAGGCCGGGGTGGGGGCGTGGCAGGTCCAAGAGGGAGGAGATGTATGTATACGTGTAGCTGATTCCCTCCACTTACAGCAGAAGCCTCAGGCCAAGAACGTTGCAAAGAGAGGCTGACAGCCCTCACACTCCTGCATCAGAGGGGTTGTGAGGTGGGTCTCCCAGAGGAAAGAGAAATTGCATTTTCTAGCTCTAGGCTTGATTCACCGCCAGGAAATTCAAGGTAACACGTTCGCTACAACGCGAGGTGAGCGGTGCCGGGTACCGCGGAGGCCGGAGCAGGAATGGCTGCCGCGGCCCCACACGTCGCGTTCAGTGAGGTCAGGGGACACGGCGGGGTTAAAGCGGGGCCTCCACGACGTCGATGCTGTGGAAATCCAGGCCGGGGCTCACACTCCGGTGATGCTCTGCCTGCAGCCTGGCTCCCCAGGGACCGGAGGGGCTCGGGCTGCTCCCCAGGGCACCGCGTGCTCGTCCCTCCGTTCAGAGCTTTCAGGCGAAACGCCAGGCTTGCCTCCCACCCTGGAATCCTCTCCCAGCCCCTCCGCCCTACCCGTGGTGCCCAGACCCCCTGACTCTCCCCTCTCAGGTCCCCTGTGGTGATGTCGTCACCACCCGTCCACGCTGGCTTCCCCACTGTGACCCCACCCACGGGCCCCCATCCCGAGTCGGGGACCCCCGGCCTCCCCCTTCCACACATTCTCACAGTGAGCAAACTTCATAAAGTGATCTGTTAGGGACTCCACAGCTTAAAGCTGCACAGCTGTTCTCCTACCTTCCGAAGAGTCCAAACTGGCAGACGTACCACCAAGGACGGCCGGTGATGGCGCCTGACCTCGCTCTGCAGCCTCCCGTGTCCTCCGTCCCCGCCGACCCCGCATCCGCCGCCTCTCCGTCTCAGGAACAAGTCCACTGCCGTCCAGCGCAGACAGGCGTCTTTCAGGCAGCAGATGAGCCCGGCTCGGGCTGCTCTGTGACGCGGACCCTGGGACCCTGCGGCCTCCACCTCCCTGGGCGCTGAGCAGACGCCCTTGGAGGGGAGAGGGAGGCGGGTCCACCTCACCAAGCCTGGGGGTCGGCGGGTGAGGGAGAGGATTTGAACCTCCAGCTCTCTGACACCCCGAGTGCGCAGCACACCTGTCACTGAAAGACGATTTATCTCCAAGTAGGAGAGGAGGATTCCTGCCTGAAATCGCTGCCTCTAAACAGCTCTGTGACCTTGAGCAAATCGCCGAAGCTGAGGATTCTGGGAGTGATGAGTTCCAATCCCCTTCCCAGAGTACCGATTGTTTATAGACAGGGTAACATGAGCCCTTCAGACCCCCTCCCGGGCTCTCATCCCATCCACAGGGTTCTGTCTTCCAGTCCTGCAGCGCGGGTGTGCTCTGGGCCTGAGGCTCGTCCTCAAGGTCATGGCCGGCTGCAGACCCCTGCCTGCTCCCCTCCCAACCCCAAGGCCGCAGCTCCATCAGCTTCCTGGGGCGGCAGGATTAAGCTGTCGTTACTTGATAGACCCCTAATATTTTTATCAAATGGGACCATTTGAATAGTAATCTGGCTTTGGGGTTAAAGGAAGGCATAAAAAGTTTCAAGAATTATTAAAAGGACAATGAAACGTGTTATAAAAATTCACAGCTCCAGGAACAGAGAGAAAAAAGAGGCAGTTGCTTGAACAGGACTTCAATTAAGAATGAAAATAGACCCGCAGGAGCGTGTGCATGTCGCCATCTAGTGGCCACACTCAGCAATAGACACGCTCCGCTCAGTGCCTTCAGCAAAGATCACTCTCGCGATGCTCAGAGATTCCGGAGTCACAGTGAATAATGAACGAGGGCTAGTTCCCTTCCGTTACTATTGGTTATTAAGATAGATCTTAAGACTAGCTTACAGTGAGTAAAGCGGGGTAAGTTTAAAGCCATCAACAGACTAAGGGAAATCCTTTATTCCTTATGTTATTTGTATAATTTTGTTGTATTCCTTTTATTTTGAAATTATTAGAGCCAAACTGAAGTGCACTCTGCTGACTGCTTCACATGGATTAATGACGTGTGATGCGTGGCGATCAGTTTACCGGTGAACCGGCCACTTGAGCAGGTACCTCACGCCCAGGCGCTGGGATCCAGAGCCTCCAGGCACAGCGAGCCGTCCCTCCAGGGTCTCGAGGCTCCTGAGGGGGCCACGCGGTGGGAGCCGGGCTGCACTGGGTGCCTCGTGGTGTGCATCGGGCACTCCCTCTGTGGGAGCCTCGCTCACTGTCGATCCTGTCGATCCCGCCTCCCAGGCAAAGGAGCTGAGGGTCAAGCTCATGGAACTCGCCCAGGATCAAATAAAAGGCGACAGAACTGGGCCTGGACCTACGTCAGGCACTGACCACGTCCAGCTCTGCCCTTCGGATGTTTTGAGAGATGAGACTGGGTTGAATTTATTTATTTCGCTTAATATGACTGCAAACCTGGGTGCAGGCTCGGGCATCCCACCCTCCCAGGGCAGGAGAGCAGGTGGTAGTGAGGGCAGAAGCAAAGGACACAGGATGGGGAGATGTGAAGAGCTGGCTGTTTGGCTAAAGTGAGGCCACATGCTGTAAAGCTTTGGAAGCCAGAAAAGGAATAATGATCTCGGTCTAGGAAGTAACCAAGAGCAGCTGTTGGACGGTGGAGGGAGGAGAGACGGTTAGAAAACGCTTGGTGGAGCTGAGTGACTTGGCAGTGGGTAATCTTACCTACTGTTCCAAATCTTAAATATTTGTCCCTGACGCTCATTTGCTAGTAAATTATACAAAACACTGTTAGGATTAAGAGTTTCAAGCCAATCATCTATTGTTTCACAAAGATGAAATTGAGACATACACTAAGCAAAGTCTACAGAAGCAAATCAGATCAAAGTTAAGTAACTAAATGTGGTCA
The DNA here is from genome assembly GCF_003676395.1 of Aethalodelphis obliquidens. NCBI lineage: Eukaryota > Metazoa > Chordata > Mammalia > Artiodactyla > Delphinidae > Aethalodelphis > Aethalodelphis obliquidens. The sequence goes on from NW_020837956.1 coordinate 42,925,352, forward strand.
ACAGTTAGAAACTAATTGTGGGTAAATCGATATTCAAAAGTGATGGTTGTTCCACACCAGCTACTTATTAACTCGTGTCCTGTGCACAGAAACCTGAGAGTTAACAAAGTTAACAAAGACTTACATTTCAGCAAGCATTCGCTTGTCTCGAAATTCAGAAGATGTGCATGAGTGTCTGTGTGTGTGTGTGTGTCTGTGTGTGTGTGTGTGTGTCTTCAAACAACAGGCAGCGCAAGGCTCCTCCTTCACACGGCTACAGCATGGAATGGAGAATAGATCGCAAACGCTAAATTGTATTTGGAGAGTTTGTTGAGCATAAAATCTGAAGAATGAATGAGAATTGGGCCAGTTGGATACGTAATGGCATCAGGTTAAATGGCCTGACGCAGCCATCAGCCCAGTGAGGCTGATGAGCCAGTAGGACCAGGACCTCAGGTGCTGGACCTCTGCATGCCTGTGCTTCACGCGTGTGTGTGTGCACACACACGTTTATTTAACACTCACAGGAGCTCCACGTGGGAGAACCCCACGACGAGCAGATCCCCTCTGCTCATCCTCAGAGAACCCTGTCATTCGCCCAGGATAACGTGAGCTCACAAGGTGCAATAATGAGATTCAAGCCCGGGTCAGAAGGAGACCACATCCTGTGCGAAGACCCTAAACTAAGGGCGGGGTGCGTGATCTCCTTCCCGCATTGTTTCCCAGTAACCGGACAGCCTGTGACCCAGAGAGCTCGTAACAGAGGCCAGCAGACAAGGGGCTGCTGAAGGTGACTTCTTCTCCTATGTGTGTATTTATTATTTATTACATATATTTAAATGCACATACTCAAACATCCCTAACCATGATTAATGATTAATTTATTGTTTCATTATCAGGTATGGAATAGATTTAGATTATGTATTTTCATCAGCATTTTAGAAACTTTATTTTATATTGTTTTTGTGGTTGGGAACGAAAAGGTCACACTAGCCTTTCAAACTGCTCATTGTATCCACAATTTATCAAGTCACTTTGGCAACACCAAAGACGTAATTACTGGGAAACCAGCCAGGAGTCCTCAAGGTGGTTCAGTGCGGGAGGACCCACGCGGCTTCTGGGGCCTCACTGTACGCTGGCTTCTCCGCAGCAGATGGCCTGACTTAGAGCCAGAAGAGATACGTTTTTAAGTTCACCACTATTTAGCTTTGCAGCAGACAGCCTCCTTCAAAAGCATTTGAAGGTTCGGCGCATACTGAAGTTTAGATGCTTCTCAAAACTAAGTGTTGAAAACTAACTCTGTTTTCCTGTGATAGGATTCAGCCAGTGATTCGTAAACAACATTCCAGGGGCTGAATCCCTCCCACATCAGACTTGGTGTTTTTCACCTCATTATCTAGAATGCCTTTAAGAAATTCTAATATCAGTTTAGAAATGTCTCCGCCAGCCTAGTGAAAGAAACACACACATTCAAAGATCCTTCCCAGTGAATAGAAAAACTATTGGGCATGATTGAGTTCAGAAAGTACTTGTCACCTCTATTCAAGTGCCTTCCAAGTAAGTATGGAAAGTTAAAATCTAGTAGCATGAAGGAGCTAATTTAAAAACAATAATGGCAAAGAAAAGTGTAAGGAATTCATATTTTCTGCATGTGAAAAACCATTTTAATTGCTAAAAGCTAAGATGGAGAGTGAGACAAGAAAGAGCCCTGCGGTCCACCGGGGACCAGTGGGCGGATCCGCCGGTGTCGGGTGCAGACCCATGACCCGGGGACCACGGGCCGGGTGCCGTGCTGGGTGGCAACCAACATCCCAGAGCTTGTTTCCTAGAAGAGGGTGAGCAGAGGTCGCCCTGCAGGGGCAGGAGGAAGAGCAGGAGCCTGAGGACAGCTTCTCAGTGCTGAGACTGTTACCGAATCCCAGCCTCTGTCTCTGGCGCCAAACACAAGCGCAGAGACAGTTCTGGGTGAAGTAGAGGAGTAGCCTTTATTGCTTTGCCAGGCAGAGGAGGCCACAGTAAGCTAGCGCCCTCAAGACTGTGCCGTCCCTTGGGAGAAAATAGGACGGGGTCTTATAGTTCAGGAGGGGAAGGGAGTGCTGATAAGGAGAAGGGCAGGCGCAAGCTTGCATTCTTCTTTCCTCTTGGAAAACTTCTAAGTGGTCGAAGTTGGTGTCGGGCAGTCTTGGGAGGGTTGCAGTGGTCCCTGAGGCTATCACACTGTGACTCTCTTTCCGGAATAAAGGGTGCTCACAGAGGAAGGGAGTGCTAGGGAGCGCTTCCTCAGGGCAGCACACACCAGGTGCCCTGTACAGCTCTGATTAGAAAATAACCATTTTCAGGATGTGATTAAGTAAGGAAGAGAAACATTTCTGAGAAAATGCCTGACTGGGCTAAAAGAATAAGGCCTTGCATATTGGAAGCAGCCCTAACCGACTTCTGCTATAGCAAGGCTCCACGTCCAGTTTCTTCAGAGGGAGAGATGTGTCCTGCCACCATCCTGATGGGAACCTACACCTGAATTTGTTGATCTGCTCAGTCAGCAACTGGACACCGACGGCCCCCCCACGTGCTGAAATACCCCGGACCAAGTCAGCACGATGCCTACAGCAGGGGGCAGACACACGTGTCGGAACGCCAGGACCTCAGGAGGGGCCCCTCCTGGGAAATGGGGTCACTGCAGGTGTGGTTAGTTAAGATGTGCTCATCCCGGGTCAGGTGTGCCCTAACCCAACACAACAGGGGTCCCTGTTAAAGGGGGAGTCTGGGCCCGGACACCACACACACACACACACACACACACACACACACACACACACACACAC
>NW_020837956.1:42928162-43003665 GCF_003676395.1 Aethalodelphis obliquidens
CACACACACACACACACACACACACACACACACACACACACACACACACGCACGCACACAGAACAACGTGTATAGGTGGCCAGGTGCTGCCGCGGGCTGAGGAACACAAGGCTGCCCGCACACCCTCCCGGCCCGGGCACGGCCAGCCCCCGAGCTCTGCTCTCAGGGTCCAGCCCCTGACTGCGGGGACTAGGCCACCCGGGGCGCAGTCCCAGGTGAGGGCGGCCACAGCGTTGAAGCCCCACCACCAGCACTCGCTCTGGACCCACGCGGGGGCCTTGTGCGCCTGCGCCCTGCCGGCATCTCCACCCACAGCGCCTGCAGCTGTTTCTTCCTGCCTCACCGACGCCTGTATCCTCCGTGGTCCTAGAGGCGGCATACTTTCGGGAGGTTTCCCGACTGTAACGTGAGCACTGGTGCTGGCAAGTCCAGAAAGAGCGCTGGATACACTTGTCCAGGGTTCTCTGATGAAAACGCCTTCTCTGATAGCCCTCCTACAGCAAAGCTGCCTGTGAAGTGTGGGTGGACTCTAGCCAGGAAGCATCGCTAACACTGATTCTAACCCGCGAACTCACTCCTGCGGCCCGTGGTACTTCCCTCCCAGTAACTTAATGGGGAAATTCTTACTATACTTCAGTCCGTGGCCGTACAGGAAAAGGAAGACATAACCACCAGAGTCTTCACAGGTCACTACGAGCAAATCAACCTAACAGAGCTTCTTTTCTTATTAATACGTGTAGTCTTAATTTATTCTTTTTGACTCACAGTTATACTGAAGTTTAGCATACTTGGGTGAAGTGACAAACGTTGTCATCTGATTCATTACCCCAAAGTGAAAACACCCATGAACTCCTAGCCACCCAATCCCTAATCTGTCACCAGCCCAGGGTTAACTTGAGTGAGTGTGTGTGTGTGCATTCCTTGAGCAGCAGTACGTTTGTGACAGTCATATGTGCTGTCGTGTAGAGGAGTTTTATGGGTTTTTGGGGTTTTTTTGATGCGCAGGCTTAGCGGCCATGGCTTATGGGCCCAGCCGCTCCGCGGCATGTGGGATCCTCCCGGACCGGGACACGAACCCGTGTCCCCTGCATCGGCAGGCGGACTCTCAACCACTGCGCCACCAGGGAAGCCCGAAGAGTTATTTTTTTATTGCTGTTTTATAGGTTGCTGTATAAACACACCATGATTGATTATCCCTTTTATTGCTTGTTCATGGATACTTTTTCAACATGAGTCAGTTATAAATAATACTGGTATAAACACAGGCACCTATGCATGCATTTCTGTTGGTTGTATAACTAGAGGTAGAAATGCTAAGTTTTGTGATACGTGTACATCCAGATTTTAAGATAAATGGCAAAGAGTTTCCTGAAGTGGTTACACCAGTTGACAACAGCTGGCTCGGGGAGTTCAGCTGCCCACAGACTCGCCAGCACTCAGTGGAGCCAATGGCATCAGTAGCATTTCAGGCACAAGGCAGTGGCGCTTCATTATGTTTTGTTATTTAATTGTGGTAAGAACACGTTGCATGAGATCCACCCTCTTTAAGGATTTTTAACGGTAGGCACCTGTTGTACAGCAGGTCTCCATGACTTATTCTGCAGAACTGAAACTTTATCCCCTAGACCAGCGTCTCCCCCTTTGCCCCCCACCCAGGCCCAGGCAACCACCATCCACCCTCTGCTTCTGAGTCTGATGGCCCCAGGTACCTCCTCAGATGAGTGGAATCACGCAGTGCTTAACCTTCTGTGATGGCTTACTTCCCTTAACACGAAGTCTTCACGGTTCTTCCATGTTGTCGAAAATGGCAGGATTTCCTTCTTCTTTAAGGCTGCATAATATTCCGTTGTATATATGCACCGCGTGTTCTTGATTCATTCAGCCGTCAGTGAACATTGGTGGTTTCTGTGTCTTGGCTTCTGTGAATAATGCTGCAATGAACACAGGCGTGCAGGCGTCTCTTCAAGATTCTTTCCGGTAAATACCCGAAGGTGGGGATGCTGGATCGTATGGCAGTTCTATTTTTAATCTCTTGAGGAACCTCCATACTGTTTTCCATAATAGCCACACCATTTATGTTCCTACTGACAGTGCACGAGGGTTCCCTTTTCTCCACATCTCACCCACACTTATCTTCTTTTTCTGTTTTCTTTTTTTCTGATAATAGCCGTTCTAATAGGTGTGAGGTGGTACCCCACTGTGATTTTGATTTGCATTTTCCTGGTGATTAATGATGTTGAGCATCCTTTCATGTACCTACTGGCCATTTTTATGCCTTCTTCAGAGAAATATCCATTCAAGACCTTTGCCCATTTTTAATGAGATTATTTGTTTTTTGCTGCTGAGTTGTAGGAGTTCCTTACATATTTTGGATATTAACATCGTATCAAATATATGGTTTACAAATATGCTCTCTCATTCCACAGGTTGATTTTCACTGTGTTGATTGTTTCTGTCATTTTGGTTTTCATTTTCATTTCCCTGAGGGCTAATGGGATTGAGCAAACTTTCATGCATTTATCGGCCATTTGGAGATTCCCTGTTGCAAACTGCCCACCCATGGTATTCTTTTTTGTTTCTGATGGTCTTTTCCTTATTGATTTATAGACGTTATTATTCTCACTGTAATGATTCTCTCGATAGTTATATGTATTACAAATATGTTCTCCTCCTCTGTGGCTTGCTTTAAAAAAAAAAAAAACTAGTAGTAGAGTCTTTAATAAATAGAAGTCCCTGTTCTTTATACCCAGAGCTTTTTTATCCTGTTTAAGAAATTTTCCCCACCCCAATAACAGAGGAGAGAATCTTCACATTATTTTCTAGAAGCTGTTTTGTCTTATTTTTCACGTTTAGATTTGCAGTCCACCCAGATTTGAGTTTTTTCACTGAGTATTTCAGTCTATCCAGCACTTTTTACTAAGCAGACTTCCTTTTTTCCCCGTTTGTTTTATATCAACTTTCTGGGCAGGCTTTCTTTTGCCCAGACTCTATTTCAACCATCTCTTTCCTTCCGTTTCACCAGAACTGCACTGTCCTACTTACTTTTCCAATAAATCCTGACTTTGGGTAGCATATATTCTCCTCTGGGCTCTAAGATATTTTGCTATTCTTGGTTCTTTCTGCTTCCTTTTAAATTTTAGATTAGCAAGTCTCTTGTCAGCAAACAAACAAAGAAAAATACCTGCTCTGATTCAGGGAGAATTTTTATTCTCACAATGTTACTTCCTCCAACCTGAGAAAACACTCTGTCCTTCATGTATCTAGGCTTTCTTTCCCTTCTCTCAATAGTCTTCGTAACTTTGGTGTAGAGGCCTTACCCTTATTTACACATGCTTCCTAGGACCGCGATGAGTTTTATGCTGTGGTAAATGGTATCACTTTAAACGTACTTCCTGTTGGTTAATTGCTGGGGAATAGACTGGGCTTCTGTGAAATGATACTGTGCTTTAGTGAGTCAGACTCATCTGTTAAACTTCACAGTTTACAGAACCTTTCTTTCATAAACACGTTTCGCCTGTGAGTAGAGGCGCGTGTGTTCTCATGTCAAGTATTCTCACCGTTTATTTTATTTAGCTTGTTTGACTGACGAGAAACGCCTATAAAACGTCGACTAGTGAACAGTTAGGATTGAATCTCTTGGTTTTATGCAGTTGATGCTTGGAAACATCTGAGCGGGTAACTGACAGTATAGAGGTAATTCCAGAGATAGTTTGGGGCTCCAGATGCCACTGTCTTTCCCCGGAGAGGGGTCACTTTGGACTCGGCCGGTGGCCGGGCAGGTGGAGGTGGATCCCTACCGCGATGTCCCCACTGGGTCCCCACCTCCTCTCTGCGTTCTGCTCACCTTACTTCTGGGGCGCATTTGGGCCCCTTCCCTATAGTGGGCCCTGAACTCGAACTCTTGTCCCTTTAGTTCTATAAGATGTAAATGTATTTTCTGAACTTCCCAGCCTCTCTCTCCTTGGCTTCTCCACATCCCAGCTGCTGCTTGTGTTGACACACTCGATGAAGGGAAGAGGGTGCCAGTGTTGGGGTCCCCTCCCCCTTTTCCCGTCTTTCTAGGAACCATACGCTTGGATTCCTTATCGCCTTGCTAGGTCTCTGACGCCTTTAATGTTTTTCCTCTCTATATCGATTGTGTTTATGCAGTTGTCTGGTTGCTTCCAGTGGTTTTCATTGGAACGATTTGCCTGCGACAACGGGAGAAGCAGACGTCCTCCCCCCTCTTGCTCTAGGTGTGCAGCCTAAGGAGAAGGTCCCGGTCACCTGTGCGGGGAGGGCAGCCGGACGGGGGACATCGTCATCTGCTCTTAGAGTTACCTTCGCCAGCCCTTCCTTCCACTCCTGGCTGTGTGGGATCAGGTGACAGAGCAGAGTACCCTTCTCACGCTCCTTACCTGTCTTCTACTTATTTGTTCTCTGTTTTACAGATGTCATAATAGAGGTCCAAGGTTTATGTATATTTTTCCCATTTTCAGCATTTATTCTTTCTCCTAAGATTGCATTGCAAAGACAAATAAAAGAAAATCCTATCTGCTCTGCTGTCTGCTTTTATCTCCTCTCTCCTAATCCCCAATTTCCTCTCATTTATAACCATTAATATCATTAGGCTGATCCGTTACGGTACTGATGAGGACTTTGGTTACAGGCTTAAGTAACAAACTTGGCGTTGTTTCCCCTGCTGTTCCAGTGGCAGGGAGACAACACAACTGGGGGACTTGTAATTTCCTGTAGGACTGAATGCGTGTGTCCTTGATCATTACAACACAATAATCAAGTTGGAAGTTGGCTTGAAAAGGAGAGGAAGAGAGTGTAATGTTTAAATAAGTCCTCAAACTATAGGCTGAATCATATCGGACAGAAGGAAACACTTTCACCTTGCTTCACATGTTTCCCATAAATGGGAAAACATTCTCAACAGCCGTGTTTGTAAGGAAAGCCACAGAAGCAACTGGTGGACGCTAGCTACATCATGTCCTTGTGATGTGTGTTCTCGTAGGCGCAGCCCCTGCAGACTTCGCATACATCGCTTTACAGGCAGGACGGGGTAAGGGAGGGTCAATGCTGGCCCCGCCGTTTCCCCAAGTGCTCAGTGGGTGGTGGGTCCCTAAAGACATAAAGAATATTTTAGGAGATGTAAAGTAGAAAAATACTTTTGGCCTCAGGGAAAAAATTAAAACATGTGAGAAAAATGGTAAGCTTAACTTCCTAACAGATTGGCTTTCCAAAGGACGAAATGCTGCCTGCAGGGGGTGTGGTCCCCTCTCCAGAGAAAGTCCTGCAGGTTTCCACGGTGATGCCAGAGATGATTCAAGAACTGTGTGTATCCCTGTGACACGCGATTTAACTGAACAACAGCTCATGTTCGTCTGACTGCTGCCTCTCTCTTCTCTCCCCCACCCCGTTTTCTCCCCTCTAACCTGTGTTACTCTTTTTTCCTGCAGTGACTCTGATTTTTGAAGCAACACATTTTTTAAGACTTGGTTAAATTCCCTCCTCGTATTAAAAAAGATGTCTGGGTAAAAGAAGTTTCAGAACTAATGTTGCATACATACAATTTCCTTTTAAAATGTCAGACTCTATACCTTCTTAAATGTATACAACACATTAAAATTTAAAAGAGGGCATGAGTGTATTGACAATTAAATTGATTATTCCAAAGTCTCAATTTCTGGTATAATATTCTTTTTTTTTATTTAGAAAAGATATGATCATTAAATTTGTATACAAAATGTAAGATACCAACATTTTTGCTGAGTCTTGAGAACATGAATGAGGAACATCAACTGTCTGAAGCTGTGCTTCACGTGGTCTTTAAACTGGTCGGTAATTCCTGGGCCGAGGGAACTCTTAGCAAACGTGAGCAATGTGTGTAGCGGCCATGTGCCATCAGTGTGAGTCAGCTGGCCGTTCTCCACATGCTTTATAATGTGTAGGAATGATGAGACCTCTGATACATTCCCTCGGTGTAAACGTATCGTCTGTAAGTTACTTCAGCTACATGAGGACGTCCTCCTGGCGGTTTTGGAAATTCCACTTATGATGAGGACATGGTTTTCCTTCTTCCAGTACAAGAAGCATTACCAGGCATATATAACTTCATGCTTCTCATGGCTGTTTCCAACAAAGCAGTAACTTTGCAATCAGTGCTGAGCAGCTGGACCCTCATTGACAGAACACGGTACCAGAGACCTGGACGCCCCGCATCCGTCCTGCTCAGCGTGGTTTCCTGACCAGGAATCAGCATGTGTGGAGGCATCTCAGCCTCGCCTGCAGCATCCTGCCCGTGTTTCCATGCTGCTCGCCCCTCCCCAGGCTCCTCAGAGAGGACAGTGGGGTCTGCACCCCGCCCCGGAAGACCAGGCAAGTACGTCCCCCCATCACTCTGATCACAGCCCACCTGAGACAAAGACCCTCCAGGTCACTAGGGAGTGAGTCTGTGCAGCTTCGAGGGCAGCAGCCGGCAGTGTCACTGGGAGTCCAGGCAATTCAGACGCCAGAGGCGCTGGTGCCTACCTTTCCACACTCTGATGGTGCTAGAAAACGGCAAGTAAAAGACCCTATAAGAATGGGTGAGGATTTTTTGTGGTAGATTTCCCAGGGAAAAATGGGAACTATATTAGATGGGACCTGGCAAGAGGGAAGATCTGACCCTTAGGACCTGTCAGAATTCTAAATTAACCTTCATTTATGCCAGAGTGAATTTTAAATAGGTGTATAAACCTCAGTTCACCTATACTCCTCAATGAAAAGCAAGTATGTAAATGAAATAAAATAAGTACTACTGTTGCATAAGTAATTTGAATTCTATTACAAACTAAGACATAATAGACTATAGAGGAAAAAAAAGCTTGGATCCTCCCTTAAAGTCAATGGGGAGGTTGTAGAGAAGCTAATATCACCTACAAAGAGGAGAAATCATTGCCCTCCATCAGGAAAGGAAAATGTGACTTAAGGCTATTGTTGCAGGTAAAGCTTCCATAAAATGGTTTAATACATCCTTTTTTTCAATAAATACTCTCTGTGGCTGTGTGCAGGAGGTAGTATTAGGATAGGCTTCACTCTTAAAATGATGAAATTGAGTTCAGTGTAAATTTATAGAGGATAAAGAAAATAAAAATATGCTCTTGTAAGTCATATGGGACAGAGGAATTTTAAAATCAAGAGAAAGAAAGTCTCTAACCTTCTCAGGTCTGAACTGCTCAGTTTCAGGCTCTCTTGGAAAAGGTGAGTATTAACACTCACTTACATTCAATATCCTGTAAATAAAATATCACACGATAAAAAAGCAAAAGCATTCTCTATGGCAGCCACTGGAAAACAATAGATGATTGATAAAACATTATTTAACAATAACACTGCTTAAAACATCGAACTATCACACATGATTTGGAGTAGATTTATAGACGGTGACTTTTCACGCGAGCGTTTTGTTTTGCTTATTTTTTGAGACTTGTCTCCAGGGAGAACGACACGTCTTTCAGCCCAGAACAGAGCAGACATGAAACGGCACCTTTGCAAGCAAAGGAACCTGGCCTTTCTCTTTTAATTCTATCCCTGTACCAATGAAATATTAACTGATTCAGTGCATCTAATTCAAAGACCACGAAAGCAGTGAAGGGAACAGACAGTAGCAAGATTCCATGTCTTTTTAACGACAGGACGTAGCCTGTGGGCACGTGATAAGGAAGCATCACTTAGTAATAGTCGCAGGAAAGGAAGAGACTTCTAAGCACCACCGGCAGATTTTCTGTGGAACGAAGTCAGTGTCTGAATGCATGCGATGCGTTTCCCCACAGTCCTCATTTCCAAAGCCCTCTACCTGCTGACACAGCTGACCCCTGGTAGGGCTGAAAATCCGTTACCCTATTGCTGCTTCGTCCATGGGGACAACAAGGGGATTCTGCCTAAACGGGGCATTCACAGGAGAGACGGCTGTAGGCAGAGGTGGACCTGGATTTTCAAGCGCGTCCTGTGTCAGATGCACAGAGATTTGAAGAATAAATGGAGGATTGGTGAAGGTGAAGTTTGAGGAAGATTTACCTTGGTCTGTAAAGGATAGGCTGACATGCCAGGCAGTCCCTTCGGCAGACAAGCCTCCGTGTCAGAGGACATGGGAATTTCAGTCAGCACCGTCCCTCCAGCCAGTGGACGGTCACCATGGCCACTCCCTTTCCCCTTTGTGATCTGCCCGTGCAGTTACGACTCGCATGTTCACAGGAAGCAGACAGGTGACAGACCCCCAACGGTCAGCCGCACGAACATCCCCTCAAACTGGGTGCCCGGGGCTCACGGTGCTTCTTCCACTGATGCCAACTCTGGACGTCTTGACCACTTCATCCACCGTTCACAGTTTCACATAAAACATCACTTCTGACAAAATAACTCATTTACAGCAAAACGGTAAAGCCATGTTGGATTCGCTGATCCGATCATGTTCCCAGTGACTGTATAATTATCATCCCAAGCTAGACAGTTCTGCACTCAAAAGGGGGTGCTGTTGATAATCTTATGAGGAAATGTGTGATCCAGCACTTTCCAGCCAGGAGGGTGGCCCTGGCTGTCTCTCACTGGGGATGGTCGAACGCCTAGCGGTGATTCTAGCTGCCAAGACGCGTGGCGCTCTGCTTCGCCTTGAGCGGGCTGACCTTATTCATTTCATTCCTCATTTACGCTTCAGCTGTTTTATGAGTGTGGAGGGATGTGTGCCCCCGGGAAGGGCTCCAGCTCACATCACACTAGGAGATGCATCGTAGGGGAAACAACAGAGCAGACAAGTCCAGGATACGTAAGCTCTGGGAACCAGAAAATGGACTGGATTTTCTCCATGGACTCTGAGAATTTAACTAAGGATTTAGACATTTTCTGCAGAAAAATTCCATGTAAACAGACGGAAGAAGAAACTTGGTGATTTCCAGAGCTTCATGGATAGCAGCTTCTGAGGCCACCACGGATAGCAGCTTCAGAAACCTTGATTTTTGTCGAAAAGGAAAAGATGTATCCAGTTGGCTTTTAGTAAATGACCAACCCATCAAAGTATGTTGTCAATTTTCCCTGCTTCTCAATAGTTAAATTCACTCTGCTGCCAAAGGAGAAGGTGCATCACCACCATATTATTAATTAATCCTTCCATCCAGGTCACAACTAACAATCCGGAGACATACTATGCAGAATTACATTTGGATTTGTGTGTGGAGGGAGATCTGTGATTCAAAACAAACTATCATTTGTGTTCACTGTAAATTTGTATTCTAGATTAGGTACTGCATTCATCTTCTTATGATATTCCTTCAGATATTATTGAAACTCAGCAGCTCTAATCACAAAGTTTGCGATAACAAAAATGTCATGCTTCTTGGAAGTTGCATGATTTCAAAGCAATAACTGAAGAAAAGTTACAACGATCACGCACGAATATAGCGACCTGCAAGCCACTAACACGGCCCAGAAGTCGGGTGTAAGGAGGACTCCCCGAGCGGGGCCTCCAGCTGCTGACTCCTGCTGGCCCCCAAGCACCCTCTCCCCTCCTTTGCAGAGCTGTGGAATTTCCATGAGCTGAAGCTGGAGGAGAGGGTGACTCAGGACAACCGAAGGAGCCGGGAAGGGACTCTGGGAACCCAGACAGACCCCAACACGGATGCCAGGTGTTGCCAAGTGACAGACACACAACCAGAAGGTGCAGCCCTCTTCCCAAGGTTTGTGCACACCCAGTTTGACCTTCAATCGATCACTTCCTTTTCCCTTTTTGGGTTAAAGTCCTTGTTAACACTGCCATTGACCACGTGGAGGCGGGGATAAGCTTGGTGCCCAGGAAGAAGAGAAAAGGGTTTGGTAAAAGCCCAACTCACACCTGCCTCCTGTCACTGGTCAGAATTGTCTACCTCCTTCCAAGGAGTAACCGTACATCCTATGTTCTCGAATAGACTGGAGGCAATTTAGGACAAAGAGAAACATGAACCTGGCAAGTTAAAAACTCAAGGAAGCAAAGCTGAATGCTGTTCACATCTTCAATAACAGACCTATTTATTAGGCAACCTAGATCTCCAGCTTCAGAATAGAATATCTGTGTAAATACTTTATGTTTAATGAATGCAGGAATATTTACATTAGAAGCAATAATTTGAATTACAGAGTTACAGTGATTGGATACGAACTGGCTGTAGAGTCTCAGACCTTTAAACCTCTTCCAAGATGCAATATTCAATGTGCAATGGAATTCAAAGAAGCAAATAAAATACAATGTTCTATTTAGAACAACACCGTCCCCAAAATAAAAGAAACGGCACTGTCATGACGAGAGTACCTGATGTATCTCCCTTCACCTCCATCTGCACGGCTTCCCCCATGTGCAGAAAAGAGCTGGAAACAGATAGAATATCCATCTTATGCATTAAAAGAAATTTGAAAAGAAGATGCCCTGGGGATAGTTGGGATAAAACAGTATAGAAATAGTAATAGGCATTACTTGGCAAGGCAGTGAAGGCGTATCATTACAGTCCACAAAAAATTACATCAGAAAGGCCTTAGTGTGCTCATTCACACAGGAGTAAACTAGTGCTCAGATAATTAAAAACTAATAGTCGCAAGGTCATGCAGCCAACAAGGGAAAAATTCACATTCAAATTGTTTCCTCTGATCTAAAGTCCATTTTCATTCCACTGTTCCCAGTGCTTTATCACATTAGAAAACAGGACATGAAAGATCCTCTCTCTGCACTGAATGATCCCCCCGGGAGTTGTTATGGGCTGAGTTGTGCCTGCCCAAAATTCATGTGTTGGGGTCCTACCCCCAGAACCTCAGAATGTGACGATATTTGGAAATATGGCCTTTACTTAAGGTAAAATGAGATTACATGGGAGGGCTGTAGTCCAACATGGCTGAAGCCCTTAAAAGAAGAGGAGATTGGGACGCAGACAGGCACAGAGGGATGACCAGGTGAGGACACAGGGAGAAGACAGTGGTCTCCAAGCCAGGCAGAGAGGCCTCGGAGGAAACCAACTCGTGGACACCCCGACCTCAGACTTCCGGCCTCCAGGATTGTAAGAGTGAATTTCTGTCCTTTAACCCATCTGGTCCGTGGTATTTTGTTACGGCAGCCCACGCAGAATGTTATGCAGAAAATCATCTGGCAGCTCTCACAGAAGGGTTAAGATGTCCCACGTGAAGGCTATCTTCAGCCTCTCTAAATGTCCCAGGAGACGTCAGTGTGAACTGATCACCACGTGTCACGCTGTCATTTTACACCAGTAAGAAGGGTGTAATATTTGGGGAACCCTGCCGCCTCCATAGTGCAGGAGCCCGCAAACCTCCCAACACCAATCTTCGTGGCAGAGCGCCGGCCCTAGCGTTCAAGGACTCCCGAAGGCTTATCTGCGTATTGAAAGCCCAGAAGTGACCACCTGCTGGCTTCTGCTTGCTTCACAAGCAGGCTTTTCCTGGCTGCACCTCATGCCTTGGGGCTTTTGACCTTCTGTGGCACCAGGACAATAGCGGTTGCCCCTAAATGAATAAGGTGAGAGATACTCAACAGAATGTCTTTGGCCCATTAATTGGGCAAAAATGAGCCAATGATTGCTTGAAGCAGAGGTGGAAATTTCCTTGTGTTTAACAACTGCATTTAAAATTATATCTTACTTGTCTCAAATGTCTGAAAAATAAATGAGATGATAAACCCCACGGCCGAGCACAGGAAAGCCCACGTGAATGAATAATGTTGCTGCCGTATCAGTAAACAAACGATGCTGCAGCCGTCAAGCCATCCACCGCTCCAGCTGCCGGACGGTGAGCCCTGAGGATGCCCACTGCCACGCCCTCAGCCCCTGCAGCCACTCCCTGAAGACGGTGCCCCCTGAGGGCACTCAGGATGGGAAAGCACAGGACACTGGCCCCAGGTAGCTGAGGTGCGGATCAAAGGAACGATTCCGGTGAGCCCAGACTCTTGCCTCTTCCCATGCATAGAAAAGGGCTGAATTCATTAACCTGAGATGTCTGGTTTTCTTTAATGAACAGTCATCTTTGATGTTCCGACTGCCTGGTCTCTGTGGCAAAAACCCCTGTAGATCCTGGTTCCTCCCCGACCTCTGCACAGCGGTCCCTCAGCGCTACTGACAGGCTGCGCCCTGGGCTTAAGTCCTCAGTTTTGTCCGCCAAATAAACATCATCCTCAACTTTTAGGTTGTGCATTATTTTTCAGTCGACACCGACAACGCCTTCTCCACTGGCTCTGGACTCTTAGAGGGACTCACCGGTGGCTGCTGTGAAGGCAGCGAGCTCCCTGAGGGGACAGGAGCCCAGAGAGCTGACCCGGTCACCTCCCGGGGCGGGTTGTCATAGGAACAGGAGGAGTGAACAGCGGCTGCTAAGGCATCCGGCTTGCCCTGCGTTAGACACAGTCAGCTACTCTAACTCGGCCCTTCTCCAGCGACACTGCCCTGGAGCCGGCGTTGGCAGGAAGCCGAGAACCCTGCTCTTTGTGCCCTAGTGTAAGAAGCCATCGTTAGCGAGGAGAAAAACTGCCTTTGAAGTCGTTGCTTTCTCCAGCCCGTCTCCCTGACAGGTCAGGGTAGTAAATCCTGAGTATAAACATCCAACATCAGAGTTGAGAGCAGTCACTGCAGGATGGCAGACTCATTCTCAAACAGCTCCGTCTTCTAACCAAATCCTCACCTGGACAGATGGTTTAACAGTCACAGCATTTCTGGCCCTCATCCCACAACTCCAGCTTTGCCTTAGAGGAGAGCTGAACCTGACGTAAGACCCGAACGTCAACTCAAGAAAGGCAGGTTGTCGGTCTGCAGAATTGTTGGAGAGTTGCATTCTGAGACAAGGCTGTGCTTGTGAAGAGAATCAGGCATTAAGCCAACGGTTTGCTACTCTGGGGAAGAGCTGTCTCCTGTGCAAAGAAGCGTTTTCTAATTAGAGGGGACCATTTGGGAGGAGGCCGATGGCGGAAGAGTAATAGCCTCTGGAATCAGCTGAGTCTCCCCCGGATCCGGACTGTCTCCCTGGCTGTCACGCTAGGCAGTGTATTTACTTCCCTGAGTCTCAGTTTCCTCACTGCACAGTGAATCCACAACATCCATCCCCTCAGTGGTTTAGGAGCATTTAAGTAATAGGTCGACACAGAGGTTTCTGCTTCTGGTAGCGGTCAGCTACACCCCATCCTGTCAACCTCTTTCAGATGAGGAAGGCTGTGGCCTGTGAAGCGGGACTGAAGTCAGTTAAGAGGCCCCAGAAGGTCAGTTTGAGATGATGCAGGTGTCAGCAGCTTTCGGCAGGAACGAGCTCTCTGCAGGAGGCCCCTTCTGTCTTGTCACTAAACTTAGACCAGCCACCCCATGCTCTGCTTGACTCTGACCCAAGCACACCTTTCAAATCTCTTGGTCACACAAAGCCTTGCCTAATCTGCTGTTTCCTTCCGTAGA
This sequence comes from Aethalodelphis obliquidens, assembly GCF_003676395.1. NCBI lineage: Eukaryota > Metazoa > Chordata > Mammalia > Artiodactyla > Delphinidae > Aethalodelphis > Aethalodelphis obliquidens. Next base: position 42,941,587 of record NW_020837956.1, read on the forward strand.
TCAAGGAAGTAAAGATGAAGAATAAGTGATTAACAGATGACCAGATCTTTCCCCAGCTTCCCCTTTCAGGAATCTTGTGAACAAACTGTGAACAAGACAGCAACTAAAGAGCGAGCCACGGAGTCGACAGCCTGCACACAGTGGGGGATTGCGATGAGTCTGATCTCCTACCTCCACGATTTAACTGAGATTACGTCCCCTCTCTCCCTTTAAAAGCTTGCATGGCCGGGCAGAATCTTCGGGGTTGGTTTTGGGGATACCCAGTCCACCTTCTCCCCAGATTGCTGGCTTTCTGATTAAAAGCAATGTTTCCCATTTCCACCAAAACTTACCTTTTGAAGACTGAGTTCTGAGCAGCAGGCAGCTGGACCTGAGTTCCGTAACACAGGTATCATATCCTCGGGGAGGGGAGGACATATATTACTCCCTCCCTAAGATAGTGGCAATTGAAACCTACAAAGCTGAGCTCCCCCTGAGGTTTCCTTCTTTTTTTCCCATCCACCGTGTTCAGAACCCCTTCCTCCCACTTGCTGTGTCCGCTCCTCCTGAGGTTTCCTTCTTTTTTTCCCATCCACCGTGTTCAGAACCCCTTCCTCCCACTTGCTGTGTCCATTTCCGGAGCAGGCACCCTTGGGTGTGGCAGAGTTATCTGTTACACAGGTTGTGGGTTAACTGCGTCCCCCAAAGATATGTTCAAGCTCTAGTCCCCGTGAATGGGAGCCTATGGGAAACTGGGTCTTTGCAGATGTGATCAAGCTAGGATGAGGCTCTACTGGAGGAGGGTGGACCCTGACTCAGTGACCGGTGCCCTGATGAGAAGAGAAGGTGGGGGCACATGTGACAGTGGATGTAGGGCTTGCCACCCTCCGTGGGAAGCTGAAAAGGCAGCAGGGACCTTGCCCCCCTCCTTGAGGGAGTTTGGCCCCGCTGCCCCGGGGCTTTGGACCTCCAGCCTCCAGACTGAGAGGGGCTGTCTCCTGCTGTTTTAAGCCCCCTGTCGGGTGTTCCGTCAGTGCAGCCACAGGAAAGAACACAGTGCTGGCTATGCAGCAGGTTGGGCCCTGGAGACGCCCCCCGTCCAGGTTCTGTCTGGAGGCGCCCTGGGGTGTGAGGTGTGACTCGTATGCTGCTGGACGGTCCAGGGCTTCCCGGCTTCACCCCTTGGCCCTTCCTGCAGAATGGCGGAGGGCACGATTTGCTGGGCCAGAAACCCCCCTTTACAGCTGGAGCCGCCTGGCAAAGGCCAAAGCAAACGGTTTTCTGGTTACAACGACTCTAAGACTTGTATAAAATCGAGCCCTTGTTGGGAGTCTCTGATCTGATGGCATCTACCCCAGTCCCTGCCTTTGTAGACCCACATCAGTGACACATGCAAAGGCCAAAGCCCACCTGGCTGAGCCCAGGTCTGCAAACCATCACAGTCGAAACACCTGCTTGCCCCACCTAGGAGCCCACGGCTGACCTGAGTCCACAGCCGGCCCGAGGAGTCCCCAGCCTGGCAGCCCCAATTGTGACACATGAAGGTACAATTGTGACACATGATTTAAACCCTCAACTTCCATTTAAAAAATTCTCAGTATCCAGGCAATGCACAAAATGTTGTGAGTTTGACAAAGGTCAATAAACACATCGTCTCCTATGTCTGAGACAGAAACATAAATCAATGGAAACAGCACATGGCGATGTGCCCTGTAATCCATGTAGTTACAAACTCCTCCAAGAGCCCTGAGGTCAGGAGACACTAACAGAACAGTGAAAATATAAATTGAAGATGAGATATTAATTTGTTGTATTTTATCTATAAAGGTTTTATTATCCATAATTACAGACTTTTCACAAGCACATTTCTAAATGACTATAATTTTGTAAAGGCAATCTGTGAAAAAAAGAGTCATAAATAACAGATTTGGTTATTCCATAATTCTCAGAAGAAAAGTATTTCTCCACCTAAAATTAAATGGTATAAATTAAAACCTCTCAATTCAACAACTATGAATATATGAAAATGCATTTGTTGCAAACAACTTTACCTAATTTATGTTTTTAAAGCTGGCTGTGTCTGCGGTGTAAAGACTGGACTGTGGGAGAGTGAGGCCAGGAGGACAGAGCCGTCTTATCCAGCGAGGGATGGGCAGGGCGGGGGCGCGATGGTGGCGGCCGCCATAGAGACCTCCCCACCCTGGAAGCCGGAGTTGCCAAGCATGGAGTTTCTGGAAAGCTCCTCAGGCAGCAAGGAAGAGAAACCCTGGTGCAGCCTGGCTCACATGTTTGGGTTCAATCCTGGCTTGATTTCCCCAGTCAGGGAGGCCACCTGCCATGAGCTCACTTTCTCCCTCCCCCCTGCCGCTCTGCAGGTGCCAAGTACCCTCAAGGTGGCGACAGGCTGCAGTCCTTTTCCTCACACCCTCCCCCAGGTCCACCCAGAGAACGGGGTCCGTCTCTTCACCTGACTGAGTGCCTGCGAGCCAGGGGCTTCCCTGTTAGTCTGCAGACACAGGGCAGGATGCCAAGTATTGATTCCATTAATTCTGTGTCTTGAATCAACAGAGAATTCAGGATTCCCTGATTGGTGTGAAAATAAAGGGAACCTCATTTAAGATGGAAACGGGAAGCAGAAGGGGATACGCTCAGGCAGGTACCACTCCGGCCCTCTGCAGACCCAACAGGAGGAACGTCCCTACTTAAGACCGGCAGGGGACGGAAGATTTTCTCCCCGCCTGGCAACAGCTCAGCCAATGAGAGACTGTCACCACTCATCCAATGAGAAACCACCACTGCCCAGCCAATAGGAACCCCTCAGCACCCTTCACGCTCCCTTTCCTCCAATGGACTTTCCTTCAAAGCAGCTCTTTCCACTTCCCCCTTTTTCTTTATAAAATGACACCCTCCTGTCCTTTGTTTGCCCAACTTGCCTGTGGTTTTGCCTTAGATTATATGTCCCAAGCTGCAATTCCTTTCTATTCCGGAACAAAGCCATTTAGCTGGTAAAACTACTGGCCGTTTTGTTTTTAAGGTCCATGTGAACTAGAAGCAATCAGCACCCACTTCTGGAGCTGACGGTAGAGTGAGCATCTGGAGACCCTGATTTCTCAGAGGGGCAGGGGCACTGTCCCCTCTGTCCCACTCCATCCACCGACGTCCAGGTCACTGTCCCCCTCCGTGCAGGGCACTGTGCCCCTCTCTCTCTGGGGTCCAGGTCACTGTCCCCTTCTGTCTCCCGGAGTCCAGGTCACTGTCCCCCGTTTTCCTCAGTGTCCAGGTCAATTCCCTCTCTGTCCCCCGCCCGAGTCCAGGACACTGTCCCTTTCTGTCCCCGGGATCCAGGTCACTCACCCCTATGTTCCTAGGGGTCCAGGTCACTCTCCTGAGCGATACCCCCACGCCCCCAGCCCTAGGCGTTGCGCGGGGAGGAGGCGGGGACGCCCACTAGCCCCCAGTCCTCCGAGCTGCCATTTATGAGAGCCCGCCACATAGGAAGAACTAAAACGTCCCTCTCGCAGCAGCTCGGGGGGGAAAAACAACGCTGGAAGCTACTCGTAATTCCCTTATATTTATTTTAACACCACGGAATCTCGCGAGATTTGAACCTGGTACCGGGAACTGGAGATATCGCGAGATGGCAGGTTGCCTGCCGCTTCCGGATACAGCAGGCATCGCGATAAGTGGAGATAACGCGAGAGGACACCAGAGGACTTCTTGACCTATCCGGGCGGGGCGGGGAAGACGAAAAGGTGGTGGTGAGGCAGGGCCTTTCCGGAGGCGATGCCGTCTGCATTCTCAGTCAGCAAGTTCCCCGTCAGCATCCCCGCCGTGATCACGGTAAGTCGTTGCCTCCTTGGCCGTCAGTTCGGTCGCTGTCGGCTGAGGCCTCTCCAAATTTCCCAGCCTCCGCCGGGGACGCCGGCGGCGCCGGACGGGAGGCGTGGGTGGGGGGTGCAGGGGCGGGGCCTGTACCTGGGTGGGCGCGGCGTGGCGTGGCGGTGGGGCCGGGGCGTCGGGGCGGGACGAGATTGGAGGACCTTCGGGCTAGCGGGATGCTGAGGTGCGGGGCGGTCGGGGGTCGGGGGTTTGCGGGGAGAGCTGGGGCTTCGTGGCGGCGAGGAGCGGCGAGGTGGGCCGTCCTGGGCTGGGATGGGGGGTCCGGGTGGCGTGGACCCGCTGTGGGCAGAGTGGCAGGGCGCGGGCCGCTCCCCCAGCACCCGTGCCCCCGGGGGACCTGAGCCCCAAGGAGGGGGTCCGAGTTCAGGGTGCGGACGAGCCCACCTCTAGAGTTGAGCGGACGTGCGGTCGCAGCACTGTCTGGAGGGCAGGAGAAAACCACATCTTGCCAGTTTGGGTGGCCCAGGTTTCTGAGGCTTTAATCACTGCTCGGAGGAACTGGTAGCTTTGCCTCTGGGGGCGACCGAGTGCAGCCAGGCACCGCTTTCTCATCTCCCCGTGGAGGAGGGTCTTTAGGTTCTCCCAGCTTGAAGCGCAGTTCTGTTCGACAAGTAGGAAAGCCTTCAGTCCTGTGTGGAGGGACAGCCAGGCACGGCCGGGTGACAGTCCCTGGACGTGGGTGCAGTGGGGATCCCTGCTCCCCCTCCCCTCCCCGTGTCCCGTGAGGCTTGGCGGGCGCTCGGGACGGGCTCAGAGGAGAGGCAGTGTGAAGCTTGGTCCAGTGCACGTGGGCCCTGACGAGGTTCTGCTGTGTGTCCTCCAGCAGACAGACTGGACGGAGCCCTGGCTCGTGGGGCTGGCTGCCTTCCACGTGCTCTGCCTGCTGCTCACCTGCTTCTCATCGCGGAGGTACAAGCTACAGGTGGGGCACTTCCTGTGCCTGGGTGAGTACAGTTCTGCGGCTCAGATCGCTGTGCGCTGCGGCAGCGCGGGTGCCTGTTCTCCCTGTAGCCTCAGTGATATGTGAATATATATGTGAATATATATGTGAATATATATGTAAGGCCTCCCAACTCTCCTGCCTTGTGTTCTGCTTTGATCGCTTGTGGGTACTATAAAGATAAGGTACATTTTGGATATTGGATTTGAAACGCGTCTCAAGCACGTGTTGTGTTCCTGGGAGGGTGCTGAATACCAGTTACACAAACGAGAGCTGGGTTTGCTGAAACGCCGACTCTGTACAAGAGGCTCCTCTGGGGGCTTAGCTGCCCTGCCTGCTCTGGGAGGGAGTGCAAACCAGGAAGGAAAGCGCTGTGGTGCAAAAATAACACATTGCCTGAGTCAGTTTTGAAGGTAAGATCTACAGGGTTTTAGAGAAGACGCAGAGCTGTGGGGAGTCGTTGAGAAAGGTTTCACAGAGAAGGTCAAGTCATGGTAGGGGGTGTAAGGGGTGAGTACAATCTCCTTTTCTAGGGTGAGGAGCAGATGTCGGGCCCAGGCCTGGCATCTGGGGCGGAGGCAGCCGGTGAGAGCACAGGGGCGACGTCAGGTGTCAGAGAAACCACATTCTGATGCTGACTAGTTAGAAGTACGTTCAGCCAGGAAAGGTGGGCCAGGGCCTCAGAGGCTATGCTGGGCTCTTCGTCTTGTGGACGTTGGGAAGATGCTGAAGATCTTGCTTGGTAGTTTAACAAAGTCCAAAAACTCACCTTAAATGTGATTTTTCAGTTGGCCTTGTGCAAGGTGGGAAGTCCAAACAAGAGGTCATCTTAGGACAGGCGCGAGGCAGCAAGCCTGCACCGGAAACGGTCCCGACGGTCAGGGGTGGCTGTCACTTCACTTCCTTACGTGGGAGCCCTAGGAAGGACCGCGAGGGGCGGACAGGACAGACGGGCTCCGGAGCCTCGTAGGGCTGGGGGTCCCTGGCGTCCACTGAGTAGCCACAGCCCTGCTGAGCATCATGGCAGGAAAGGCGGGAGCACCGTGAAACCCTGGGAGGGGCCGGACTTAAGTCACTGCCCTGACGTTTAAACCGAGGGGGGAAGGATGCGGGGGAACCAGCCAGGCAGCAGGCGTTCGAGGGCCGGAAGGGACACTGCAAGCCCCGGGAATAATGTGTGCAAAGGCCCCGAGGCAGGAAGCACAGAAAAGGTGGTGGCGTCATCCGCAGAGCCTCGTGCGAGGAGCCCATATACTTGAAAAGCTTTGTGAACCTGGGTGCTGCGTTTGGGTTTGTTGTTTTCAAGGACGAACAGAGGGTGACTGTTTTAGCGTGGGGATGATAGATGCTGGTCTAAGCGCGTTTACACATCTGATGGCCCATTTGATTCTCACACCCACAGAAGACTTGCATGTTATTTGCTGCAGTCTTACAAACGAAGCACAGACTGGTTCACTGCGCCCCCAGCTCCTGAGTGGGGTGCATGGTGGATGCATCACGTTGCCCTCTGGGGAGGTGGCCCCCCCTGTGCTCAGGCCTCTCTTCTCCTCTCCCGTCTCCTTTCTTTGGCTTCCTTGATGTGCGCCTCAGGGTCCAGTCGTCGAGGGAGGGGTCAAGGATTGCTCTCCCCCATTTCACCCCAGGAACCGGGGTTTGCACAGTTTACAAGGCTGAGGTTCCTGGCGGCCATCCTCCCCTCCGCCAGCCCCATCCAGGCCCTGAGCAGCTCCTGGTGCTGGGCCAGCCTGCGGTCCTCCCGCCCTGGGCGGGGCTCCCCGCACTCCAGGTGGGACTGCGAGGGCCGACGGGGCTGTCCTCGGCTCCTGTCCCCTCGGGTTGGTGCTCCCTCCGTGTCTTTGCCGCCAGCACCACTGGGGGCTCCAGGCAGCCAGAGGGTGCAGGCAGGTGGCCTTCAGCTCTGGTCTCAGGGCCCTCGGGTTCCACTGCCGGCCTTGCACCCGATGTGTGACCTGCGGGGCAGGGAGGTCGGCAGATGGCCCAGTGCGGCCACTGTGGTGTCGGGGCAGGAAGCCTGGTCGTGGCACTGCTCCGCTGAGGGCTGGCCTGGTCTGACCGAGACCACCGGACTCGTGTGTCACCTCGGGTTTCCTTTCTGTGTAATGTGAAGTAGGAGTTACGTCTCATCCAACGTGGCATTGTTCTGTTACGTTTCTGTTACGTAGCACGTTGTGAAGGATGTATAAGGCTGTGGCGGTGGACTGGTCCCGACTTCTCACGTGGGCTTGCTTTCTTCTCAGTGACCTTAGTCTACTGCGCGGAGTACATCAATGAAGTGGCGGCAATGAACTGGAGGTGAACGGCCCCGGGCACGTGGACCTTGTGTGAGACCGCCCCCGTCAGCAGCAGAACACACCCAGGAAGCCCCCCGCTCTCGCTTATAAAGCAGCCCCAGCCCCGTCCACGTCCCAGCCTCCTTCACGATGAGCCTTGGACGGTGGTCACCGTCGGCCCTGGAGGCCCCCCGAACAGAAGCGCTCTTGTCCGTGACGGGGAGCCCGAGATCCACCCACGATTTACTTGGTCCTGAAAACGCTGGTCCCTGGTTTCCGGGACACCGGCCATTCTGTCCTCGCCTGCGTGTCCTTTCCTGCTCACACACCTGGGCAACCCACTCCATGTCCAGTGAACCCCATAAAGTCGACCCTTCCCCTGGGCCCCCCTTCCAGAACTGCCCCAGGCCTTCTGCTCCCTCGGGGCCCGCAGCTTCTCCTTCTGGCTTCTCAGGACGGGGTGCTCGCAGGTCAGGCAGGAACCCTCGGGAGGCTGGAACGAGTCAGCAGGGGAGCGCCGCCGTCCCTGTGTCCCCGCAACCCGGGGGACGACGTGGCCCGATCAGCACGCTGCCTCCCGGGTCTGCCCTCGGCACCCTGCCCGCACAGGTCTCAGAGCAGAGTGACAGCCACGCCCCGGCCGCCGCGCCCACCCGGCGGCTTCAGACCCCTGTCATTGGGTCAGGAGCCCACCCTCGGCCCCCCCGCACGACCCGTCCCCCCACTTTGTCTCTTCCGCTTCTAATTAGGACGCGCATCCTGACCACCCCTCGCTGGGCTCTGTTCACTGTGGCCCCAGGGTGATGACTGTGTTGCTGAGTCAGTGACGTAAAGTTCGTGTCCTGCGCTGCCACTGAGAGGGACGCTGGGGGCAGCCTGGCCCCGCCACGCTGTGTCCCCCTCTCCAGGGGCTCGGCCTGGGCTTGCATGGGGGCCGCAATGCCCCTGGAGGGTCTGGGAATCGTCCCCCACGGGGTTAGGAGGGTCGCCTCGTAAAGGGACTGAGGTCGCCATCGTGTGCAGGCGGGGCTCTGCCCGCACCTCGTCCTCGTGTGCGGAGGGGCTCCTGAGACAGAGAGTATCACGAGAACGCCATGTTGTGACGTTCCGTGATCTTTAAATCTTTCTTGAAACAGGTTGTTCTCGAAATACCAGTATTTTGACTCGAGGGGCATGTTCATCTCCATAGTATTCTCGGCACCCGTGCTGCTGAACGCCCTGGTCATCGTGGTACGTGTGTGCCGGAGCTTCGGGCCTCTGTCCTTTTCACACAGCCCGTGTCCATTTCTGACCGCGTCTCTGCACGGTTCTTTCCAGGTCCTGTGGGTGCGCAAGGCCCTGACCGTGATGACCGACCTGAGGGCCCTGCAGCAGAGGAGGAGGGCCAGGGGCAGGCCCAGGAGGAGTGACGCCTCGGATCCAGCCTCGCGCGCTCCTGGACTGCACTTAGACCAGCCTTTAGGACAGAGTTTGCCGCACGTCCACCAGGGCACTCGCCGGGCCTGCAGGGGGTCCCATCTCTCCAGTTAAGTTGTAAGCAAATGGAGCCGCACACGTCGCCACACGTCCACGGGACTCCTGTGACCGTGTGAGCTACCAGACATCCGTCCACGTGGGGACGGTGACTGAGTGAGGGACAGTGCCATGCACGCGTGGGCACCTCCGTCACCCCCATCAACTCGCATCACCTCCATCCCCCCATCACGCCCGTCACCTCCTGTCACCCCCATCACCTCTATCACCCCTGTTACCTCCATCACCCCCTGTCACCTCCATCACCCCCTGTCAACCCCCATCACCCCCGTCACCTCCTATCACCTCTACCACCCCTGTCACCCCCATCACCTCCATCACCCCTGTCACCTCCATCACCCCTGTCACATCCGTCACCCTGGTCTGATCTGCATAGCGGTGGCCTCTCCATGTGGTGCTGCCACAGGACAGAACACGAGGGGCTGCCTTTCCTTTCATCCAGTTAGAGATGTGACGACACTCGGAGGCCCTGGGTCGGAATCCACAGAAGCAGTGGCTGGATGAGCCCCTTGAGTTGTTTTTTGGAAGGAAAGTTGCCAGTAAAAACAGTCAACATTCACCTGTTTCAACTAACAGATTTTTTTATGGCAAATACAAATATCGATTGTATTCCTGTGTTCCACCTTCTTTTTACCCTTTGGGTGTCCTGGGACGTGATGCCGTTGGTTTATCGGAGCAGGTGCACTATTTCTCTGTGATGTCCGCTCTGTAAACCAGCGTCTGTGCAGGACGCTCGTGGTCTTGTCACACCTGGAGCTGCAGCTGGAGGATGACGGGTGAGCAGCGCACCTGTCTAAACACACAGCGTTCAGTAAAGAGGATGCTGTTGGCTCCTGATTTGGGTTTAAGAAAATAGTTTGTGAATAGTTACCATAATTTTAACAAGATAAGTGAAATACATTCGTCCGATTTCAAAAAGAAAAGAAAATTTGTTCATATGAAAGCTTTAGAAGCTCAAAAGGTGACACTTTGACAGATTATGAAATTAAATCTTGAAATCCAGATATATAAAGGTTTTATAGGTAGTTATAAACTCTCAGTAGAGAAATTATTTCCTGAATTTTGACATTAGTTGTAGAAGTGAGTGGGTAGAACTTCCTCGATAAATCTACTGGAGATCTTAACCTGAAATTTTTTCCAGTCCCTCCTTGATGTCTTAAACTTCTGTACTGAACGTTTTAAAAATCGGCTTAGGGGCTTCCCTGGTGGTGCAGTGGTTGAAAGTCCGCCTGCCGATGCAGGGGACACGGGTTTGTGTCCTGGTCTGGGAGGATCCCACATGCCGCGGAGCGGCTGGGCCCGTGAGCCATGGCCGCTGAGCCTGCGCGTCCGGAGCCTGTACTCTGCAACGGGAGAGGCCACAGCAGTGAGAGGCCCGTGTACCGCAAAAAAAAAAAAAATCGGCTTAAAAAACAGCATCTCATGTGAAGTCAGATTTTAAATTTCTTGTACCTGACAGCATGCCTCATTGTGCATTTCTGGAAATTTCCAGTTCAGGGTGTCTAATGGTCTTATGGCTTCAGAAGAGTCCACTGCATCCCGAGTGACTTCCTCGGAGAGCAGGGCTGAGCTGGCCGTGCCCTGGGAGCGCGGGTATGGTGGGCGGGGCTGAGGGCGGGATGGCTGGTCCCTTCCAGCCGTGCGGTCAGGCCGGGGCCCAGGGGACAGAATGCATGGATAGGAACATCCTGGCCTCGGCCACACAAGCCAAGGAGGTTCTGGGGCATTTTCCCTGTCCATAATTATTTGGGCTGTCTTAATATGGGACTATCTGACTGAATCTCAGTTTTCGTGTGATAGTGTAATAGCATTGTTAACTTCGCATAAATTTGGCGTTAATGGCATGTCGACCTAAAGACATGACATGGGCCTTTTCGTTCACTGGTGTGTGCAATTATTTTGGAACAGTTTTGTTTTCACAAACACTATTTTTTAACTGTTTTTGGTAAGTTCACATTCAGTGGCTAATTCAGTGTTAACAGATATTTCTCTGTGCTGCTTGGGGAAATCCTACAAGCCAGAATTGTCCCCAGAGGGTTTGGGGTGTATGAGCCTTGCTGTGTGGGGCATGACAGGAGGGGTTCACAGGGGGCCTCCTGGCCCGTTGAAGGAAAGCATATCCCCATTCCTGGTTTCCTGCGGTCCCTTCTCACCCCAGAGCTTTAGCAAAAGGGGGTGGGTTTGGAGCCAGAGAAGGATGCCCGGTGACGTTTGGGCATCTGATGGAAGTTTGTGTAAGTAAATGAAACAGACCACAAAACATTTACACATCAGCTAACACCTACATGAAATAAATAAGCAAAACTGTAAAGATGACAGTGTGTTTGTGACTGTTTTGCACTAACTGCGTGTCACTTGGCTGTCACCTTCTGCCGGCATCCTTACAGTCTCAGCAGGCGTCCACGAAGGGGTGTCAGGGCCACAGTCTCTTCCTGACGGGTTCACTTGCTGAGAATGGTGTAAACCACAGAAAATAGAAGGTGTTACCGTGAAGTTACTCGACAAGCTTTTTGCTCTTTAAATTGCGCTCTGCAGGTTGTTACTGATGTCATAGTTATCAAACCAAAATAGTAAATTCAGTTTATGTGAAATCAGACTTGAGTGTTAAAGTTACATGCATGTAATAGTAAGAGTTGCAAAGTTGAAAAAAGTTGTAAATGCAGACAGTTTATATTTTGACAGTATAAAAGTTTATCCAAGAATCTCTCAAAACATACCTGGTATATAATTCAAAGGTCTAAAATTTTGAAATACATTTAGTAGAAATTTGTGGGATTTTGTTCCCTTTTCTGCAGCGTAGCAACCAGCCTCAGTCATCACCTCACTTCCTTTCGTGGCTGGTCGCCTGCTTAGGTTGGGCTAGTGACCAGGGGACCTGTCTCTCCAGCCGAGTGGTGTGTGTGTGTGTGTGTGTGTGTGTGTGTGTGTAAACGGTCAGAGATGGAAGTTCAGCTGCAGACAGGATGGGTTTGTGTTTGCAGAGCTGCCACATCCACACCCTGGGGTCTTCACACCATCCTGGGAGTTTTAATACCCCTGTTCCACAGCAAATTAAAATACACAATTATCTTAGATTCCAGAACAGGAGCCACAGAATATTGTTGTGGAGTTCCACGCACTAGTGCACATGATTGTAACGATTAACGTGTTCATGAAAAACTCGGGAGTCGTGTGTGTGTGACGTGGGTCCAGGGAGGGTGCTTCCCGTGCTGAGTCTCAGCCCGCGGAGGTGCCCTGGGAGTAGCTCCTCTTTGTAAGGTCCCATCTCCTGCACGAGGAGTTCCCAGGGTCCCAGGGGTTTGCTTAGACGCGTACAGCGTCACTCCCTGGGAAACAAGAGCCCGGTGGGAAGGGGTCTGCCTTACTTATTTAATAAGATCGCTGTAAGGACCAAAGCATCCGACTCGTGTTAGATCCCCCTGCACTGCTCTTGCTGGTCTGGTGGTAACGGGGGGTTTATCCAATGTCAGAATCGCCTGGAGCCCCCGGGAGCTGTGAAGCCTCAGCTCTCCCCAGGTGCCCAGTAGGAGGACGCGGACAGGTGACCACAGGGCCAGGAGGCTTCTCTGGGCAGGTCGCAGGCGGAGCCCGACCTCCGCCGGTTCCACCGCGCTATGAATCCGTTTCTCAGCCTCCGCTCGTGTTTGCACATGCGACCCCCAGGGGGCGCTAACACAGTGTGTCACCGCCGGAGGCTGAGTCCAGGCCAGGCGGCCTTGCCTCTAGGAGTGTGACGTCTGCTGTCCCGGGCTGAGGGCACCGAGCGGGACCAGCGGCTCTGAGTCCCTTTCTTCACGCGAACTAGGTTAACAGCGTCCAGACTATGTCGTGGACCACGCACACGTGCACACAGGCACACGCAGACGTTTGGAGGTCAGGAACTCGCCCTCCTGTGACACGAGGGGACACCGCCCAGCCGCACCAGCCCAGCCCCCGTCCCTCCCAGTCAGTCAATAAGCACGTTTGCTCGTGAACTGTCTTCTAGTTTCAAGGATGCTCCGCAGACAGATTGAGCCAAAGAAAGGGGTGCTGTGGCCGCTGCAGGGGGGCCTGTGGTTGCTGCCTAGTAACCCTCAGGGATGCGGAAGCAACAAGTTCACTCTTCACCACCCAGCCGGGCCCCGAGGCTGTGAACCACGGGCTCCAGGCCTGTCTGGTCCCGGGGCGCCGCGGTGGTAGACGTGAGCTGGGAGCTGATGGAGTCCTGGTCATCTGCCTAGCCCGAGGGCCCGACCCCCGTCCTCAGGTAGAGGAGGAGCCCGCCTCAGCCTGGACCCGCCTCCCTCTCCTCAGAATCCCTGTGTCGGTCACAGGCCAGCGCTGAGTCCAGCACGGCTGGACTCAGAGCCCCAGGGCGTCAGATGGGGACTTTGGCCTTGAATGTCCAGCTCTGAGCGTGCGCTCTGCCCCTAAGTGGGACCAGCCTGCCGTGCGCTTCCATCTCGGTAGCTGTTTACACGTGTTCTGCCCGACCTTGGATGCCTGTGTCGTCGCGACACAGCAGGGACAGAGCCTCTGAGAACGCGGCCTCACGTGGGAGCGGCAGGACGGCCGGCAGTCCCGGGTCCCACGAGTTTCTTTTAAACGTGTTCCAGCAAACGGATGCTTCTCTTTCCACAGTTAACATTTAAGTTTATGTTTCAAAGCACAGTTCTCAGTCTAGAGATGCCAACATTTTTTTCCTACATTTTCTACAATGAAACTAGAAGGAAGGCTAATAACTGGAATTGAATCTACGTGGATTGGAAGCACCAGTGAAGGCTGAGGACAGGGCTGCCGGGACACACGGTACCTGTGACACGTCCATCGGGGGTGCCGGGCATCCAACGTCAGAATCGCCTGGAGCCCCCGGGAGCTGTGAAGCCTCAGCTCTCCCCAGGTGCCCAGCCTGAATCGTGATTTCGTGAAACGAGCAGTAATTCAGGGAGAGGGTCCCAGGGCACAGGCCACGGCCCACTGTTCTAGCAAATGAGCAGCTGAGGTCGTGGGCTCTGGGGCTGCAGAACCCCGTCGTCTTAGTTGCCCAGGAGTTTTCACAACAGTGACAGGCCAGGTGATTTATGACCAACCCTAAAAGAGAAGATGTGATCTGGAATTTTCCCAAGATTCAACTCAAAAGCAATAATAAGGTAAAGGTTGGTTTGGTTGTTTGTGTCACAATAAAAGGGCTAGAACTTCGGAGTTTACATGTCAGTTGATGTAGGTAACAACCCAAACTGCAATTTTAGGAGAAGACAAAGCTTTTCCATGAGAACACATGAGAGGTTAGCTTGTCTTTGCTTTTTTCACTTATTGGCTTGCCTGTGTTTTTTTACTTGTTTCCGATCTTTGTTGAAAACATCAGCACTTTTAAGAAGACATCTTCATTTATTGCTCAGGCGGCTGGCGCTCCCCAGCCCTTGAAGACGGCCTGCCGTTTCTGGAAGCTCCTGGCCGTTCCACTTCAGCCTCTCCTTCAGCACCAGCGGTGGGTCCACGGCCACCTCTGGGAGGGCGTGACAGAAAGCCAGCCAGATTGGCGCTGAGCCAGAGGGGACGGCGTTAGGAACGGATGCGTCCTAAGCGTTTCTCCTGCGCACCTTGTAGAGTTTAACAAGGCCCGTGTGCGGAGCCGCCGCCGACCTGGATGAGGTGCCTCTTCCCCACCTGGGGCGCCGCCATGTGGCCCTCAGAGCTGGACTCCGGGGTCTCAGGGGGACCCGCAGAGCTGCCCCGCTGGCCCCGCCCCCTCGGGCCCCGGGGCCTGTCTACCCATCACCAGGGATATGCTGCGGGCTCCCGGGCATCCCTGCCTCCGCAGCCAGGCCCCGCCCACAGGCCCTGGTCCTCCAAAGCCTCCGCTGTCCTGCCCGGGGCTCCCTGCTTTGTCCTGACCAAGGACGCCCCCCCACCACGAGGCTGCCCCTCCCAAGAGGGGCACACCCCATCTCAGGAGCCGCTTGCCCTCAGACAGGTAAGTTCCCTCCTCGGACGGTCCGGCTGCCCTAAGATCATCTCCCTTCAAATACCGGCCTGCTCTGGGAGCACCATCAAATCGTAGGAATGCTGCCTCCACCCCGTGGGCCCTTCACCCCCGGCCTCACTCTCACGCGAGGCACCAAATCCCGCCACCTGGCCGCCTCGGAGCCTCAGCCGCCGGACGGCAAGCGTCTACAACTTTCCCATCCACTTCCTCTCAAGTCCTGGCTGGAGACACACGTGTCCAAGGCTCCAGGGCGAAGCATCAGAGAAGCAGGAGGGCGCCTCCCCGAGAAGACGATGCCGTAGCGGCACAGCATCAGAGAAGCAGGAGGGCGCCTCCCCGAGAAGACGATGCCGTAGCGGCTTGTGCCCTGAGGCCGTCCCGGGGGAATGGTGCCCTTCTCCAAGCAGCTCAGCTGACACACAGCTCTCACTTGTACTGCAACAGTTGTGGAGAATTTTGCAGGGAAATTACAGGAAATAATTCAAGTTTTAGCAACTGTCTTAGTTTCTCTGCAGAACAAACACCGCAGTGGAACCGCTGAAAACAGGGCCGGGCTCTCCTCTCAGGTCTCAAGGCTGAAGTCGCAGCCCCGCTGCGCCTCGTCCGGGCCACGGGGTGCCCTGCCGAGTGCACGGGGCTGTCAGCAGATTCGGGGTCCCCGGCCTGACCTTCTGCCTCCTCAGGCTTCCCTGGGGCCTCTCCCGAGGAGGTCAGGCCGCCCCGGGGTGTCCCCCAGATGGAGCAGGACCCTTCCTTGTTTCTGCAAACCCCTTCACCGGCCCAGGCGGCCTCAGCCCGAGGGCAGTGGGCCGGCCCGGGGAAGGCGCCAGGGCCAGGCCAGGTCCCCTGCCACTGACCCTCCTTCGAGGCAAGTGGAAATCACAACTGTCATTGTATTTGGCTTTTTAGAAAGTTAAATGGCAGGTTTTGGAAGCGTTTCTGATTTCAAGGTTTGCGTGCCCTGTGGTTTAGGAGCGTAGCTAGCATTTTTAGCGCATTTCTGCCAAGTTCAACTCTGAAGAAACAATCCCACTTACAGTCAAGTAAGCCATGGCTTGCAGTAGAACAACTGTAGGGAAACTCGGCGGCCCTGTAGATAATGTTCCTTTCCTGCAGCACCTAGCTGGGGAGGCTTGGAGGAGGCGGGCGCCCGTCCAGCGCCTGTACCTGCGCCTGTACCTACACCCGTACCTGTGCCCGTACCTGCGCCGGGCGTCCGCAGTGCCCTGCTGCTCCCGAGAAGCCCGGACGCTCAAGGCCCCGCGTCCAGGAAGGGGAAGAACCAGGGGCTCCTGGCTGAGGACGCTCTCTGGGCGGGATGTGGCCCATGTCCGTGAGAAGGTGGACGCTGGCGAGAAGGAGGTGCTGAGGGGTCTCGGGCAGGAGAAGCAGCACCAGGGAAGAGGCCACATGAGGAAGCCTGGGGGGAGTTCACCCACAAGTCTGCACGACCCCAGCCGAGGGCACCCTGCGGCACCAGGCTCAGTGCAGGCGTCACCTCGTGAGGAGCTCAAACACTAAGTTCAAGGCCAGAGCGCTGTCCACCCTGAGTCGGGGGTGTGGCCGCGGCTGACCCGTGGCCTAGGAGCTCCGGGGCGGTCCCCACGAGGAGAAATGAGGCAGCAGCCCCATTTCCGGCCGGCACAGTTGTTGCTGCTCTCGGCTCGGGCCTTTACGTGGCTGTCCTGCCTCCATGGACGCCTCACGGAGGCCCCCGGGGGCACTGGCTCGGGCCACCCATGCAGGGTCCCAGAGGGCGTTAACAGCCCAGAGGGTTCTGGCTCTGCACCCCACAGGCACTAAGTCTGCATCTTCCAATGGCATCTCTTCACTTCGCCTTGTTTTACATCATTTTGCGTGAAATCCCTTTAACAACCTGCAAAGCCTTTCCTTGCACATACAGAAAAAGTCTCACCATCAAAGGCTCATGGGGGGAAGCTCAGGACCTTGGAACCTGAGGGGGTCTCAGGCCCCCTGTGACGTTCCTCACGTGTTCTCATCCTGCTTGGCTACCAGTCCGTGGCGAGTCCAGCAGGCCTGGCACGCGGCAGACCCCAAAATGCTTCTGGAACTGAGAGAAGCGTTGGTTGTTAGTTCAACCCTGGTTTTCTGTAGATGCTGCCGGGTTCTTTGTTGGGGGCAGTTTGAAGGGAACAGAACCAGTTCACGTGGTCCCTTGGTACCAGATGGAGGGGGTAGTGGACCCCTGAGAAGCTAAACCCACTGCAGCCCCAGGGCCAGAGCGTAACCGGGTGTTAAATCTGGACTCTGCAGAGTCATCTTTTCGTGTCAGCCCATGGCAGGGGAGCTGGCGAATTCCATCACAGCCTCTCAAAAGGAAAACAGGCCCGTAAGTTCTATTTGTCAACTCCCTTTAAAAGCCGCGGTCTTTTGAGCGGCCCGAACACGCTGTCATGTGGCATTAATTTAGAACATCGAGCTCTGTAGTTGACCTGCACTCTATCGCACGGCCTGAAAACGCCCACCCCCCTGAGCGGCAAATGTTTTAGAATCCGTTCCAGAGAATCACTCCCCAGATTCTGGGTACGACTGCTAGTCATTTGATGGTGTCACCGGAGTAAACAGGCTAGTCTGAATACTTAATACGTTTCCCATGGTTTTGGTATCACAGGAACCCCCTAACTGGGCTTGTAGCAGGAGAGGCTGGGAAGAAGCAGTGTTGGGAAACTGTCCTCTCCGCGGTCTCCCCGGACGGTTCCCCAGAAGACGCAGATCTCCTGGGAGCACACGGTCCGTCAGGATGGCCACCAGTCAGGAGCAGAGGCGCCTCCAGGCCACGGGGGGCCGGTTGTGCAGGATGACATCCCAGGTGCAGAGTCTGGCCTTTGCGGGAGGGGGTCAAGTCACTCCTCTGGACCGTCTTGAGATCCTGATCTAGAGGGAGAAGGCCCACCCCCACTGCCGAGGCTGGCCCTGAAGCCGGGCTGTCACTCACGGTGACCTCGCCGGACTCGCAGAAGATCCCAGGGCCCCGGCCAGGCGTGGAGCTGCATTTCAGCCCCAGCAGAGCCCTCGTGTGGGCCTGAGTAAGGGCACCGGCCACGCTGCCCCTTGGGGGTCCTTGGGGTCCCTGCAGCCTTGGGGTGTCCGCAGCACCTTCAAGGGCTCCCCCCCGCCCCCACCTGCCCTGGGTTAGCTCAGCCATCTCTCCTGGCTTTCGGTCGACCAGGTGTCAAGGGCTCTGCACTTCTGATTTTTAGAGAACATTTCGTTCATTCCTGCCCCCCACCACGCTGGCATCTTTCAAGCGAGGCCCTGGCACCCAGGCCACACACTTCAAGGAAGGCCCTGGCACCCAGGCTGCACGCGATTCCTTCGCCTGGAGAACGTGAGCTGGACTTAGCGAAGGGCTTCCAGTGATAAGGACACGGCGGAGCCATGGGGTCACTTCCAAGACTGTGGCCATTTCCTGCTCTGGGGGAACAAGCCACCAGGCTGGAGAGGCCAGTGTAGCGGGAAGCCAAGGGCGATCCCGGACCCGCCACCCTTGAGTCACTGAGTCCTGCGAGTGGTTGCTGGGATGACCAGTGACTGTAGTCCCCGCTGCCCTGTGGCTGCAGCCGAGGACCCGCTGAGCCTGCACCCTGAGCACAGAGGCGTGGTGGTCGAGGCAGTAACTCCCAGAACAGTGCAGACCGCAGACGGGGTCACCGGGGCCCCCAAGGAGACGCCCTCTTGTCTCAGGGCCCCTGCAGAGCCCGCAGCGACGACCTGCACCGTCCACCCTTGGATTCTCTGCCACCAGCTCGTCCGTGGCCAGCACCGCCGCCCGTGACAGTGGCCTCGATGTCTGGCACGTGGCAGCCGCTCCCACACGTGGGGGGGGGGTCTGGCGGCCCACGGGGGAGGGCGGTGGCACCAGCATCCTGGGGTTTGATGCTGGTATCGGCTGTGCAGCCTCTTCTTTCTAAAACGGCCCAAAGTCTACCAGCTATGAGTAAACTTCCTGCTTTGTTTTTACTTTACATTTTTTGAAAGGACCCAAGTTATGAAGACACATGACGTCAGCGTGCTGCCATCTGGCTTCTGCCTCGAAGTTCCCGGCAGTTTCACCCTCCAGGGTCACCCCGACGGATTCCAGACCCTCACCTGCCCCCCACCCCACCGTGTTCTGGCTCCACCTCGGCGCTGGGCCCCCGACCCTGTCTGCACTCTCCCTCCGCTCGCCCCTGTCCTCCTTCACCGTCCAGGAGACAAGACAGCGCCTCGGGGTGGCGACTGCAGCTTGCCGGGCGGCCCTGTAATGACAAGCAGCCCCCAGTTCTCAGGGCCTGAAACAGCCCAGGTCGCCGCTGGGCTCGAGCTGCTCCAGCCTCCTCAGCGCCGCAGGCCTTCCCCGGGATCCTGAACCTGCCGACGGGGCTGCCATGTCCCCACACCGTCCCAGCAGAGCCAGGGCCACTGCCCTCGCCACTCGTCACAGGGCAAGCCGTGCCCTGTCCCTCCCGGGGCCAGTCCAGGAGGGGGACCCAGCGCCGTCCAGTGTCCGCCTGCTACTTCCCTGGAGGCTCGAGTGTGTCTGGTGCGGCGGGAAGAGATGAGCTCGGGTGTGACAACCCGGTTCTGTATCTCAGCTCTGTTTGCTTTTTCTTAAGTTTTGGTAAAACACTCAACCTCTGAGTCTCAGTTTCAGTCGGGAAAAGGTATGGCTGATATCTACCCACTGTGTTTCGGCAAAGATTAGGGAAAATCATGGAAAACAGACTTTTATTTGGGGTCCAGAGTATTGACATTACTTAACAAATGCTAGCACATGTTATTTTGGTTTTAACCATCTCTTTAAATGCTTATATATTATCTATCTAACCAGATAATAATTTCCATGAAGGTATAGTCTAGATCATACAAAAAATCAAATAAAAAATGCTATTAGTTATTTTAAGATTCAGGGCTTGTGTCGTTATTTCCATGTCCTCCCCAGGCACCTGGACTAGTGTCCAGTAAACAGTTACTAAAGTGGTAAAGAGATTCTTCCAATTTGTTTTCTGGATAGTTCTACAGAAGCATGAAGTCTACAGCAAAAAAAAAAAAGTTTGCACTGAACTATAAATTCAAAAGGGTATTTCAGCAAATGCAATGGCATGAAAATTCGAAAACATGATTTTTTTCCACCAAGACAGACATGCTTGGCACTAAAGCCCGTATTTCGGGAATACAAAACGGCCACGGTATTGACTCCCATGACAACTGAGTGGGTTTTGAGAGCTCGAGGTTGTACCTTAAAGTACGTGTTACTTCAGTCGTCTGTAGGTGTGTTGTACTTCATTCATTAAAGATGCATTTCAGAGTCATTTTGAAAATATCATCTCATCGATGTGAGCGAAGTGTTGCCAGGAAGTGTGACCTGCACAGTCATGAACCCACCCGGTCGGTAAGACTCAGGCGTCACCGGTGGTTTCTTCAGGTTCCCCCGAGACCCAGGCGGACTGGCCTTTTGAGTAAAAAGAGCCATCAGCTCATCTGTGGCCACCTATTTCTGAACTAACTGGTCCCCCATCTCAGCTCTGAGCCCTTCCTCTTTTCCTCTTTTTTTTTTTTTGCCAAATCTCTGTTAGAAAAGGATGCCACAGTTATAGTTTGTAAATCTGTATTTGTGAATACATAAACTTTTATTCTATTTGGCTATAATTTTCATATAGAGAAAAATATTCTAAATACTTAAATTTGAATTATGTTTTGATGTTTCTAAGGGATGAATTGGCAGGCAAACTGGAGAGTTTCATTTTTCTCAAGCTTAACTTTTCCGAGACAGATGAGAGCACAGGGAGGTGACTCAGGAAGCAGTGATTCCTTTGCAAAAGGAAAAAGCGATCATTCTAAAAAACTAGAACGCCATCTCTGTGAAAAATTTTGGACCAAATTATCTCCTGCACTTCCAGGCTCTAGCTGAAGTCTGCTCTACAAATAGAAATGTCTTAATGTTTTTAAAAATTATGAATAAAATGCAAATACTGTTGCACTTCTAATTGGTACTAACCATTCACGCTCAGTGTGAGTTTGTTTCACATCAACCCTGTGAGCTCTAGGGCCTGGGAAAGGTTCCTACTGTCCGGAGCAGCGTGTTGCTTTGCTGTGAAGTTAATGCAAAGTTAAGCCCTTCGGTCCATTCCCCTGTGCTGTACTGAGTGTCTGGGAGGACAGCCCCACGCCTATGAGCTGCCCTAACCAACTACCCACGGTCCTGCTGTCTTCATGCTAGGAGGCTCTGTCCCGGCTCCGCACCTGGGGGAGGGACCTGCAGGGTCAGTGAGGAGCTGGGGGTGCGCCTGGGAGTGCTGGTGTCTGTCTGCCTGGTCTCATCAGCCGGAACCACATGCTCCTGCCCACCTGGAAGCAGGGCTGGGGGGACATCCCTGAGATGGCATGGGCCGATCCCGCCCCATGCAGCGCTGAGCGCAGTGCTGCAGGTAAACGTGTGTCCTCGTGTCAGATTCA
Source organism: Aethalodelphis obliquidens (assembly GCF_003676395.1). Lineage (NCBI taxonomy): Eukaryota > Metazoa > Chordata > Mammalia > Artiodactyla > Delphinidae > Aethalodelphis > Aethalodelphis obliquidens. The sequence goes on from NW_020837956.1 coordinate 42,962,651, forward strand.
TAGTGAAACGCGCACTGTGTGTACAAGTGCTTGTCACCTGAGCCAGGTGACTTTTCTCTTGGCAAAATCATATTTGTAAAATATATATTATAAAAATATACAAATATATACATGTATATGTGAACTGAAAATAATGCACAGCCTAAAAGTTGAGAATGATGTTTATTTGGCGGACAAAACTGAGGACTTAAGCCCAGGGCGCAGCCTGTCAGTAGCGCTGAGGGACCGCTGTGCAGAGGTCGGGGAGGAACCAGGATCTACAGGGGTTTTTGCCACAGAGACCAGGCAGTCGGAACATCAAAGATGACTGTTCATTAAAGAAAACCAGACATCTCAGGTTAATGAATTCAGCCCTTTTCTATGCATGGGAAGAGGCAAGAGTCTGGGCTCACCGGAATCGTTCCTTTGATCCGCACCTCAGCTACCTGGGGCCAGTGTCCTGTGCTTTCCCATCCCGAGTCCCCGCAGGGGGCCCCATCCGGGCAGCTGTAATGGCGGATGGCTTGGTGGCCGCAGCATCCTTTGCTTACTGACATGGCAGCAACGTTTTTCATTCACAAATATAATGGTCAACATTTCCCAGTTATAGTTATCTTTAAAACTGCAAGGACCTGGTGTAACATTTTGATATTGTGATTTATAGTAAGAAATACATATTTGGTCAAAGTCCCACTACTTAAACACTTTGAACTTCCTGTGAGGAGAGCCTTGGTTGTCTTTTGTTACGTGAGTGAGGTGAGGTTTGCAAAGCCCCCGAGGGTGGGGGCTGGGAGCCAGGGAATGCCGCCCCCCGCCCCCCCGCCCCGCCCCCGTCAGTCCCACCCCGACCTCTGGGAGGTTGAGGTCAATCACTGGCTCAAGTCGGGCGCCTTGCCGAGGCCCCTGCAGCAAGAGCCCTGAAGCACGACCTGGAGGCCCGGGGGCAGCTGAGGAGGGGCCAGTCGTACAGGACTGAGCCCCTCACCTTGGGGTCGGAGGCCGTCTCCAGGCAGACAGTGTCAGGGCTGCGTCGAACTGTAGGGCTCCCCGCGGGCCTCGGAGCCTTGCTTGGTGTGAGGAAGAGCCCCAGCCCTCGGAATTTGGTGTCAGAATTGGACGTAGAAGCTAAACGTGTTGCACTTCATCTAGCTCTTCACGCATTCGCTCAGAAGTCACCCTCGTGCGGTCAGTGGGTCAGTGCTGCCTGGAGACGCTGACCAGAAGCGGACAGAGCAGGCTGGTGTCGCTGACCTCGGTGAGCTGGTGTGCGAGGTTGCAGGCCAGTGGAGAGAAGCAGGACCGCAGCTCGCGTTTCTGGGGAAAACAAGAGGGCCTGTGCGTGAGAAATTCAAAGAAAAGAGGTTTGCTGGGGTAAGAAAAATTTCATTGAGCAGTTTCGTCATTGAAACTACTGTGATTCGTATCAGCACACACTTTCTGTGCTGAAATAACGTGAATGTCAACATCTTTGATGGTCGGCAACGAGGGAGCCCAGACCTGGCGGCCCGAGTGCTCTCAGGATGAAACCCCCTTAACCCGCTGGCTCCAGACCTGGCACCTGCTGCTGGGTATTGATAGATGTTCATCCCTGTTTCTCTAAAATCAGGCCTGGAAAGGACATATTTACACTCACTTTCACACAAACCACCCATAAAAATAAGCTCTAGTCTAACCCCATAATGGGAGGCAACAGTCAGGACCGTGATTTCTCCCCAGCTGTGCCACCAGGGGCAGCAGGCCTGGTGCAGACTTGCCTGGGCAGTGAAATCAGCCCCAAGGCGTCCGGCCCTGCCCTAGGGCTCCTGCTTCTCAGACCTCTGCCCCTGGCTTGTTTGGAAGCACAGCCTGTGTTTCCCAATCTCAGCTGCAGGAGGTGTGACGATGCAAGGCCCGGTGGGCCCAGATAAGGGCAAGGGCCTGTTGTTTTGCGGGTTTTGAGGCACTGGTTCTCACAGGGCTCCCCCTGCACCCCGTCCGCCCTGGGGCCATGCCGTGCTCACAGGCAGATGTCTGGGCCTGAGACTCACCTGAAGGGATTGAGGGGGTCTGGCCACCTGGAAGATTAAGCAGGGCTTGGAGTCAGGGGCGGGAGTGTCCGCTGCCTGAGGGGAATCTGAACGTGGGCGATGGGCAAAGACCATCCACCCAAGCCTCCAGGGACCGAAGGAGCAGGACGTTTCCTGAATAGGCGACACTTCCGCGGGTCGACCCTCAAGCAGGCAGCACACATGCAGCGGCCGGCAACGTACTTGTTTGGAGCCCGACCTCGCGGTGTCTCTGTGTTAATTCGTGGCCCTGGGTGCACACAGTGGGCTCCCCGGATCTGTCCCCCCGTTAGAGCTGAGCCGTTTGTGCCCAGGGCCCAGCAGACCCCCGCTGCCCAGCTGCACGCCCCCCACCAGCTGCGTGTGCCCTGCTTCCCGCGGCCTTCAAGTGCCCTCGGGCGACCTGGACTCCCAGCTCGCACTCTTCTCTGCGGGGTGGACCTGCCCCAGTCCCCAGATCTGGGTCCGCCTCTGCTAGGTTGACTCCAAGGATGTCAGAGGTCAGGTCTGGAATAAGATGTGTTTTAAATCCCAGGATTCCATTTGCGCGATAGTCTCTGACTTTATTTTACTGGTTGGAAAGGCTGATCTTGCAGTGATATCTTGCAGTGATACTTAGTAATTGATAGAATTAATTAAATACATTTTAGTTTTGTGGGCCTATAGTTCTCAAGTTAGTTAATTTGGGGAATTTCCCCACATTTTGAAGGGTCAGTACCTCACCCAGGTTTGAGAAAAGCTGTCTCCCAGACTCAGCTTGTCTCCTGGACAGGGCCATGCCTGGCTCCTCTGACCGAGTCCTGAGCCACGTCTGGGTGCAGAAGATCCGGTTCTGCCCCAAGCCCACCAGCTACTCAACTCATCTCACTTCCTGTCTGAGAACAAAATAGCCACCCCTCTGCCCCAGGGCCAGCTACAGAAACCAGGCAAGAAAACGTGGAGGTGCTGGGCCCGCCTGAACATCCTCACGACCTTCGGCAGGTAAGCTGTGTTCTGGGATCTCTCATTCACCCCAAGCAGGTGACCCTTCACTTCAAGGTCAGCCCTCCTCAGGGAGCTCAGGGCAGACTCGGAAAGGGTTAAGGAAACCAGACCCAGGACATCGCCTGTGGTTGCTATGGTTGGCCTGGGGTGAGCGGCTGCACTTCTGGAAACTTCTCACCCACACACGCCCAGACATTCACACCTTTCGTCCCAGAATTAAACTGAGGCCGTCTGGATGCACGGCCACGAAGGCGGATGGGAGGTTTCTGAGTTCCAGGCCCGCGCACAGTGGATGGCAGGCGACAAGTGGATTCTGGTCTCACGTCCGGGAACTATGACGGACGATGCAATAAACAGTGCGGATTTCTCACGTTAGAATGAGTGAAGGGCAAACCCTGGGTGGGTTATGGGCGTGTTTCACCCTGAGACCACCCTGCCTCAGAGAGGGCTGCCGAGGCCCCATGGGGGTGCTCTCCTGATGGCGGCCGTTCCCTGCAAGGCCCTGCCCTGCCCACACGGCCCCCCAGCCCTGCCCACCCCTCCTCAGAAAGCAGGGCCCCCAGGAGGAAGAGTTCTTTGAATACGTCTCTCCTTGCTTCAGTCGAATCTGTTTACTGGGCTCCACAGAACACACGTGTGCCCTGTTTCCCTCCCAGGTGCGTGTAGGAAGCAACCTGGTGACACGGCCAGCTCCTGCCTCGCGTTTCCCCACCTTAGGAGTGACTTGGGCTCAGACGTCTTACTCCGGCGCCTTTAGGAGTCAGGCAGCAGGTGGCACTGCAGGGTTTCTCTTCCTAAGTTGCCCTTGGGGAGCCTGCAGTTCCTCGACGGGCCCAACGCTGCTTCTCCCCGCCGTTCTCCGCTGCTGACCAGATGCCCGTCGCCCACATCAGCCTCAGCATCGGCGAGGCTCCAGGCCAGCGTTCCCACCCTGACGGGGGCACAGGGACGTCGTCACCGCTTCAGTGGAGAAGATGGGGATAGTTTCTGGATGTCACTTCTGAAGCTAACAGATCCGCGCTCAGTGGCCCTTGCTGGTGAGCTCCGTGTTTGACCACCTACCGCACGGAGCGCATCTCCTCTTACTTACCTTAAGTTCACGTTTTCTTCAGTGTCACATGTTGCGCTAAAATCCCTGAACTTGAATTTGACGATTCAGGTCATTCTGTCTTTTCTCCTCTGTTTGGTGATTGCAGAGTCTTTCTTGGCTGGTCTTTTTAGAGGAAGGGACCCTGGGTTTTCGTCCCAGCGAGAAGCGAGGAAAGTCACAGGCGTGAGGACAGCGTGGTGATAAAACAGACCCGAGCAGCGGGGAGGCTGGAGAGCCAGCGGGTGGGGGTCCGACGAGTCCGGGCAGCAGGCTGCGTGCAGGCCGGAGATGCCGCAGGGAAGCCCGCTCTCTGCAGACGCAGTGGCGAGGCTGCCCTGTCCCAGGGCTGTAACCACATCCACTCCTGTCTCTCCAGCCACGCGTAGGTCTGTTCTCTTGGGTCCAAGCTTGAAGCCTTTCTTGACTTCCCCCTTTGTTCTCTCTGTAAACCCTCTGCCCCAAACATCCCTCCTCCCCGGTCCTTCGCTGGCCACTTTGCAGCTCTGCCACCGTCTCCAGGTCTGGTCACTGCCACGGCCTCCATGTTTGTCTCAGTCATCAGTTGTTCAGACCCACAGGGCTCCTCAAGGTTGGGCACTCCCCACCTCCCACTGCTCTGGGGGACCAGCCCCCACACAGCACCTGCCTGGGCTTTCTCATCTTCAGTGTTGGTCACGGAGTTTCCTCCGGATGAAAGGTCCTCCTCGCTGATCTGCACCTGCATTGAACCTGCCTCAGCTCTGCTGAGTTCCCACCTGCCGTGGGAAAAGTCTCCGAGTGACGGCGGCCACTGGGTCTCGTGTGGAGGGAGCGAGGATGCTCTGATACGTCTTGCTGAGCAGCTGCACACCGGCTGCCCGCTCCTCTCCCCGACGGAGGGAGAACAGAACAGCCCCCAGGGCGGCGGAGCTTCCCACCCAGGAAGGAGGGGTCATCGGGTTGGAGGTGTTTGATTTCATCGAAAGCTGGAGCTTCTTCCCGTCCCATCGCCAGCAAGAGCCCCCCAGAACGTTACACCTGCCGAAACCCGGGAGTCACGTGGCCCCGTCATGAGCTGTTTCCTGAGAGATCGGGCTGAGGACGAAGCCCTGGGTGTGGATGCCTGACCCCGTGTGGTCCTCGGACCAGCAGCTCCTGCCTCTCCCGGGCGCCTGGAAGCTCCCAAATTCCAGCCCAGCCAGGCCCGCAGGTCAGACCCCTGGGTGGCCTCTGTCCCCACCACTTGCTCCCCAAAGCCACCTACACCTCATCGTTTTCACTCCTGCGGGAACGGTCGTGTCCCATGGGGCGTTCGGCACCTGCAAACCTCGGGGGCTGTCAGGGGAAGCATCTCACCTCCATTCCAGACTTAACGTGTCAGCCTTTTCTAGAGAAACACAATGAGCCACCTTTTGTTTGAACATTCTTCTGTCTCCCAGACTGTCCATTCTAACAAGATAGTTTGTCCATCAGCTGGAGAGATCATCACTTTGACCCCAACTGTAACATTAATTGTGAAAACTAGCAACAGTAACTAGTAACAGTAAAACTAGTAACAGTGCTTTCTTTGGATTTATTGCTAAATACGTGTGTACATATTACCTGCTACACACAATATTGCACAAATACACATGTGTGCAGTGTGTAAAGGCCAAATAAGTGGTCGATGTGAGGAAATATTTCTAAGTTCCTTCATTTCATCCAGCAGAATACATTCATCTACAGCTAAAATTGTCATTTTAAACAGTAAGCTAAACACACCATTTAAGAATAGGATTATAAAGCTCTTTTATTTACAAAATAATTAAAACCAATTTCATAGTATAAGAGGGATTTTAGTCATTGTGAAATGATACATAAATGTAAAGTTGTGATTTTTAAAAATTCAGTGTCAATGACAGATATTTAAGCTAGGAGATTTAAAGTCTCAGTAATACAGACATAATTGACTTTAAATGTAATGTTTTACGGTATTTTCACTTAAATAGGTAATCTCAGCCCTTGGCAGTTATTATAAATAGTGAGGTGTATGGTGTGCATTTCTTCTTGTAATATATGTTCAGGACCACCTCGTATATTACAGGAGACCAGGACCCCTCAGGAAGGGACAGGAAGAGCGAGAAGGGGACAGGAGCTGATCACAGTCCAGATGTGTGTGTTCGGGGCATCATTATTCCTTAATTAAGGCCGACATAAACCTCACACCACGTTTGCTGGAAAACAGACTCATTCATACAACACTGTATGGATTTAAGATATTTAAGTCTTCAGGTTCTAAAAATGTGAGTGGAAACAAATGCGAAGACCCAAAACTTGGAACGAGCACAACGCAATATGATCCTGAGGTCAGGCACCCAAAACAGAATGGAATGAAAATGAAAGAAACAAATTAAAGTATATGGAGGATATCAGTGTGAAGTACAGTGAGGGAGACGGTTTTATTAGGAAAATACCGAGACCTGAAACTTGACCGCAGGGACTGAGTAGTGGACGAGCAGGACGGCAGGATGGATGGAACCACGTCCCGGCTCCGTTCTTCCCTCCTCCGCTCCTCTCTTCCTCTCATGGGTCTCACTCTCTACCAGAAGGAACCACAGGCATCTGACGGTCAAAGGCGTGTAAACAGCCATCGGCGAGCAAGGTGACTGGAGCCACACGTTAGGAAAGCTGGTAGAACATCTTGGCTAAGATGCACTTTGGAACTTTTTGGCATTTGAATGGAAAATGAGGAAATACAGGAATACATATAAATATAAGTAAATGCATAGACACGCCCTCTCGTACCCTTTCAAGTGATGCCCCTCCCCTGTCCCTGGAGGCCGGCCTCACCTCCCGCCCACATCGCCCAGGTCTGACCTCTGAGACTCCTGCACCATCATCTGCAGCCCCAGTCTTGGGGCTCCTGCAGCTCAGGGACAGGACCCCAAGGCAGGGACAGGCTCTGAAGACCCCAGGAACCTGACTTAGTGCACATGCAGTTCTGGTGATATCCTCCCGCCACAGGGCCTCCCATCCAGGCGTTTTCTAAGCCTTCACATGATGTTCAATGTAGCAAGACTTGAGTTCAAAACTCAGAATAAAATCTCTGTTGTCTCAGTTAATAACCCAAACACTTGCAGTCACAGTGCTTACGCACCCCATGCTCACCAAGACAATGCAACAGTGTTTGCTTCCTTTCATAATCTTTAATAATCTATTTCTGAGCATGATATAAACTCTTTATACCAGAGGGTCAGTAAGGTATAATTAATACAAGTGGGTGGATTTCAAGACCTGAGGGTCACAAGAAAAATCCCGCCTGGAGTGAGTGCCCTGTGTTTGCTGCTTCTCCTCTGAATTGCCCCAGTTCCCACGGGCTACAGCTTCCTGGTCAGGTCAGAAGGTTCCTGGTCTGACAGAGTGGTGACAAGCACGAGGGACAGGACAACCACCTGCCAGGACTGTTCACTTCTCCTTATCTTGGGGCTGGAAGCCAAAACAACTAGGTTCTTTATCCTAGCAAGACCAGGAGCAGGGTGTCTTCTGACGGGTACAACGTCTGCCTTTCACAGGGAGCGGGGCCAGGAGGGTGAGGGGCGACTCTGTCCGAGCAGAGCTGCTGAGACCTTAGAGTTCACTTTCGTGCATTTCCAAGGCCTCACAACACAATCTGGGGTGTCTAGAGACAGTTTCGATGGTGTCGTACTGCAAAGCTTCAGGTCTTGCTTAAAATCTAAAATGTTTTTGCGACTCTTTCCTCAGGAGGCCCGTTTTCCTCCTAAGCTTCAGTTTCTTGCCTACAAAATGAGAATTTTGTTCAGACAATGTTAAAATTCTGTTCTTTCTTTAATGTTTTATTAAAGTCCTTCGCTCCAGGTCCTACAAACAAAAATTGGTTCAAGGAAACGAAAAATCTGCATCAGTCACACCTGTGCTTTTCCTACATCTAAACACTTCATCGAAAACTTCATTGATAATTGCGTTAAATGCTGTGTCTGAGTGAAGTGGTTTAAACCAACAAAAAAACGCGGTTGAAGAGACGCTGTTCTCAAACACACGTGGTTTTGTGGTCATTCACGGGGACACGCCCACCACATGGCACTAACCTGCACCCAACGCTCACCAGTGTGAATTAATTAACTTTATTTGAAGAATGTCTGAGTTAATTTTACTATGATTAGATCTATAAAATAGCTATATTTTTGTGAGGAATAACACAATTCAAAATGGACTGATTTTCAGGATAGCTCACATGCACACACACTCAGAGAAGTGCACAGCAGGGCAGGGAGCAGACCCGCCGTGTCCCTCAGACACGTGGACGGAGACGTTCATCACTGCAGGCCCGAGGGTCGAGCTGCCCGCACGACGGCCTGAGGCTCCTGGAGAAACTGCCTGGCGGGCAGGAAGCTCTGCCAGGTCACACTCTCTGCCCCCCGAGATGACAGTGCTGGCGGCCGGGTGGTGGGAGCGCTATGCGGGGGGGCAGTGTGAAGGGCTGTCCCTGTTGCTGGGAGACGTCCCCTGAGAAGCCTCATGCAGCGTCTCCGTCTCAGAGCCTCTGTCCCGGGGGAGCTGATTGCCCACCGGAAGCATCTTTTCTCCAGGAACCTGTAGACACAGACTCTAGGAGTTCACAGAGCTTGGCAGATCCACTCCTCTGGTTAGTCTTTGCAGGGACACACACGGGCTGATCGCAGGCACGCACACCTATTAGCATCTGGACGCTGGCGAGTGTTAACAAGGACTATAGGATACAGAGCAATTATATAATACACATATATATGGTGCAAAAAGTTATTCTATATATTGTGTATTTAATAGACTATATTAAATATAAAACACATAAAATATGATATATTGTTTTTAAGAATTAAAAAGGAAACATAATATACATTGTAATAGTGCCTCTAGTTGTGCATTACAGTATATCATATATTTCCTTTGGCACCACCTCAGTCCGTGTGGATCCATGGTTGGTGGGTGACGGCCTCACCCTTGGTTTTCCCAGATCTTGTGAAAGCAGAAGGTCACACCCAAGGTCAGGCTGGGGCCCTTGATCGAACGCGGACTGACGGCAGCTCTGTTTTAGCTCCAGCAAAACTGGTCCATGGGGATGGAACCCCCTCGAGGTGAGTGTGGCCTCTTCTCCGAGGCTCAGTGCATTGACCCGCCTAGAGGAGATGGCCTGGAGGGAGGGATAGGCCGGCCTGAGCCCACCCGACCCCGCTGAGGGTCCTCCAGGAATTGGCGGGTGTCCCCGGAGAGTGCCCACCTCAGCCCTCACCTCAGCGGTGTTGGGGAGATGGACGTATGAACGAATAACACAGAGAAGGAAAACAGAAGTGAGGATGTGTAAGGTGCCACGATGTGCCTAGAGCCCGTGCTCCGCAACAAGAGAAGCCACCGCAATGAGAAGCCCGCGCACCGCGACGAAGACCCAACACGGCCAAAAATAAATAAATAAACAAACAAACAAATAAATAAGTAAATAAAAATTTTTAATTAAAAAAATAAGAACTGGAACCTAGACACACGAGGGTGAGGAGTGTTCAGTCCCTTGGGGACCATGGTGGGGGGATTGTTGGCTGTGCTCTGAGATCCCGTGCTGGTGGACAAAGAGGCAGGACGACACTGACACCCCAGCTGCCCTCTGGTCCTCTCCTCCCAGGATGGGCTGCTGGGGGTGAGCAGACAGGTTCACGTGAGTCCACCTGTGGGACTTCAAGGTGTAACCCTGTTACTGTGACACAATTACCAGGGCCTCTGACAACACGATTAGTCTCTGTCATCACTAATCGACAGTCAGCATCTAGCTGGTAAATAACCACATTTAATTAATACTCTAGAGGGCTGGGAAAACTCGATTTCCACAGTTCTCTGTCCTTTTGTGCAAACACAATTCTATCTCCTGTGCTATTTAGGATTTCTGATAACATGTAAAGTCACCAAATGAAATTTAAAAATAAACAAAGTGAATTGTGAAAGTCTTGTGGAGGGATTTTTTGTCTAAATCCGAGAGCTCGCCTTTCTCTCCCCAGGCCAACTGGAAAACCATAAGTACAGGTCACTCTGCGTAGCGGATGGAAATGTGAGCGTTACGTCTGGGAGAACAGCAGGGCCTCCTGCATCTCTCTGAGAGCTCAGCCAGGACCCCCTCCATCCTGGCGCCTCTGTCCACATGCAAGTGAGGAAGCTGAGGGAGTTGGGCGCCTCAGACGGCACACCTGCTGCTGGCCCCGGGGCGGGAGGCATCCCAGCCTCCAGAACGCCCCATCCTCTTCCTTCTGGAAGGTTGAGGCTACTTCCCCTGATGAAAGTGCGAGGGAGAAACAGCCACAAGTACCATCTGATTAAAGTCCCTTCCTGGGAAGAGGAAACAAACACGGAATTTAGTCTCTAGCGATCAAGCAGGGTTGCTGTTGTTTACGAGCTCAGGCGACTCCCCAGCCCCCCGAGATCCGTGGCAGGAGGACACCCTTGGCTGAGAAACCTGATGGAAGTCAGCACAGCCCCCTGGTCCCTTCAGTCGACACCAAAAGCCCCCAGGCCCCGTGACAACGACGCAACCATTCCCTGTGACACCAGCGTCACACCCACGTGGTCAGGTGTGGACACTGGCCACCCGCGGGCCTGGCCGTGCGGAGAAGGGGGCCCATCGTCACGAGGACCCTAGGAGGCTGAGGGATTTCGCTATAAAATGAGGCCCGGTCCTGGAACACGGACCAGTGATATCTTGCGTTTGCTCCTGGCCCGGCGAGGGCGCTGGGAGGGGATGGAGGGTGGCACGTGGCCTCTGAGCACCCAGTGCTTCAGGGCAGACCCTCGGCAAAGCCTCTTCCCCGGGACCCCCCATTTCCTGGCAGAGGCGGCAATGGAAGCAGGCGTGGATCTAGAGGAGGTGCGTGTCCGAGCAGCGGGGCAGAGTCTCCCGGCCGCAGTCTCCTCCATGTGAACGACCGTGCTATGCTATCTGCACCATGTTCATGATGGCATTGTCAACAAGATCACACAGTGCAGGGCTCAAAAATCTCTCCAACACCAACAGAGGTCCACCCACCTCACTACAAATAACTCAGTTTCGTTGCTTTTCATGGCTGAGTAATACTCCATTGTATATACGAACCACACCTTCTTTATCCATTCATCCGATGATGGACACTTAGGTTGCTTCCATCTCCTGGCTATTGTAAATAGAGCTGCAATGAACATGTACCAAGTACATTTGAATTATGGTTTTCTTAGGGTATGTGCCCAGTAGTGGGATTGCTGGGTCATATGGTAGTTTTACTTTTGGTTTTTTAAGGAACCTCCATACTGTTCTCCATAGTGGCTGTATCAATTTACATTCCCACCAACAGTGTAGGAGGGTTCCCTTTTCTCCACATCCTCTCCAGCAAGGAAATATAGATCTTATTTTCATCTTACCCTCAGATATACATGGGCCCCCGGACCCCTAACAGCTCAGGCACGCGGCTCTGGTGAGGGATGTGAAAGGCCAGGCCTGAGCTGGGCTCTGTCGCTGATGAGATGCTTGGGTTCCACTTCTTCACCAGAAGCCAGTGCCTCTTCCTGCACTGCTGGGAGGACTGAACGATATTTAAGGACCAAACCTTGGCTGTGTCCCTTACAACATGCAAATCAAAATAAATCAAAACTGGAAGCACATTCCTGATAACCGGCAAGATGGTGTAGCTGTTTTGCTAGCAGCCATTCAGTGACAAGGCGGACACCTAACTAGCGTTGATGATTTACTGTGAGATTCATTCTTGTGAAAAGAGGCAAATTAACTTTGTGAGATTCATAGAGAGGCCAAGCAAATTGAGTTTTTGTTTGAAACTAATACTACTCTTCGTTTTGAAGTGATGAAGTGTTTTTTACAATCTTGCTTTACTTTGATAGCAAATAAAAGACGTCCAACTTTTAAGAACTTATACCGTCTTTTCATGGTGTGGGATTAGCTCCTCCTGCATTTGGATTGTTTATGCTGTGGAAATGGAAATTTTTGCACATGGAAGGGTTTGAGAAAACACCATGAATACACGATGGGGTTTGTTTATGTTGGTGCCTGGGGATGCACAATGGTGTGTTTACATTAAGTTTATGGTCATTTACAATAAAACACAACAATTGTTTTAATGGAACTGTGAGCGGTGGCAACGTAAGGGAAATAGATTGTGTCCTATGCGCCTGTAGTCTTAGAACCAGGGACCCCAGGGGAACCTGCTGGCTCTCCAGGTGGAACCTGGTCTGCTGGCTCTCTGGCAGTGATGCTCTGGGCGTCTGGGGAGCCCACCCCGCCATGCCCTCTGACCTGCACTTCATGTGGCTGCTCTCGTCACCCTGTGCTTGTCCAGCTTGACGAGCAGACAGTGTGAAAACTGGACCATCTTCTTCTGTCTCCCCAGACACTTCCAAATGGTCCGACAAACACAATTTTTAGGAGACCGTATTACCCCACAGGTGTTGCTCTACTAATCTGCAAAAAACAGTCCTGCAGGATGTAAACATCAAGGTACTTTTGGTTACTGGTGGCAGAATAATTAAGCGGCCTTATTTTATTTGCTGGAAAGGAAAGAGTCTATTCAGGGACTCTGTCATCTCGCTCTGCTCTGGCCCAGTTCTCTCCTAACAAAACCCTTTTTCTCTGTTACCACCTCCACGTTCGTGTCACCAAACTAAGAGAGAGAGAGGTTCCCTTTTGACGCGTGTGCATCCCCCGAGGGGCACAGGCACCCTGGTCATTTCCACGCCAAACGGGTGGAGGCTCCCTTGGGTGCACGTGGCAGAACCCACAGCCTGGGGGGGTCAGTGGGTCAAGCAGTCTCCACAACTTTCCATGGACGGGCTGGAGCAGCAGTAGGGGGCCCTGGCAGAGACAAAGGGGGCACGCGTCTCATTTGCTCCCGGGCTGAGAGCCTCTGCAGGGCACTCACTGCACAGGGACGCGGGCAGAAGGTGTTCGGCGTGCTCCCCATGACAGCCAGCAGGAGCGCACTGTCTCGCCCAGTTTACAGAGGTGGGAGAGGCACATGGAGGAGGCTCTCGCTGCGCACCGAGGAGGTGGAGGGGCCAGGGTCCGGGCTCTTAACCGTAACGTCTGAATTTGGGGTAGCAATACAATTTCCACTCGTTAGGAAAACTCGAGACTAAAATAGCGTCCTAGTAATAATTACACTGGAACCACAGGGTAAATCCAGCCAAACGGTCCTACCTTCAGTCTCAACAGTATTTCCGTGAACGCATAGAAGACTTGCAACTCAGGCGTCTGCTTGGTCACCAGAGCACTGGCCATTGAGGCCCTGTTTGTCACTTAGGGAGGCCTGGATCCCAAAGAGCTGGGGACCCAGGAATGTCCACGCCCAGGCGTCTAGAAAACCTCCAGGTGGCCTGTCTAGCGCCACATCACTAACTTTTAGGAAAGTTAATCCAGTACAGTCTTCATTTTTCTGAGTCAGGAGGGAAAACACATAAAGCTACTCAGGCCTGCTCGCTTGTTTCTTTCCCCTTGTAAACACGAATTCTGAGACCTCTGACGACGGTCAAGGTTTCTAAGATAAATGAGTGATTCATTTTGTAAGCTGACTAGAGCTGTTTATTTTAAAACGAGCTCCTGTTTTCTTTTTCACCACGTTTTTGGAATTTCACAGTTGAATGATTATACTTTCCTGAACCATTTATATCCTCCTCCTTTTCACAGGTTAGTGACCCCTCCGAATGTCAGCCCTGCTGAAATCACGTTAGCGGCCTGATTACCACCTTTTTCAGATCATTAATAACTCGATTAAGACTATTTGGAGGCCCTAAACCCGACTCCTAGGGCACTTCTGGGCAAACGTCCTCCAACTCAGAACATCTCCATTTATCAACTCTCCGAATTCGGTCTTCCAGTGAATTCCCTCCCTTCCAAGGAGTGGGCGGCATTGCGGTCAGATGCAGACACACGGTGTTTGCCCTTCGGCACACTTCTCTGAAATCCTCTATCCCCTCAGCATGGTAACTTTACATATTTAATTCTTCACCTTTCTCTTTAGTTTGTAGGTAGGAAGTCTGCTAGAGGGATGGTACGCATCTCAGCACCCTTCCCTTCTGCTCTCCTGCAGTCAGGGAAGGAGCTGCCTTTTCTCCAGGACAGTCTCTTCTCAGAGGCGCTCTCAGGGACACAGTGGGGAGGGGGCCACAGGCTTCTCCGTCTCTGACTTCCTGTGCACGCTGGCAGCACCTCCACTCAGCTGTCAGCACAGCATCTCTGATAAAAATCTGGTGTTTGGCTGGAGTGCAGGGTGTCTCCCCAAAGGACCAGCCCATCAATGGGGCTTCATGCCTGCATCCCAGCATCCTTTAAGGACAATATGTTACCAAAATTAAACAAAAACAAAACTCTTCCCTGTGTGAAAATTGTGGCCTCAGGAAGTAGAGGGAAGTGTAAAACGCAAACATGGAATTAAAGCTTTATAATCCATTCACATATTTCAATCTGGTCATTTTGTTGTGCACTGTCGCCACCCCACTTACCGGGTGTTTATTGATATTATTTAGCAACATAACGTGGTGCTAAATAGTGTTGGCTCAGCAATGCCAGAAATAAAGTTACACGTGTTAATGAGTAACAAGAAGGATGAAAACTAGCTTTTCAAGTACTTTTGGTAAAAACTGAGAGCCACTGCCAGCTTCTGTCCTGCTCTGTTGCTCTGTTGTCGTGTTTCCCAAACGGTACCTGAGGGCAGAGCCAGGGCTCACACCCCTCGGCTCCGACCCAGCACCGTCCCCGCTCTGTGCACATCAGGGCTCTGGGGTCTCTTTTCCCTCTGTTCCCTGACTCCACTCCCCTCCTCTTCCTTCCTGCCCATCAACAACCCGGAGTGTGCAAGACGCATCCCTCTGTCTGTGTCACATAAACTGTGTGCTCGAGGTCTGTGGTGTATACTTAATAAGGCGATTGCTTCAGCAGGGCCATCCTCACCTGGAGCTGGTCCACAGGACATCCTACAACCAGCACAGTTTGGGGCCGCTACCGCCTTTGCACCGAGGCATCTGCCGTTCTACCCACCACTGCTTTGTGCGTGGTTGGTTTTTGCTTGTTTTTGTTTCACTATCAGTGGCAATATCAACACAGTAGAAAAAACATATCCAAGTATTATTTTGAAAATGGTTTGGCTTCAGGAATCCCTCAAAAGTGTTTCAGGGACCTCAGGACCCTCGGATGTAGCCTTGCAATTTGGGGAACACTCTATTCAATGTTATGTTAAAGAAGTATCATATTTTTAATGTGTTGCTACATTCTTTTGCAAATATTTAATTTTCTGCATCATTATTACTAAATAAAAGTGATTTGTAGTCATTTTGTTTCTGGAATCAATGTTTCACTCTCAATAAAGATAATATGGAAGTTTTCCTTTTTTTCCTGTGCTCTAAAATAATTTAGGTAGCATTGGGATAATCAAATTTATAAAGTTTAATGGAATTTGCCTGTTAGACTACCTGGGCGTTTTGCTTTCTACAGGAGGATTCTTTATTAACTCAATTTCTTTTAAGGCTATTGGTTTCAAGTTTATGACTCTACCACGGTCAAATTTATAAATCTATAAAATGAAGTTTTTAATTTCTTCTGGTGTTTGCATTTTATATGTGTAAAGTTGCACAAAGTGTCACCTTGCATTTTAAAACTTTCTTCTGATCTGTGGTTATTCTTCTCTTGTCATTTCTAATTTCATCTATTTGTCTTTCTCCTATTTTCTGGATTAACTTAGCTTATAATTTTTGCCTATTTTGTTGATTTTTCACAGAGATGTATTTCTGATTTCTTCTGCTCTTTGTGTTGTAATTCATTCATTTCTTCCTTGATCTTTACTTATTCCTGACTTGTGCTTTCTTTTTTATTTTAGGAGAGAAAATGTAATATAAAGAACTGGTTAAATCATATTAGACAAGTAGAAAAGCAGACAGTGAGTTATCAGAAGTAGTAACTGCAGGAAAGAGATACACCCTGAGGGGTGGGAAGACAGGGGAAGAAGTAGGGGCTCTTAGAAATGAGGACCCAGACTCCTGAGGGGACACGCCTGTGGTAGGTGCTGGTATATCCAGGGGCCCATGACGAGCTGGTTCCGGGGACGTGGAAACCTGGAAATTGGAACCAGTTACTACTGACACCCACCTACTCCATTCTGACCCTTCCTTTTAGTTGTTACTTTTTGAATCTTTTGATTTAGGAATGTCGCTTACGTACGAATTAGTGCTGAATTTTGCTCTGTTGGTCAATGTAAAGTCTTTCACTAAGTGCACTGAGCACATTTACATTTACTGATCTTGGCATTTTAATCTCAGTTTTGTCATCTGTTTTGTGTTGTATTTATGTGTCCACCAGGCTCTGAGATGGTCTCTGTCTGTCCTCCCCACTTAAGACATGTCGTCTGGTTTACAGAGACGTTTGTATTTCTGTTGTATTGTTTGCTTTATCCCAGTACTTTTATTTAACATCGTCGGATCCTCTTTATTTTGAATGTTGGTTCTCCCCCTTCCTCCTTCCTAGTATTTAATTTGAAGTAACATCTTTTTACTGGAATTCAGTGTCTCTCAGGCAACTGACAATTTTTTTCTAACTTTTCACATTCTCTTTCAATTCTGCCCCCCCATTTTTAAATGTTGTCTATATTATCCTTTATTTTAGAAATATGTATCCACTGCCTATAGAATTTGCTCCCACATTCATTTGCTTTTATTGTTTTTGAAGATGCCTTTACAGTCTTCTGGCTTCTTTTGTCCTATCAAAAAGTTAACTATCTGTCTCAGTTTCTGCTTTTATAAAATGGAATAGGTCTTTTCTTTCCCAGGCTGTTTTTAAGATTTTCTGCTTGTCTTTTTATCTTTATATTTTGGAATATTATTTTGATGTGCCTTCTTTTTTGTTTATTCTTGTACACTTATTCTGACTGGGGTTTATGGGATTCTTGAATCTGCGGCTTGATGTCTTTCAACAGTTTGGAGGAATTTTCATCTTTTCAATGATTACTTCTCTCCATCCATCCCTCCTTTCCTTCCAGAACCCAGATTACAAATACAGCAGGGCTTGCACTTTGTTCCACAACCTCTTATGCTTTTTGTTCTTATGGAATCTCTCCTGGGTTCTCTCTGTGCTTTGTTCTGAGTATTACCTCTTTACTGTCTACTTCACTAATTATCACTTCTAGTTAGTTTACTGAGTTATTGATTTCAGCTATTGATTTTTTAATTCTAGAATTTCCAATAGTCTTTTCAAGCTTCCAATCCTCTTCTAAAATTTTTTATTTGATAATTTCTAGCACATACTAATCACAGGTATTTTAAGTTTCATTAATTCCTACTGTGATATCTGGAATTCCTTTAGGAGGTATTCTGGCTGAGATCATCCCTCAGGATCCAGGACACCTGCAGCCCTGCCTGTCAAGCTAGTGAAGAAGGATCCTGCTGATGCCTCTGTGGCTGCTGGACAATGCCAGGCCAGCAGGTGGTCAGCCAACAATCCTGGAACCTCACGATGTGGAGTCCTGAGCAGCTGCCTGGCATAACTCAGCCCCTTCATTACCATGTGTTGGATTTATCGAATGTTTGCTGCATAATGTCTCTGACGCACCTAGGCCGGTAACTGGAGTCGAAAGCCAATAGGGCCCTTTCCCATCCCTGAGGAGCTCAGAGGCGTGGCCCCTGCAGGCACATGTCAGAGTCACATGGCAGCTTCAGTCTCTGGAAGGAGCTCACAGAGCACACTGCTGTTCTGGGACTCCGTGCTCTGAGTGGGGTAGATGTATCAGGTTATCCATGCACCTTTATTGTGAGAAGACCTACCTCCCTGTGTCCAGCATGCTCACAGGCTGTGTGCTGTCCCTGGACAGACCCCTAGTGAGGAGTGAGGAGTGCTGTGTGTGGAAGGTTGCCTGGCCTCTCCTGCTCAGGGCAGTGGTGACGGAACCCAGTGTTTCCCTGAGAGAAATCGGGGAACAGAAGACCACGGACACTCCGCACAACAATGGTAACTTTCTCAAGTGCCCCATAAAACATTTTGTTGTTCGTTTCTCCTGCTAATGCTTGAAGGTGGTACTGCAACTATGTGTCAAGGGGTCATTTACGACGTCCAGTAGCCCCTGGAGGTCCACACAGCTGGTTGCACTGGTGCCCGGACTCCCCTCAGCAGAGTCAGGGACCTGCTTCCTTCCCAGTCACCAGTGAGGAGTGATGGTCCACACGACACCCACACGGCTGCCCGTCTGACTCAGACCCCAGTCTTCCTGTGTCTGAAGAACACAATTTTTGCATTTGTACAACCTTTTAAAGAAGGTCTTTTTTAGAAGACTCATTTCCCCTTATTTAGATGTGTCTTCAGCCTGTTCCATAATTAAACATTGAAAGCCCCCTCATTTCCATGGACATAAATGTCTTAAGAGGATGCAGCTGTGTCATTCTTGGCATATTTCAAAGAAAATACACAGATTACAAGAGGGGCTCGCTGCTTTCAGCAGTTCCTCAGAGCTGCCCGCCTTCGGCTTTCTTCCCCAGCTTGAATCAGTGATGTTCAAGCCTGCCCAGTGCAAGAGAGAACCTGCCTGTCCCAGAGCCGAGCCTCCCTTGCAGAGTCCTGGCTGGGAGGTCTGACATTCAGCAGGCATGAGATTGTCCAGGCCCCGAGGGATGAGGAGACATAAACTCCTTGCTTTGACTCGTTAGTAGGTTGGCTTTGGCAATTCTGATTTATTCTTCATGAAGGGATAGATCGCTGGGTGGTGGTGGTGGGGAAGGTCGTTTCCGTTAGCAGAGTCGTGAACCTGATAAGAGATGATTTTGTCTCTTCAGGCTACATGCCCAGTTGCTCAAGTAGCCATTGCAGTTGAGAACAATAACATAGAGTTATAATAAATAAAGCATAGCCTTAGCTTCTCTGGATATGTGTGAAGGAGCAAACATTAATACTTACTTAACCCATAGAGTTTATATTTAATATTGCCCCCAGTGAACCAGAACATTTACTTTTAGATAGAACAGAGGTATTGAGAGAAGAAAATGCCCGACAGTCGGGTCCTTATGAAGGTGCCGTGTGGACATAAGAGGCGTGTAGACACATTTTGTCCGAGTCGGGATTAACTCGCTCTCCTCAAGGTTTGGCAGACACACCTGTCTTCATCAGGTGAGAACCTTCGGGAAGAAGCTGACCAGGTCACTTTGCACACTCAACGGCAGATGCAGAGTGAAGGTGGGTCTCCCTGGGTGGTGCCTCTTGCCCATCTGCAGGGACCTGGGATTGCGTCCTCGCCGACACGCCTGCCCGTGCACACGGGGTTCAAGGCCTCACTGCATCCTGGTGGCTCCAGTTTTAAGTTTCTTCTCGATTCCTACCTTTTTCACTTGGGGCCTCTCCACTACTTCAAAGACAAAAGGCGGCCAGGGTGTTGCATTACAACCGTGTTCAAACTCTTTAAAAAGAGTGAAGGAAGCTGATCCTTAACACATAGAAGCGACGGCAGGGGCCCTGGCGCCAGAGGTCACCTGCGTGTGGCCACGGGCTCTGCTGATGCCAGGCCTGCCATCAGCTGCCCCACGGCCGACCCCCCTCCGCCACACCCCTCGGCTGGAAATGTTTCTGCCGTCACAAATGTGTCATGGACCCCAACCTTCTCCACGTCCCCAGCCCAGTATACCAGCTAGTGACCACCTTCTCACAGGAGTATCCTGACACAACAGAATCCATCCTCCCATCAAGTTTCCACATGCTCAGAAAACTCAACCAAGCAGAACAAAAGTAACCCACAAGGGAGCTGAACGACTTCCTTGTCTTGGTAACCTTTCCAGTAATTTTGCAAGAAATCCACATTTTGCCAAACGTTTTATAAAAGCTCAGTTTTTACAGACCTGCATATATTGAAAAATTGAACATGAAACAAAAGAAATCTTGAGGAGACAGAAAGGAGAGCAAGTAACCATTTGTTTCTTGCCAGTTTTTTGACGCACGCTCCCAGTTAAATGCTTGTGTCTGTTCCCCAGGCAGCCCCTGTGTCAGAACCAGGCCTGAGCAACCATTGAAACCAGTGGGATCCGGGAAGAACAGACATTTAGGAACAATGTTTGGTTTATTATGTTAAAGCACAGAGTCTCCCCTTTCCTCACAACATTGACCTTCCAGCCTCCCGTGTACATCTGAGGCCAGAAAGCTGGGGGCTCCGGGGCCCGAGAGCAGAAGCACAGCCTCATCTGCCTTATCGCCTGCACCTGGGGCCACAAAATACTGAAAACCATCGAAAGATATAAGATTCAGAGTTCGCGTTGTTTTAAAAGCATGAAGAATATCCTATAAAACTGAAAAGACCATAATCTTTCCAAAATCCACCCCTAGTTTACGGGAAAGGCTCCACTTCTAAACATTATGTGAATTTAAAATCTTCCATTTAAAGTGACTTTTTTAAACCTTTCATCAAATCCAAAATTTCTAATAGTTTTCATGAAAGCAAACATAACAGGCTTGACAAAGCACAGACCTTAAAAGTGCAGCTGATGATTATTTCCAGAACCATAAGCTCTAGTTTTCTTGGCACAGAAGGAAAACTATTTCGTTAAAAAGAAAAGAAAAGAAAAGAAAAGAAAGAAAGACAGAAAAGGAGGAGAGTGGGCAGCTGTCCCTCCTCTGCGGGCAGGTCCCGCCAGTCCTCTGCCGAGTGTCCTGGCTGAGTCTCGGACCCCAAGTCTGGGGCTGAGTCCCCCTCGCCTCACGGGCTGGCAGGTGCAGCAAAGAGCAGTCAGACCCCTGCCCCCCTGGGTGATGCCGCCTCTCCTCTCAGATCTGGAGGCCCCGGAACGCAGGGTCCTGGGGCAGCAGCATCTTCCCAGCCTCCAGGTGTCTGACCCCATGGACACCTCCGGACACCTTGCTCCCCATCTCAGCTCCTGGCACGTAAAGGCATTTTCCCTCTACCCCAGATTACCTATGAATCACACTCATAGGATGTGTGATTGTCTGTCCTCATCTCCAGGCTCTGAGCCCCTCCAGTGACAGGACTGCCTCTCAGCCATGTCTGCAGCTTGTGGTCTCGTCCTAGACACAGTAATGCTCCAGAAATGACCACTGAGAGGAAGTGAGGGAATCTCTGCAGACACCCAGTTGTCGACTGAAAAAGAAAGCACAACGTGAGAGTTGTGAGTTAAGTTTTACTGGGGCAAAATGAGGACTGTAGGCTGGGAGACAGCATTTCAGACAGTGCTGAGGAACTGCTCCGAAGAGGCGGCGGGACGGCCAGTATCGATGTGATTTTGGCGAAGGGGATACTTTTTGCAGAAGGTTCTGCTAGTCTCGTAAAGGTCACTGCTCGTCATGGGGTGCTGACGTCATCATGAAGGATTTTAGTGCTTTTCTAGACATGAGGAGATGCAAGAATTGGGTTCATAAAATCTTCCCCTGAAAATATCTAATAATCTGAAGGCCTGTTCTGCCAGTTTTCCCCAGAGCACAGAGGGCGTCATTCCTGACTTCCACCCAGAGCTCCTTTCTGGGGGTGTTGAAGGGCAGTGGTCGCAGCAGCTTGTGATTGAACCCTTGTAGAGGCAGATGGCAAGTACCAACCTTTAGCTGGCTGAAGTGGGGCAGGACAAGGCAGAATGATTCCTATGCAAAAGCCAAGCTTTGTGTGTCACGGCTGGGGATTTTGGGGTGATGCTACAAACCAATTCCAGTTAAAACAATTAACCTTGACAGCCTGAAATCCTGATTGCTGGCAAATTCAAATCCCTAGGGAGACTGCAGAAATGTAGTATGACATTCTGAACCTCCAGCTAAAATATGAAAGGGAGTTGTGAGTGAATGTACACTGGCCTCTCCTAAAATGTGACGCTCACCTTTATTCTTTTAGGCAAAATAGGAGAAAATTCCGATGTTGAAGGGAGGCCGCCCATTGTTTGGGTATTTGTTCTAATGTCAGAGAAATTGATGCAATATGTAAAAATTAGTGCACCACGCTGCAATATGCGTTTATATTTTTAAGGGAAAAATACTTTTTCTTTTTGTAAAAGTAATTTATGGTCATCATAGACTATTAAGAAAATAAATAAAAGTAAACTAAAATTAAATCTTCCATATCTTATCACCCAGAAATAACTGTTCTTAACATTTTAGTGTGTGTTCTTCCAGATTTTGTCAGTCTGTATGCATTATAGTTTTCAAAAATAGGATACGATTGTATTCACTGTTTTGAAAACTTTATTTCACTTAACAGTATATTGTCAGCATTTTTCCAAGTCAACCTGTAATTATGATTTTTGGTGCTCATAGAATTCTACTGTGTGGGTTTATCATAATTCATTTAGCTACTGTTTTACTAATTGCACTTTTACTAATTGCACTTTATTTTGTTTCCAGGTTTCTTTTTTTATAAACACTACTGTAAAAATTATCTTTAAACGTACACCTTTGCTTGCTTCTCCATTTTTTCCTTACAGAACTTTTCTGGCACTGTTGGGCTTATTTTTAAAATTATTAGTACACATTTTCAAATGGCCCTTCTGTGAGCTCATCCCAACATCCCTCCGATGGATACACAGAAATGTGCCCTTTGCCTGTCTTCACGGCCGGAAGACTGCACTCTGTTTTGTTTTGGGCAATTTGGCTGGAAAAGGAAGAGCAGACAATTATTTTAATTTTAATTTTTGGAAATCTAGTGATAGTAAGCTTTTTCTTACATTTCTACTGGCTATTGTGCTCACTTAATAATTAAGAACAAAGATAAGAATGTCTTTGCTAAGGAAAGTGCTATAAGGGCCACTTGGAAGAGAAGACATTGAGGCCACAGTGTTGCTTGGGGCCGGGAGACCAAAATGACAGTTAACTGCTTAGAATAAGAAACGGGGCAACATCTGATTTTCCACATCTGAGAAGGGAAAGCGAAGGTGCTTTGCTCCGAGCCTGGGGTAAAGCGCCCAGTCAATCCCCAGTTGTGAGGTGGTCCACCTGCATTTTGGGAGCAAGGCTGTTCACACTGCAGGACACCTGTGAGTGTGTGTGTGTGTGTGCGTGAGCGCGTGTGTGCGTGTGTGCACGTGTGCGAGCGTGTGAGTGTGTGTGCGCGTGTGCGTGCGTGTGTCATATCACCTTCATCCATCTCTCACCGTGAGGAATGAGAAATGTACTCACCCAGTTACAGCCACCAGGGAAACTACCCCTGCCACACAGAAAAAGTCCAGAAGTAACGCACGGGCCAACTCAGCACCTGCGGTCTCTTCCCCAGAACTCATCAGGGCTTGGAAGGTGTGCGGAGAATAAGAGGACACCCCCACGGGGTCACCACCAGCAGCCATGGGGGCTCCAGAGCCACCTCTGCCTCATTTCAGAGCAAGACTCCAGGGCCACGCCAAGTTACCCTCCAAGGGCATCTGGTAGTGAGAAGGGATGAACTAAAGGTGCTCAAAACAAGAGGAAATGAACCCAAATAGGACAGGTCCAAATCCACCGTGGAGGGCGGAGGAGCAGTGGGACGCAGGCGAGTCCCGCGGGTCCAAGCTGACAGCGGCGGCAGCAGCAGAGCAGCTCCTCTGCCCGGTGACGGCCCAGACAGGGAGGCGGCTGCTTCCACCTCCTCACGGGACAGGAATGATCCTCAGGGAAGAGTTTAAGCTACAGCCACTCAAGTCCATTGCCAGACAATCCAGGGAAGACTGTTGTGTCAGGAATTACTGACCTAGGGTCTACACTTAAGGCCAGTCGGTAAATAACTCTTAACCCTGCCGTCCTGCTGCCTCTATGGTTGTGACAAGAGGGGCTAAACTCAACCGTCTCACCTACGAAGTCACTTTCTAGGGGGTTGGTGCAGGTGGTGGTTATAAGGGATTCATGGCGGATGAGGGCCAGGGTAAAGCATCCTTTGGACGATTTGCTGGGGGTTAACTTGAAAAAATCTAAGAGGGGATCTCAGAGCTCCTTAGGAGCGACTTAGGAGTTCTACTGTACTTGGATGACACCATTGTCTTTGGTAGAAACTCAGAGAAGCACAGGAGACCTTCAGGGAGCTTAGTTTAAATGTCCCTATAAACTCCATCTTTCATTTCATCGTCAAATACCTGATGCGTTTACCACCACAGAAGCAGGTAAGAAGGACGGTCTTAGAGGTGCAGTGATGCGGTTTCACTGAGCATGATCAGGATCACCGTGTTGCTGCAACGGCAGGCTTTCCCTTATTGTTAAGAGCGAGTAACAGTCCCCTGTGTACATATATAGCATTTCCTTTAGCCAGCGGAGACACCTAGGTTGCTGTCATATCATGGCATACGAATAACGCTGCCGTGAACCCGGGTGCAGGTATCCCTTCAAGACGGCGATTTTATTTGCTTTGGACGCTTACCCAGGAGTGGGGCTGCTGGAGCGTGTGGAGACTCTGTTTTTAATTTTTTAAGGAACCTCCATACTGTTTCCAAAGTGGCCGCACCAATCTGCATTCTCACCAGCTGAGCTGAACACCTGAAATTGGTTAAGGTAGTAAATTTTGTGTGTGTTGCTACAGTAAGAAAAAGTTGGAAAAAAGAAAGACGGCCTTTTAGCAGCAGAGACTTGTTCAACCAGGCGCTTTGTGTCACTGACCCGGAGGCAGAAAAGCACATAAACCCGGCATAACTTAATTCCTCGCCGAGGTCGGCCTGATCCCGAGGTCGGCCTGATCCCGAGATCAGCCTCCGGTGTGAGACCGCTTCTTGTCAGTGATGACTGCTGCATGTTTGTCACTGTGACCCTAGACCAAAATGAGTTAGAATAGAAGCAGAACAATCAAATAACATATGTACCATGAAGTTGAGCCGTTTGTCAAGGATGTTGAATCGGTGAATAACCCGGTGGGGAAGCCGAGGCTGCCGCCCTGCCTCTCGCTGCAGGAGGGTCCCGAGTCCCCGGGCCGCGAGGAGGGGCTCCCGGGTGGGCAGAAGTCCCTCTGGCTTCCGTCGCCTACTGGACACCGGCAGCTGCTGCCAGGTCGCCTCGTTCTCGGCATCCTAACCTTCAAAGGATTAGTTCAGGAGAGGGCGCTGCCCCGCAGCCTTGATGGCTGTACTTGGCGCCCAAGTCCTTCCTGGAGCTGAGACTTCTCCGCAGGTCCTGAGACCACGACGACTCAGCTCCGCCACGCTCCTCCGGCCCAGCCTGGACTCTTCACAGGTAATGCTTTCACTTCCTCCTGGCATCTCGCAGCCAAGGCTGCAGGGGATAAGCAGCTGATCCCTATAGCCTGGGTGCATTTTTGTTTGCCAGCTGGGCTCCTGTGAATAATACGCCAGCTGCACGCGGACAGTGTGTGCAAACAATGTGTAAGTGACCAGAATGGCATCAGGACAATGCGAGAAGCTCGGCGTCAGCGGATGTGACACTGATGAGAGTGACGGAAATACAGCCTGGGCGCGGGTGACGCGCCGCGTGGCCTCCCAGGTTGGAGCGACGGTGCTGGGCTTGGTTCACGGTGCTGCTGAGAACAGTCGCCCATGTCCTGGAATAAAGGACGCGGGTAACTCACTTACGCTGAGGAAAAAGTAACTACGGATCTTTCTGTTTCTAAGCAGGTGTGAGGAGTGTAGCTGCAGAGCCGTGGATGAAGGATTCACAGTGTTGCTGTTAGTTATTCACCAATGGTTTCACTTCTTAGCCTGCGGATTTTCTCATCTGTGTATATGTTTGTGTGTCTGTATAATAATATGTGTTTATATAATTATAAAATATATATAATCTATATACATGTACACATATGAAATAATCTGTTCTCATGCAGCACACCATTATTTTAGACTTTAGTGCTTATAGCAGTGTTAGATTCACAGAAAATTAAGAGAAAGATACAGAAAGTCCAGTATAGCCCCTGCCCACCCCTCACCAGGAACAGCGTCCGCCATCGCCAGCACCCCCAGAAGGTAGAGTTACTGCAGCTGCTGAACGTACGTTGACCTGTGATCCTCACCCAGAGTCCACAGTTCACACCAAGTGTCACTCTTGGGGTTGACGTTCTATGGGCTTGGACACATGTATAATGACAGGCGTCCACCATTACTGTCACACGGAGTATAATGACAGGCGTCCACCATTACACTGTCACAGGGAGTATAATGACAGGCGTCCACCATTACTGTCACACGGAGTATAATGACAGGCGTCCACCATTACTGTCACACGGAGTAACGTCACCACCCTAAGTGTCCTGTGTGCCCCCCTTAACCCTTGGCAACCGCTGATCTTCTCACAAAACTGTCTGCATTGTTCTGTCTTTCCCAGAATGTCACAGAGCTGGAATCACGTAGTGCGTAACGCTTCCAGACTGGCTTCTGTCACTTAGTATATATACATTTAAAGTGCTTCCATATCTTTTCATGGGTAGATAGCTCATTTGTCATTACTGCTGAATAATACTCCGTTATTATGTCTGGATGTAACAGTTTATTCATCCACTCACCTACTGAAGGACATCTTGGTTGCATCCAAGTTACGGCAATTATGAATAAAACTCCAGTAAACATCTGTGTGCATGTAACTTTGCAGCAGCTTTGGGTAAATACCAGGGAGCATGACTGTTGGACTGTGTGGTAAGAGTATGCTTGTTTTGTAGAAAACACCCAACTGTCTTCCAAGGTGGCCGCATCATGTTGCGTCCCCACCGGCAGTGATGAGGGTTCCTGTTGCTCCACAACCTCACCAGCATTTAGGGGGTCAGTGTTCTGGATTCTAATAGGTTTGGCCATTCTAATAGGTGTGTAGTTGTACCTTGTTGTTGAAACAGTGCATTTCAACATAGTATTAAGCATAGGAGTACTAAGAAAAATAGAGAACTTACATGCTACTAAATTATATAGGTCGCATTGAAATCGTTTAAGTTCCCCGAGCCTCAGTGCATCAATGAGAAGTGAGTATAATGTTAATGCCCACCTCATGGGGTTTGTACAGATGAAAGGTGATGATGTAAACTTGGTAAACTGTGGATTGCTAAAGAGACATCAGTTGTTACGCGTATTATATCATAAGATAGAATACTAACTAGAATAAGAGTGTAGATAAGAGAATTTGAATAAATTGGTGAGTTGACACCCCAACAGGACCCTGACAATATGTCAATTCATTCATTAGTTTATCCAGAAATAAATATTAAACATTTTTGCCATACTTGGACCTTGGGACACAGCACCGGCAAAGCAAGCACGAGCTTTGTCCTCACCGAGCTGGTTTTTATTTATGTATTTATTTATTTTAACATCTTTATTGGAGTATAATTGCTTTACAGTGTTGTGTTACTTTCTGGTGTATAACAAGATGAATCAGCTGTACGTTTTAAACGACTGTAGCAGAAACTAAGAGAAATGCTGTCATTCAACGGAGTGTTTAACTTACTAAGTAGCCCACGTATAACCAGCCTCAGTGATAAAGGCAGAGCATTCCAGCCTCTGGGCCAAAACTATAAACCCCCTGCGAGTATCTGACCTCTTTCCATCAGACCTCAGCGCTATAGTTCGAAGCATCACTTTAGCCTCTGCTGCGTTTACTGAAGACTCGGACAGGTTTTCTCTCCATTCAGACAAGCTACCCTGAAAAGTGCTTCCGGAGGGACAGCTGTGACTCAGCACGGCCTGGACTCGGGACTCTGCACTGGGCTGGGATGACTCAGAGTCGTGTGCTCAGACCTCCGGGCTCGGAGTGAAGGATGTGGTCATTCGGCATCATGTAAATGATCCAATTTCTTAGTCTTTGTAAGCTCGGTGCAGTCACCGTCGAGAGCAAAGTGCATCTATTTATTCCTCAGCAAACAAGAGCCAGTGAGCACATCCTTTTAACGTCACCATTTCTTCTTAAAGCGACCATGGAACTTGTTTGAGTAGAACCTCCTCTTGGTGTGAAGTTACCACACAGTGTGGTTTGATAAAACTTCTTCCCAGGACTTTTTAGGTCGAAGCTGTTACTCTATTTTATAAGAAAATCTATTTTTGAATAGAGGGTGGATGAGCCCACATTTTCCCTGGAGTGTGTGACCCTCCTACGAGGGTCAGGAGGGCCCAGCTGTCTGGGGAGGGATCTGGGGGGCAGGTACCATTGTTCCCCAACAGGTTAATTTATAACTGCTTGTTCTCTGACGGGGAGCTGCACATGTGACCAAAGGGCCCTCGGTTGGGCAGAGTTGGTGGGATTTCTCTCTGGCTCTCTGCTTTAGTGCATCTACCACTGTTAACCCAAAGCTGACCCTCACAGAGCCTTCATACTGCTGTCAGAACGTTCCTTTAAGAGGGAGGTTCTGACCCTGAAAGAGAAGGGAGTAGGACTTGCATCAGCTGCCACTCACAGAACCACGACCAGAGTGCTTCTGTCAACCCCCAATCCCCTCGGCTCAACGCGCACCTGCTCTGGAAATTTAATCCATCAGAGCATCCAAATGAAAGCACTCTGCTGACGCACCAAACTGCCCAGCTGCCTATGGTCCTAGCTTACCTCCTCTGGGTCCAATTCAGCTTCTGTGGTCCTAGCTCAGCTTCTGTGGTCCTAGCTCAGCTTCTGTGATCCTAACTCAACTTCTGTGATCCTAGCTTACCTTCTGTGATCCTAACTCACCTTCTGTGGTCCTAACTCGCCTTCTGTGGTCCTAACTCACCTTCTGTGGTCCTAACTTACCTTTCATGGACCTAACTCACCTTCTGTGGTCCTAACTCACCTTCTGTGGTCCTAACTCAGCTTCTGTGGTCCTAACTCAGCTTCTGTGGTCCTAACTCAGCTTCTGTGATCCTAGCTTACCTTCTGTGGTCCTAACTCACCTTCTGTGATCCTAACTCACCTTCTGTGGTCCTAGCTCAGCTTCTGTGGTCCTAACTTACCTTTCATGGACCTAACTCACCTTCTGTGATCCTAACTCACCTTCTGTGGTCCTAACTCAGCTTCTGTGGTCCTAACTCAGCTTCTGTGGTCCTAACTCACCTTCTGTGGTCCTAACTCAGCTTCTGTGGTCCTAACTCACCTTCATTGGTCCTAACCCACCTTCTGTGGGTTCTAATTCTCCTTCTGTGGGTTCTAATTTACCTCAGACTTCCCATCATGTGATGTTTCTCAGTGATGACTCACCTACACCTACACCTGCCCCAACATTGAGAAAGTGTAGGTGCTGTGGGTGAGTTGACTGAGTTATTTAAATTCCTTGAGCTTTAATGTAATACTTTCTAAAATGGGACAATAATACCCTCCTCCGTGGAGGTGAGAACCCCCATTTCATAGGGACCAGAAATGCCAATGTCTCTCTTTTTTCCTGGATAGCACAGGAGACCCTAGGAGTTAATACTAAATTTGGATTTGTAATTGAGTTGCTGCGGAAAGGCTTTTTCTCCCAGAGAGAAAAAGTTCCCATTTCTTTAACTTGTATTTGTTTTACACTCTTGCAACATACTCTGTGGGCACTAAGTGAAAATGAGGGAAAGTATCAGAGAACGTTTCAGATGAAATGAAAACGAATTCACATTTTCTATTCCACTAACCAGCTTGAGCTATTTCTTACATGGCATCAACTATTTTGTGGGGATTTGCTGGGAGAGCCCCTCTGCATTTTTAAGGGGCAGGTTCTGTGGTGCTGCCTCTCTAGATTTTGTATGTGCTTTGCCTAAACTTGTCATTTCATTTTGGGGAAGAATTAACACGTGGAGAAAAAAATGCTGTGTTTTGCATCTACCCAGGGCCCAGGCCAACTCTGCCTCCCCTCAGGTGCTCTGACCCTCACTTGGAGAAGAGGGACCTGCCCCACCTGGCCACGTGGGGGCCCGCTGCTGCTAGCGCCGCACTTAGCAACAGACAGGACGCTACAGACTTGAGAGCAGCTGTTGCCCTTGGGCCTCTGAGCGCAGCATTTCCATAGCATCAGGCCCATTGAGAACAAGCTGCTCCACTGAGGCTCACCGCTGTCTTGGCGTCTTAACACCCTTGACCTTTGGAGGTCGCTGCCCGAGTCAGGAGGGGGAAGCTTGACGTGGATGAATATTAAAAGAGTTTTGGCTAAAAGAGAAACCGGTGGCTTTTTGAAAGTTTAAATTAAAGAAAAAAGGACTTGAATGCACAAACGTCTCTAAAACCTGGTTCTTGGGCTTCCCTGGTGGTGCAGTGGTTGGGAGTCCGCCTGCCGATGCAGGGGACATGGGTTCGTGCCCGGGTCCGGGAAGATCCCACATGCCACGGAGCGGCTGGGCCCGTGAGCCATGGCCGCTGAGCCTGCGCGTCCGGAGCCTGTGCTCCACAACGGGAGAGGCCTCAACAGTGAGAGGCCCGCGTACCGCAAAAAAAAACAAAAAACCTGGTTCTTACTTTGTCTTTTGTTTTCAGCCCTTTTGGTGCATCACAAGGCCCAGGGAGGTGTTAAC
Source organism: Aethalodelphis obliquidens (assembly GCF_003676395.1). Lineage (NCBI taxonomy): Eukaryota > Metazoa > Chordata > Mammalia > Artiodactyla > Delphinidae > Aethalodelphis > Aethalodelphis obliquidens. The sequence goes on from NW_020837956.1 coordinate 42,993,056, forward strand.
ACATGAGGTCACCTTCAGATTCACCCAGTTCCTCTGTCTTATCTTGCAGTAGACTTAGCAATTTACAGGCCACAGAATTCTGAGAGTTGGACTTTTGACACTGCCTGGGGAAAGATTGTGCTTCCTGTTAGTTGGCCCCCTAACTGGAAGCGTCAGACTCTCACAGTAGAAACACTAAATCCTGAACGGCCATACTCACCATGGCATCCTTTGTCATTTCTTTGGGGGAAACATATTTGTAATTCGACGTATGGGACTCCGCTTGGCCGACTGCCCCCAGCCCCCACCAAGCAGTGATGCTCTGGCCGTTCTGCCCCGGCTGCCTGAGGCCACGTCTGAGCTTTCCAGGTGTCCCTGGGAGGCAGGCAGAGGCCGGCCAGGCTGCGGACCAGCAGAGACTGCTCACAGGTGAAGTGAAGCGGGTGGCCTGACCCGGCCTGACCCGCCAGCCACTCCCATGGCGTGAACATTGTCTTCATCACCAACTTCAGGTGATTTGAGGGATTCTGCGTAGAAGTTTCTTGTGGATGTCATGAGCTCCTGGAAGTCTTCAACAGCAAACCCCACTTACACGAAGCTTCTGCGTGGGTCACATTTCTCACCCCACCTGCCCAGCACTGTCCCCACCCCCGCAGAGCAAGCCCTCGCGTGGGCTCTGAAGCCCCCATTAACCCGGATGACACAACCTCTGAGCATAGTGGGCACAGGGCAGGCATCCAAGTACACGAATGGACAGTACGTCAGACCCTGTGGACACTGGGGTGTGAGTCCAGGCTGAGCAGTGGGGTGTGTTGTCTGTTTCCTCTCCTCTGGCGGCCCTTTTGTCTCTGCAGAGCACAGCGTCTGTACTGGTCAGATTCTCCAGAGAAACAGAGACTAGAGGATGTGTCCACATAGAGAAAGAGATTGAGATTAAAGGTTCAGCTTCCATGATCTCAAGTCCTGAGATCGGCCAGGCGAGTTGGCAAGCTGGAGACCCATGACAGCTGAGTCTGGAGGCAGAGAAAAGCCTATGTCCCAGCTCCAGGCCACCAGCAGGAGGGCACTACTCAGGGCAGGGTCAGCCGTTTTGTTCATTCAGGCCTTCAACTGATTGCACGAGACCCACCACATCGGGAGGGCAATCTGCTTTACACATCCTGCTGATTTAAACACTAATCTCATCCAAACACACCATCCCAGACACACCCAGAAGAATGATTGACCAGACACCTGGGCACTGAGGCCCCATAAAGTGGACACATGAAACAGCCACCTCAGCATCTTAGAAATGTGTCCTTTCTTCTCACATCAAAGCCTCCAGAAGTGTTTCTGAAAATGCGCTCATTGTGGGGCATGGTTACTGGGGAGTGTGTTCTCCAGGACTTCCCTTCACTCGGCCCCTCCAGGGACAGCCAGATGCCCACATTTCAGGTTCTCTCGGTGGCTGGTCACAGCCCACAGTGAATACCTGCACCCAACCTACTGTAGGGGAAAGATCCAGACGTTTAAGAGCCGCTCAAAGCCGAAAGCTGGCAGGTGCTGAGGCAGACGTACTGTAGCCTGAACCAGGGTCAGGGTCAGGGACTAAACCCCCTGTTGCCCAGGCCCTCGCAGAGGGTGAGGTTGGACACAGAAGGGGGTTTGCCCCCGGCCCAGGCCACCCTCCCTCTGGAGGCCATGCCTCAGAAACCTTCAAATAAGTTCCTGTTTCTGCTTAAACCAGCTCCAGAGAGTTCCGCTCTTGGTCACCAAGCATGTCACCAACCGGAAGACCTCCTTGCCGACCTTGCTGGAATTATCCACAGAGGTTAGTACTGACTGGCTGTGAAGTTGTGTTTCAGAACTGTTGAACCCAGACAGCCAGTCTCCTATGCCAGGCCTGTGGGTCCCCACTCCCTTCCCCAGTGGAGATGCTCGGTGGGCTGTCCTGACTTTTCTGCTACTGACCCAATCATGCCAGGGCTCTGTACTCATGTCGCTAAGGCTGCAAGGGCTGAAACCCAGGTGCATGTCCTGGGTGGGTGTGTTTGTAGCCAGGGCAGCCCCTACGTGTGTCTGAGGTCCCTCACGTGGGCATCACCCCTGTACTACCGAGAGCAAACGGCCCAGGACACGACTCCCTCGACCTTGTAGCTAGAATGCTCGAGGCCTGGATTTTCCAAAGCCTGAGGCCTTACCACCCCCCAGGCCCTGTCACAGCTTTCCAGGACCAACCCACAACTGCAGAAGAAGGTGGCAGATGACCTGTCATCTCCGTCTGAGTGTTTGTACAGACTTTGAGGAGAGCCTTTTCATAGGTCAGGTAGTAGCAAAAAGAAATGACCTTATTTGAGAAAACACAATGTCTCAGGACTTCAAAGGGTTTCCATCAATATTCAAGTAGGATTCTTCCAGGATATAACAGAATTAAGAAGGTGAGGAGACACAGTGAATCACTGAGCTGACGCATCTACTGATTTCAAGCAAAAGTTGGAAATTGTATTTTAATGCAATATAGGTGAGGCAATTTGCTTAGTGTCCAAAGGCTGAATCTCGAACCCAGTCATAAGCTTCAGCGAGAGAGGGGTGAGCAGTGTGCCCCTGCTCCCGTGACTCTGTGCTGTGCCCGCCCGGGTCCCTGGATGAGCAACACTGCCCTTCCTGGGGCTCAGCTGCCTCAGGGGCCTCAGAGTCAGAACCAACCTCGGGTGGAGGGGCAGAACCCCAGCCTCCTCACAAATGGGATTCAGGAAAGATGAGGCTTTTCTTTGGAGATCGCTTCTGAGCCAGCCTGAGCAGTGAGTCACTGCCCTTGACAATACTTTTGAGAATGAGATGTGCGTTTTGAAGTCTCTAACAATTTACAAAACCAAGTTCCTTTGCTGCAGACTAGAATATATATGCTGTCGGCCCACAGCAATTCAGTTCTACGGTCTTGAAGTACTGGGGTGATGAATACAAGGATTTTGCTCTACAGACTTTTAAAGTCAAAGGTTATTTTGTGCCTGTAGATTGGAGCACCTGTAGCCCACTCCCCTCGAAGGAGAGCAAACGTCCCTCTCCTGCCGGCTCCCAGCCAGGCACCCACCTGCCTTTATCCGGCCCGTCTCCACCACAGGCCACGCAGCCGCAGGCCTGGTCCCAAAGCCCTTGGGGGCTTTAGGAGGAAGTCCTGACCCCACGAGGCCCCGTGGGACCTCACCTCTGGCCCCATCACGTGGATGGCCCTTGTCCCCCTTCTCATGAATTACTGTGCTGTTAGGTGTTGTTCATTATTAATGCATTCAGCCCAGTGAACAACGCACAGCTGAGTGACCACAGCACTGCTCGTGGCATCTTTAAGTAAAACATTACCAGACCCCGAGTCGCTCCTGTGTGACGCCTGCCCACCTCCCGAAAGCTAACTGTTATCTTGGCTCCTGTCACCAGCATCGTGGTGTCAGTTCTGTGCGTTTTCGAACCTTGCAAAGATGAATCACACACCCGTGATGTCGGTCATCGTGTCTCAGCTGCTCCAGATGGTGGAGCGCGGCCTCTCGCTGCGGTTTAGTGGGAGGCTTGGTGAATCTGCTTTCTATCCTTTGCTCACCGTGCCCGTCCATTTCGACGGGGCCCAGCCAGTGCCACCACACACTGTCTATGGAGAGCCCATCTTATTGTACCGAGGAGTTCTCTCCTGATAACAGACAGGAGCTTTTGCAAATATCCCTTCCCAGTCTGTCTTGCTTTTTTCCTTTCTTTTTTGTTACAATATTTTGATGGACAGATGTTCATAATTTTATTTATTTATTATAAATTTATTTATTTTTGGCTGCATTGGGTCTTCGTTGCTACACGCCGTCTTTTCTCTAGTCGTGGTGAGCGGGGGCTACTCTTCGTTGTGGTGCACAGGCTTCTCATTACGGTGGCTTCTCTTGCTGTGGAGCACGGGCTCTAGGCACACGGGCTTCAGTAGTTGTGGCACATGGGCTCAGTAGTTGTGGCTCGCGGGCTGTAGAGCGCAGGCTCAGTAGTTGTAGCGCACAGTCTTAGTTGCTCCGTGGCATATGGGATCTTCCTGGACCAGGGCTTGAACCCGTGTCCCCTGCATTGGCAGGCGGATTTTTACCCACTGCGCCGCCAGGGAAGCCCCTCATAATTTTAATATAGCGTCTTTATCACTACTTTCCTTGATAGCTACTTCTCTGTTTGTCTGGTTAATAGAAGTTTGCTACCTCAAGGTCACCCAGATATTTGACTGTTACCTTCTATGAGTTTCATTACTTTGCCTTCACATTTATATCTACTATTCCCCCGGAAGGGATTTGATTGATGGTGTGCGCTGGGAATCACGTAATGTTTCTTCCATATGGATAATATCCACGTGACTCAATGCTCATTTATTGGGAAGGTTGTGCTTTACTATTTCTCTGCAGTGCCCTCTGCCCTCAGTTGAATGTCCATCTACCGTGGGTCTCTCTGAACTGTCTGTGCTGTTCCTGTGTCTGTTGTCCATGCTGTGACAATTCCTCACTGTTGTTAATTACTGTAGCTTTATAAGTCTACAATTATTCCTCCACAAGATTTTCTTAACCTTATAAATTATGCTAGGATTTTATATTAAACCCATAAAACACTGGAGAAAATTGACATATTTAGAATGATGGAGTCTTGCAATTCAATTAGGTCTTTAATTTGTTCTGTAATGTTTTCTGGATTTTTGCTTAAAGGTCTCATGTACCCTTTGTTAGATGTGTTGCTAACATTTGACTTTTTCTGTCCTTATAAAGGTCTCTTTTAAATTGTGTTTTCTCACTGTTTCTTATTGTAGAAATAGAATTTTTTGTATGTTGATCCTTATCCAATGTCTTGCTAAATTCAGTTATCAATTTTTAAGTTTATCTGTTTACTGTATTGGATTTTTTGCATACATAATCAGTTTAATTACATACAAGGGTAGATGTATTTTTTCCTTTCCAGTTTTCATGTATTATTTCTTATTCTTGTTTTATTCCCCTGCTAGTTAAACATCAGTAATGATGGTGGATTTCTAGTCTCTTTCCTGACCTCGAGAGAGAGGGCAGTTCATCTTCTACAACCGTGACTTTGCTGTAGGTTTTTCACACGTCCTTCTGGGGGCTGAGGAAGTTCCTTTTGTTCCTAGTTTGCCAAATCCTTTCTGTTGATGTTGTCGATTGTGTGTGTGTGTGTATGGTGTGTGTATGGTGTGTGTATGGTATGTGTATGGTGTGTGTGTGTATGGTGTGTGTGTATGTGTGTATGGTGTGTGTGTGTATGGTGTGTGTCTGTGTGTATATATATGTGTGTGTTATTTTATCAAATACTTTTTTCTGCCTTTATTGGTGTAATTTCTCTTTGTCCTGTTAATGCGGTGATTTACACAATTTGTCTTAAAACATCAACTCTTTCATATCCTTGCTAATTCCTTGTCTGACTTTTCTATTAGTTACTGAAGATGTATTTTTACACCAAACAGTACAACTGAGGATTTGTCCATTACTTTCTTGTTGTTTTCTTTTTTCCAGCTTCGTTGAGGTATAATTGACAAGAATGGTATACATTTAAGGGGTGCAGTGTGATGTTGTGATTTCTGTGTACATCGTGAAATGATCATGGAACTCAAGCTATTTAACACACCCATCACCTCATGTAGTTACCGTTTTTTTTACTTGTTGGTGTGGTGAGAACACTTAAGATTTATTCTCTCAGTAAATTTCAAGTGTACAATACAGTACTATTAACTGTAGTCCCCATACTGTGCATTAGATCCCCAGAACTTCCTCAGTCACTAAAAGTTTGTACTTTCCGACCAGCCTCCCCCTTTCCCCCACCCTCAGTCCTGGTAACATTTATCTCATAGTTTCCAGTTTCCTGCCGAAGCTCTCCACTTTAGTGTAATTCTCGTGCGTGTTGTCGCAGTTGCCATAAAGCCTGCGTCTGATAATCCCAGCCTGAAGCCCTATGGGTCTGACTTCTCGTTTTCCTCTGCTCTCCTTGTATATTGGACATTTTATATAAATCATCTTAGGAGTAATTTGAGGCTCTGGCTGAATTATTCCTTCATAATAGTTTAAATTTGCCTCTGACATCCTCTGGTCTAAAGGGACAGGCGACTTTAATATAATCAGGGAATGGAATAAATAATTAGGGATTTTCTCTATTTCGTATTTTTCCTTATTTCTAGGCTGAGGCGTTTGGACACGGATCCCACAGCAAGGCCGTGACTGTTTCCCAGTGTCCCCGCTCCGTGATGAAACCAAACCCCGTTATTGTCCGTCTGTCCTTTGAGACTTCGGGATTCCTAATATGCGTTTCCGTTTTTCATGGCTGGCCTCGAGGGAAAAGTCGCCCTCAGAAGCCAGCTTCCGCCTCCGGGTTCCCTCCTCTGGGCCCTGCCCGGGCACGTCCTCCACCCTCAGGCTCCCCAGAGCTCTGGCCGGATCTGAGAAGCGGTGCGCCCAGCTCCTCTACGTGCGTCCACCCAGCAGCGTGGCCCGCAGCTGCCACTGCACGTGGAGCCTCAGACGTGGTCTGGACACAGCACTTCCTCCTTCAGGCTGGAGACGCTTCTTCCTCCTTCCTGGGCCGTCTGCGGGCCTGGCCGTTGTGCCCAGGCCCCATCCCGGCACACCCCCAAATCACAGAGCCTGAGTTGGGTAACCCACTTTTCCCTCGGATTTAAGGATCTGTCATTGAAAACAACGCAGAAACGCGGAGGTCTGGGCGAGCGGCAGGGATGAGCCCCAGCGAGGGCTGCGGCTCCGACTGTCAGGGGCGCCCGGCCTGCTCTGCCCTTGCTCTGCTCTCACCTAGTTCTGCGTCTCATTTGTCGTCACATTTTAAATAAGGAAAATCTCTGCTTTCCTTAACAGAGAGTAACCGGAAACGCCTTCCTTAACGGCACTCGCCATGGAGCGGGGACTCCTTGTCGCTTCAGCCCCGAGCGAGTCGCCTCGCCTGGGACGGGGAGGCTGCACTGGACCTTCTCACGGCCTGAGAGGATGCTGGGCCGTCATTCACCACCTTGCCAGGTGCCTTGAGAGCGTTGTATCCTGGATAATTGTTGACATTTTATTTCTAAAGGGCTTTTTAATTGATTCTGAACTTTTACAGAGACGAGGTTGTGCTATTTCTGCCATGGCGGGTCTCAGAGCAAATCCCCTTGCTTCATCTAATTAGCAAGTGAGTCATACCTGAGGGTGTCACACAGGATAATTAAAAACTTAATTGGGCTGCTTATGCAGCTAGTGTCACAGTGGAGTCCAGACAATTAATACTGGCTGGAATGAAGGCTTTACTTAAAACTTAATGGAAACTGGGCTCCATTTCCATATCACAGCAGGCAGCACAACTTTGAGGGGCGGTGGATGACAAGGAATTCTGTTGTTCTAGGCTTTTGGGGTCTGTGCTCTAGCATCGGCGAAGGAGAATCAGCTGTGTCGGTGGGAGGGCCCCTATGATCTAAGGCCTGGCTTTATCACCCTTCTAAACCACTAGTACGGACGATTCATCGGGGACGAACGGGGCGGCCCAGGGAAGGCTCAACTGTGTGTTTAAAGCTCAGAGGAGGTAACAGGGAGGGAAGGACCCATCGATCAGTGACAGTGTTGAGCGACTTGTGGGCTTCTGACTCAGGTGGTTCCCGGAGAAGCCGCCTGTGAGCTGGAGACCGTTGTGCAGGGCGTTTACCTGGAAGAACCCCATCCGTGGGAGGAAAAAGGAAGGGCTGGGCCCAGGGAGGGGTGGAGGGCACAACGCAGTCCCACCGAGGCCCCACGGACCCCACAAGGAGCTCCAGAGCTAAGGGCCCTCCAGAGCCGTCCCGGCTGAGGAGAGAGGCCCAGGTCACTCTGGGGGGCGGCCCCAGGAGATGCCATCTGGGCCGGTGGACCCTGGCCCCGAGAGCAGCTGGGGCACCACTGCTAGGACCCTCTTCTTCACATGAGCTCCGGGGGCACCTTGCCCTCGGGTGGGGCGTCAGGAGAAGGCTGCAGGCCCTGTGGCTGGCTCAGGCTCAGGTCGACGGCATGAGCATGACCGCCCTCCCCTACCTCCACTGCAGGTCCCCTGCCCGCGGGTGTGTCCCCTGCCCCCAGGTGTCCCCTGCGCCAGTCCTGGGGATGGGGCTTAGGCCCTCGTCCCCAAGGAGCTGAAGCCTGCTGACCGTGCCCTTCTCGGCCAGGGCTGGTGCCCGGCCCACTCGCCGTCCAGTCACCCAATACCCCTCCCTGCCCCTCGTCTATCCCTGCCCGTCGTCCCTGCATCAGGACCCGAGGCAGTGGCACCGTAGCCCGTGGTCCCCCAGCTCCTCAGCACCGCGGCTCCGGGAACCATGGTCTTTGGGCTCCGGAGGCCCCTCCGCAGCGACGAACACGCCGCCCGGGGCAGGTGATGGGAGGATGGAGAGGGGAGGTGTCTGGCTCCCAGAGTGATCTCCCCGCATCCTCGTGCTTTGCTCATGGGACCAGGAGCTGCGAAAGGGGAGGGAGATCCATGCATGCTGCCCCCCCACCCCCACCCCCTGCTCTCAGCTCTCACCTGCAGCTGCATCGCTCAGCCTGGCCCCTTCTGGAGGCGCGTGCACAGGATGGGCGGGTCCCCTCCCCCAATGCTGCGAAGTTGGTCACTTCACCCGGCTGGGTGGTGTGGGGATCCCATTTCGGTGGATACAGCTTTCTATGCAGTCTCAGGTCAGGGTGCTGGCCAAGGCCCGGGCAGGAAGGCCAGTACCTGGCACGAGTGTCTCCTTTTGTCCAAACGCATCAGTGTAGGCGCCCAGCACACTGCTGACCTCTCCTCTGCCCACCGAAGGTGGCACCGTCAGTGCTACGTGTCCTGTGGATGTCCCGCTGGACACATACGCACTGGAAGCGAACAACTAAGCTCACGGATAGTGGGCAGTGGCGGCCAGGCACCCTCTGCTGCGGACACTTGCAGAGAAGCGGGAGGGGGAGGGTGTGGGTAAAGGTGGGCTGGAGTGGCAGACATAGGTGTGAACTCGTGTTTAGTGTGATGTAGATGCAGGTAGTACCTGCGGAAATATTTAGTGAAAAGTGTTTATACCAGGGTTAGTAGACACACGTATTTCTCTGCTCTGTCAGCTGATAGAGCCTAAAGGAAACAACGCCCCAGGGGTACCTTGCACATCTAGCCCCAGAGCATGGTTTCTAATACCATTTCCCAATAAAAGGACACAGGGATCCATGGAGAAATGGCTGATTCTAGGATTAGAACAAAAGTCCCCAAGACGAGCCTGGAGCACCCCACAGTATAGGGAGGAAGAAGTGACCAAAACCAAACAAGCAGCCCATTGAGAGGGTGTGAAGGGAACAGGCCCAACTGAAGGGCTCCCAGTGGCCAGAGCTGGAAGAATTTGAGCAAAAAATAAATGAATTAGTGTTGGATCATAACCCAAAGTTTAAAACAAATACCCATGAGCTCATACTGATGTAAATGATTGAATAAATAAATAGTGGCAAAGAGGACAAATCTTCCATGCAGAAAAATTCCAAATAACGTATGTAGATGCCATAATCTCAGTGAAGGGGAGGGTGAATCCCACTCCTTGTGTGTGGGCTGCACAGTCACTTCCCTCCGGTGAGCACAGGACGGATCTCAGGAGGGGCATCCATGGTGGAGGAACCTGACGCACCACCTAGCCAGGTGCTCAAGGCCAACGTGAGTGGTGATGGGTCAGGCTGACGATATGCACCCCCCACACAAGGTGATGAAAACAGCACTTTACCTTGGTAATACATTAACTCACTCTTACCATGAAAAAAATCATAAGAATTCCCATTGTGGGTGTCCCACAAAATGCCTGACCAGGAGTCCTCAAAACCGTCAACAGAGTCAAAAACCAGGCAAGTCAGATAAATCACCACACCCTAAGGAGACGTGACAACCGGATGTCATATGGTGTCCCCGATGGGGATCCTGGAACAGAAAAGGGACAATAGGTAAAAGCTAAGGAAATCTGAATAAGCAACAGGCTTTACTTAATAACAGTGTATCAATATGGGTTCATCATTGTAACAAACGTGCCATACTAATGTAATGTAATGTTGCTAATAATAATGTAATGTGTTAATAGTAATAAATAATGTAAGACGTTAATAAAGAAGAATCTGAATGCAGGATGCTTAGATCCCTGCACCACCTTTGCAATTTTACTGTGAATCTGAAACTGCTCTGTAAACTAAAGTCTGTTTTTTCAAAAGATGATATTGGTAATTACCCAATTACATTCAGAGATTTTAACGCCTCTTTCTCAGTGACTGATGGAATAAGGAGATAAAAATTCAGTAGAGATATAGAAAACATGAATAACACTATTAACAAATTTGATTTAATTTTCATTTATAGAGTGCGTTCCACATAAGAACAAAACACACATTATTTTCAAGTGCAATGAACATTCTTCAAGATTCATCATATGCTGAGCCATAAAAAGATTTTCAATAAATTTAAAGGATTGAAAACATAAAGAGTATATACCCTGAAGTGGCATTGAATTAGAAATCCATAACAGTGAGACATCCAAAAACATTTGGAAATTTGAAACATACTTCCATATAAGCAATGATTAAAGAGGAAACATAAGAAAATTAGAAATATTTGGAACATAATCATTATAAAAACACAACATA